>NC_056534.1:16724489-17044489 GCF_910596095.1 Thunnus maccoyii
CACAGTCTATGCCAATATAATTTGTATGAATGAATATTTTGGACAGACTACATGTATGCTTTTACTAAATCTAGCTTTACAAACCACTTACCTATCTAAATATACAGTAATACAGGCTGTGACCAAAAACATGCAAAGGCATGAACCCCCTTCTCAATCTTAGATTGAATCACCTTTTCAGAAATATTTAGAAATAAGATAAAGTTCTAAAATATCCTAGTTCCACAACATCAGCCATACTGAAATAAGCCATCATTGCTGCACCTTCTCAAAGAATTTAACAAGGCTTAGAAACAGGAGGATTATACAAGTCTGCACCCACATTAATCTCCTCTGTGATTTCAGTGTGAGAATAAAACAACTACAGTCAGAGTGAGAAAAACAGTGATACTTATAGAGGTGTGGCCGAACAATGTAGGACAATGAATCATTTAGTAGGATAAACAGTGTTTTTCAGCTCAAGACAACACGAACAATGGCTGAGTTACACAAACCTTAGTTTACTTCTGTCTCAAGAAATCAGAACAACCTGAAATCTTGGTTGATGATGAATGAAACTCTTTTGAATTTAAGAGAAAAAACAAAAACAAATTCATACTGTATGTCAATTCAGTTCCAAAAGATCTGAAAAAGTTAATTTATACCATAAATCTCTACTACTACTGTACACTTATGGTTTCCATGGTTATACAGTACATAAAATGGTCATGCAGTTACTGATATTGTGTAATGCGTAACATCAAATGGAGGAGTCTACAGTACAGTTTATATACATGTGGTGTGCTACAAGGATCTATCTTGGGACCTTAAGACTTTGTACAGATCTTCTTTTCCCATTTAGTTCACTGGTGGATCTAACATTACATACAGTCTTTCATATAAAAAATACTAATGATGAAATAGAGAGAGTAGTAAAATGCTTTCATTCAGTATTAAAAAAAATACATTTTAGAAAATGTCAAAGACTTAATAAATGTAAATAAGGAGCAGACACAGGATACCTGTTTTCTAGGCATTTTGTTTGATGAAAAATTGAACTAAAGAATGCATATTTATATATTCATAGCGTTATAACTAAATAGTGAAGTTACTTGGTATCATCATCAATAACCTACAGTTTAGTTTAGTTTATTTCGGTCATTTTCAACTTATACAACTCAAATACACATGTAAATAAATAATAGATAAATAATAAGTCATTACTTTTGACGCACTGACAAACTAAAGCAAGATTAGACTTCAACCTACACCTTGTTTAATAATAAGCCTTAGCGTATTACACCTACCCTTTTTATATTCATGGTTTGTACAGATCCCTTTAGATTTATACACTGAAAATAAAAAAGAAGAAAAAAGAAATTTAGTTTAATTTAAATTTAATGACAACTTGTTAATATCAAACCATCCTTTTAAAGTTTTCAATTCCATTTCCACTGTATTCAGAAGCTGCTCAAAATCTTAACCCAAACAAAATAAATTTGTATCATCTGCAAACACAACAAACTTTAGTAATCTGTCTGCTTTGAGAAGTTTGCTCAGTGTTTGCTTGTTTAACTCCGCATAATTCCATGATTTATTCTCCTTTGATTTCTTTGGGCTAGAGATATCTAAACAAATTATTCAGGCCAACATGTATTACTTTTTTTCATTTATGCTTTTCAGGGGAGTTTCACTGTATGAGCTAATGGCTTCTTGCTCTATCCTGTTACATTTTTCCACTTGCCATTTTATATTTCCACAAGTACATCCAATCAAATACATTATCATAACTGAAACATGCTCACTTAATGTGTCAGTGTCGGTTTGTCTGGATGTTTGCTTTACTCAGCATATTCAATTCCTTGGTCCATTCCTACTTCTCCATCTGAATCAGCGGAACAACAGACCGCAATCCTCCTTGTGCGTTTTTTTTAAACTAACGCTGTCTGGTATGATGGAGGACTCACCCTTTTGCAAATAGGACAAAGGGAAGTGCTGAAGAATGAGGGAAAAGGTCCCTCCCATTTCCTTTTCATCCCTATCAAAAACATATTCTTAGTTAGTAGTAAGGAGCATGTTCATGTTTGTGATCTGTAATTCTGCATAGTACTACACAAGTAAAACAGCGTTTAATATTATTTAAGCAAATGAGCTAAGAGCACTTTGAGAATGAGTTGCAAAAAAAGCTGATGAGTTCACTTCTATGTGAATTAAAAAGTTTTGTAAAGTAGAGTTGAGGAACTTTTAAGATGCTAGAAGAAGATTTAAGATGTCATTATCAACAGAAGAGAAGTAAGGTTTCATCTTTTTGGAGTAAAATTCTAAGTGTGAGTGTGTATTCATAATCTGCACACAGTATTAAAAACCTTGAACAAATTAAATGACAGCTTCCTCTTGACTTGCTAGACTAAATTAAACTACTATGAGAACATCAAAGGCATGACATTCCATTGCCAGTTGCCCCAGTGCCCCTATACCTTTCCTTTCCATCCATTTATTCTTGCTTTCTTCAACAAGTGAGGGAAGTGAGAAATTAGGACCACAAATAGATACAGCAAAGAAAAAATAAGCAATAAGATGAATGTTGATTTTTTAGGCAGTAGGAAGCAGATAGAGCTAGACATGAAGAGAGAGGGGGACAATAATAAATATAGCTTCCTGTCTTATCTTTGGCCCAAAGAACAAAAAAATGGCGTGATTATTACATTAGTGTCCAAGCCCTTTGCTATGTGTCATCCGGTGTGTCCTACAGTAAGGACATGAATGGGAGGTAGGAGATAACCCCTTGACCTCTGTGATATGGAGGTTATTTTAGAATTCCAGGAAAGGGATGAGTGACCAACACCCTGATGCAGTCATTCTATGACCTACTGTGAATATTATTTTCAGCCACCAGTTACTGGTGCTCTGGTCTTTTAGTAATACCATCTACCACTTAATTTTTCAGAGTAGATGATAGTAAAATGTACTAATGATCATATTTAAAGCAGCATTAATTAAGTTTTTGGCCACTTAGGGGCAGCGGGACAACTTGCAAGCACAACAGAGCTATAACTTTTAAGTACAGCTGAAATCATTTATAATAATCCCTCTTATGTTTTTAAATTTTTTTTTAAAATGTATTGTTAATCATCTTGTACTTTTAGAAAAAGAAAAAAGGTCTTCAAAAATGTTCCTTTTTGTCTCAGTTTGAAGCTTCTATTTGGAAGGCTACTGGTAATACACTATAGGGAACTGAGACAAAGTAAACAAACTGCAGTGGCTACAAGTCATGGACAGACAGTGAGTTACTAACAGGGATTTTGAAGAGCTATTACTAAACCAGCATCTAACAGGACCAAAGAGATATTTTCAGGTATGTTAACATGCTGTTTAATGTACTGCAGCTGAGCAGCTACTTAACTAGCCTGCTAACTGACATTAGCGGTTCACTTTCCGGGGTGAATGTTTGTTTGGTGGCTCGTTCAACAAGCTAAGGTGCAGGACAAGACATGTTTTAATGTTTGGAAGTTAGATAAGAAGGAGACTTTAGCAGGAAAGATAATATGAGTTGTTGTTTAGAGTCTGTGGCTCTTGTGTAACAGGATGCTATCAGGCTCAGTGTGACCATATGCTCCATGGACGTATAAGGAGAACTGGATACAGCATTGGAGGCTGTATTCCTATGAAAGCTGCGGCTCAAGCCAAAAAAGCCACTTCCCACTGTAAAGAAATTACCCAGATGAAAACATACTGCACACACTCTTTGGGCCCCATGTGCCCATGGAGCATGCTCACCAGAGACTTCTGCCAGCTGAGACCAAGTAGGTCTATCTGCAGACTCACAGCATCTACATGATACACCCACTTGATTAGGTTTTGGCATGAAGAATGGGATATTTAGGGTTAGGGGTCAGGGTGTGTCGTGTAATAAAGTGAGTGTGTCATGTAGGTCTGCAAGACTGCAGATAGACTATTCTCGCTGAGACAGCTAACTTCTGGTTTAGCCCTCCAGCTAACTTGAATGAGAATAAAATAATTCAATCATGTGACTCCTTTAGACTTTTGAAATGTGATTGGACCAAATCGATCAAATTTTGATAGTGAAATGAATCAATTCACAGGGGTTGCAACGCTCAAAAAAATGTATCCACTGTTTTACAGCCACTCCTTTTGCCATGACTGTGTGTGGGAAAAATGCTTTCTAGGCCTCTGTTGGACTTTGAAGTTGTAATTCCACAGTTTGGCCACTATGTCAAACTGGCTTCAAAGTCCACTGCTGTTCCTGAGGGCTCGGTCTGCTCTGCTGTTATCACTTAGCTTTTATTCAAGATTTGCTTTGCTTTATTGAAATAAGGAACTCCAGCTGGCTGCATAAACGGATGATAGAAAAGTATTTAATAAAAATAATGTAAAACACAATCATGAAATCAAGAAATTTAAATTTCTCCCTTTTGGTTTCAGATTTTTTTCTCAAAGGAGAACACAGGACAAGTGATTAAAGAGCAGATACAGTATGTGCTGTAGCTACTAGACAAAAAAAGATTTTATTAAAGTTTTATTTCAGTTGGACTTAAAAAAGTTGATATGGTGAATGTGTCCAGGATAGTGGAGCAACATTAGCATTCATGTGGAATCATGTTTCTGGCCCCCTGATGAATGAAAGTCCAATGTTCACTCTTCTCCCATTAGCTCTGTTTTTGTCTCCACTAACTCCTGATGGAGATATCTGGCTCTTTAGCTGCAAATGCTCCACTATGCTCACCAACTACTCACCAACATTGTTTTTCTGTCATTTGGTGATGAGCAGGTAGTGAACAGTCGACTTTCATAGCTTTTTTGTGTCATTTCTCAATGGTGTTAATCCTAATTTAAAATTCTCTCTTGAGCATGACCTACAGTGAGTATCGTTTCTCGATATGGGGATTGAGTTAAATAATGGGAGCCTTATTAGCACACTGTACAAGAAAGAAACAGATCGCAACTCTTTTCTTCTGGCTAGAGTTCTAAAATATGATTTACATAAAAGTCAATTTTACAGATTAGGATGCCATCCTGATGAAAACTTCATATAGAACGCCCTGGGGATGAAACGCTTCCTAGAAAGGGGTTATGCTACTAAATGTATAGATGAGGTTTATCATATTGCTCTATCTAAACCTAAATCTGACGAATTGAAAAAGGTGTCAAAAAAGAAAAACATTGCTCAGTGTCTTGCATTACTACTTACACTCCTGAGGCTCACATTGTTAAGAACACTATCCTGAAATATTGACATATCTTGGCCACAGATCCAGTCTTAACTCAACATTTGAAGGACACACCTCTCTTTGTTTATATAAGAGGACTTAACCTGTGTAATAAATTGGTTATTGTCAACATATTGCCTAATTCCAAACAGAATCTCCTGGCTCCTCTTAAACAGGAAAACTATGCCTATGGCAACTGCGCCTAATGCCATAATACTCGGAGAACTAATGACTTTAGACATCCCAGGACAGGAAAAACCTGTCTACCTGTTGAAATGCCCATGTGATAAAATCTATGTTGGTAAAACTACCCATCCCCTTAAACAAAGAATTAGTGAATACAAAAGTTAAATAAGATGCAAAGATATCGGCTATCCTGTAGCCTGTCACTTTAATAACCACTCACACCCCCTTTATACTGCTGCATTTACTTGCTACCTGTTCATGCTTTGAAAAAGGTCTCTGACTGAAAGCTTGCTAATTAAAAAGAATCTTGCATAGATATTTGCACAGATTTTTCAATCAGTTTATAGCTTTTTTGCTTAAAAAACTGCTGCCTGTTGCAGCCAAAAATTAAAGCTGCAAGCAGCGTTGAACGGGCCCTCGCGCGCACGTTAGGCCGTGGCGCAATCGAAGGGCTTCTGTCACAGGCATGTGGATGTTTTCAGACCCGGGCTGTTTTTAGACAGTGCAAGAAGGATATAAACATCACTTCCTTTGTCCACTATTTTGCATGCTGCTGGGGCTGCTTTGCTGAAATTTCGTAGGGGGCGCTATTCAGCCAGTTTGCATCACTGATGGAATACTGTCATGTAGACATGTTGCGGACGGGAGTCTTATCAAACATGTAAAGTCTGGTGCAGACTGGAGCATGTACAATAAAGTTAAAGCAACTTCCTCTGTCATGGTGAAACATCAAATCTAAACGGTGTGAGGATGAGAACTTTCTGCAGGGTGAGACATGTCTGTGGCATCAAAATTATGCTTATGCTGTTTTGGGCCATTTCACTTGAATTTCAATTAGTAGATTGAAAGCTCTTGATGACTTTGTGTGTAAAAGAAATTAGTTCCCTAATTTTCATCATGTCTATTTTTTAGAAAAGTAAAGACTTTTAACCCACATGACCTGGTGAAAGTTTGATTGAAATGTGTACTGTCAGGTGTGTAGAGACAATAAGTAACTGCAGCTGGACACAGAAAAATACTCATACATTTAAATGGGGAGTGTGAGTGAACCGCTAGGTGCTTGGGCCCTAATAAAGGAAAAACTGCAGTACAGAGCTACAAATTTTAGTCTTGATTTTATTTTTCTGCAGCACTTTATCACTAAACTGTCACTCTCACTACATTTTTTCCCTTCCCCTCATAGGTCATCCCCACTACTGAATTATACATATAAGACTCATAATTATTGTAAAATAATTGATAATAACACCAAACTTCATACAAAGTTTGTATATAATGCACTGTATGTATATAGACCTTTCTGCTGTATCCTTCAAAAATGACCTCCATTTAACCGTGACACCCATCCCCCCACTTTTTTCCCTCCTTCTCCCTCTCAGCTGGAGAAAAGGATTTCAGAGTACTACATACTCTTCTTATGAAATATCCTCATAAATCCCATGACTTTGGCCAAATGTTACATTAAAAATCACATTTTAGTAGGAATTTTCGTCGTGAATCCATTGATACAGGTTTGAAAGTGGTCTGACTTATAGTTTAGACGTCAAAAGCCTCAGTTTGGCACAAAGTCAATGCCTAGAGATTGCCTCCCCATTGGTTTACATTGTAAGGTGCGATGTGGCACTCCAACTTTCGGGGCTTATAAAATCTAAACCGTTCGAGTTATTACAAAGTTTTTAATAACTTTTGTTCAACACAGTGTGATAAGTCATGTATTAAAGATTGAAGCCAATACCATTAACGCCCTAGGAGGAGATAGCATTTGTTCGGGGTCCAAAATTGGCACAAAGTCATACTTTGATGGGTGTATTGTGGACTTCCTGTTGGATTTAGGTCAGGGGTGTCGTGTATGATTTGTAGGTCTTGATGAGACAAATAATTGAGTTTTGGTTCAATCTCTCTACGACATTCCTACAGGCCGTGGCGGCCATTTTAGTGACATAGGTGGCGCTATAGAGCACATTTGGCTCAGGCCCTAATGATGCTGATGAGAGCAGTGAAAGTGAGCCAGCACAGTAACGTTGCAGGCCGTACAACCAAAATAATGAGCTGAAAGACACTAAAATACCCCATAGAGATGAGGGGAACTGCAGAGTCAGGTGAAAATTTCTTGTGTGTCATCACTAGGTGTGACACCTCTCACATTACTTAGTTATTTGATCCATTGGTAATATTGAAATATTGATCATGGCAATAATCAGTAATCAGGCTGTGATTTTAATCTGTTTTCACAAATTGGCAAAGAAAGTAGAAGTGCTGCTTTTACATTAAAATTGCTGTTGTTATTACATCTACAGTTGAACATTGTTTACTGCAACACACCTCCATGCTTTGCTCTCCATGTGAGGTCAGCGAACACGCTCTTGTTTTCATTTCGCCTGTGTTTGTCACTGGATATGCCACCTCGTCACAGGCCACTCTGCTAAGTGTGTCTGGGTGGGAGAGCTGGGGGAGTTATGTGACCGTGGACCTCTCCTGTTACAAAACATACAGTGCAGCCCCACAACCTTGCTGATTCTAAATGTCACACAGATTGCAGGAGATGCTGACTCTCTCACATATGTACAAGTAGGATGTTCTTCTAATTTTTAATCAGAGCTGGCAAGCTTATAAACACTGAATGAATTTTTTCACTGTGGCTGATCTGTAACTGCAGTAGAGGAGTTGACTCGTAGTGAAAAGAATGTGGACTCTCATGGGCCTCTTTGTCAAAGTTAGTTAATTACCACAGATGGACTGCACTTATATAGTGCCTTTCTACCTTAACAGACAAAGCACATTACAATTTTTGCTTCTTATTACTCATTAACTCATTCACACACTGATCAGCCTGACCATCGGGAGCAACTTGGGGTTCAGTGTCTTGCTCAAGGACACTTCGATACATGGACAGGAAGAGCCAGGAATCGAACCACCAACCCTTAATTAGTAGACGAACTGCTCTGCCTCCTGAGCCACAGTCACCACAACAATGCTTGCAAAACTGTTCAGTTAACTTCAGGTTAGTTTAGAACATCAGAGATGGCTGTTTGTTCAATAGGATTTATTTGATGTTACTAGATGATAGTCAGTCAGCTGATAGATAATATAATATGAGCCACTGATGGTTAAGTTTAAATGAAAACGCTGATAACCAGTCAGTTGATGCAAGTATGACTGTGTTGCTCCTTCTGAACTAAAGTAATGCTCTTTTTCACAACACAAGTAATTCAGTGATGCACAAAGTGTATGGCAAGAAAATCCCCCATGATTCATCAAAATATCTTAGAGGGAAAATTATTTTTTTTTACAAAGCAGGAATCAAAGCAATATTTTTATTTAATCGCTGCAAGCACAGTGACATTTTAATGTTAAAAAGACAAAAACAGAACATTTCAGAGCTCAGATATCTGGGTAATGGAAATGCCTATGCCTCAATAATGCCACAGAGGGGATTGCAATAACTGTGGCAATAACAACTGCAAGAGATTGTATCACCATAAAATACAATATGACTCTTTCTTTTATCCTTGATTAACATAACAAGTGCTGCAAAAATAGACACATATCTGTTTATAATCTGCATCTCCTTTACTTTTTATACACAGTAGGTCCTATATTTGAAAGGTACGTGAAGCCTATATACTCTATATACTTATATACTATATAAGTGGATTTGAATTACAAAGACATGCACCACACCTGCACATTCTGTACGTCCCTTTTAAGATATAACTATAGTGGGATATAATCTCTGAGAAATTCACTATCTGAGAAATGTAGACCTACTGAGTCAGTAATATATTTAAACAGATAAAATGTACACGCAGTAAGCCAACTGTGTAACTTTAAAACAGCAAGTTAAAGCAGCAAGTTTACTTTTGACATATCATGGCAAGTTCACTTTCAGAGAACCCTTCAAACAAGGGAAATCCAAAGTGCATATGAGACAAGGAATTAATAAAAATGACACTGAAGCAGTTATAAGTACAGGAATAAGTAGCCTAAATTTTTATAAAACATAATCATAAAATAAAATATGTCAGCCTTCATCATTTAAACCAGTTTATAGCTGGAACAAACCAGAGATCTTCTGTAAGTTTGTTTCAGATGTTTGGCTCATACAAACTAAAGGCTACGTCAGACAATGTTTTGTTGTGAGCCTTCAAAGCAGCCAGACTGGCAAACCAGACCTGAGAAGTCTGCTGGGTTCATAACACAAGAGAGATTTATGTTGGTGTTTATATAATCAGAACTCAAGCAGCAGACTGAGCTGGAGCAGTCTGTATGTTATATTGGAGAGAACTGGACACCAATACAGTGGTCTAGTACTGGTTGCTTAATCATACCTGAGTCCCCCTGACAACTGTAATCAAGTAAATGATATTGAATGTCTTATTTTCAGAATACTTCCCAGTAAAGTACCACTCTGCCCTCTACAGGCCAGCTATACTCCTCTCTTAAAGTGGGACAGAAAAGCCTGGCAGTAATCTTTTAATGACTGGTTGAAATTAGGTCTTTGGGTCTTTTTTCCAAAAACAAAGCATTGTGTATATTTGGCATGCAGATAAGAAAATATAGTCCTTTTACTGACCCTTAAATGACATAAATTTGTAAATATACCAAGTAAACATAACTTATGCATGTCTTTAAAATCACACGCACACATCTATGTCTCCTACTTTGACCTAATATCTCATTCCTGCCTATAAAACTTCACATCTCAAACCTTACCTGTTTCACATCTATTGATTAGAATGTGTGTATTATTACATGTCTTTACAATGTCATTCTTTCCAATTTGAAGCAAATGATCTAAACATATAATGCACTATGGTCACCACTAGAGGGTAGCAAATAGATATTAGTGCATGAACGTGTCTTTCTAGAAACGCGTCAGTCAAATATTACATATTGTCATGTTCTTGACACTATGCTTGAAGAATGAAAACTCAATGTACAGTACAGTACAGTAGGTCAGTGAGACATCTTCAACTTAAAGAAATGAAACAAAGTGAAAAATTATGGGACATATGACAAAAATTGGTCCATGTTATGAAAAAGTTTTAGTATACAGGCTGTTTTACTGTGAGATTGTCACCATTTTGCTGAAAAAAGAACCTCTCAGGAGGAATTTTCCTTATCTGTGGTAAATATACTGAGGGACTTAGCTTTCAGAGTGTATTAACCATCCACATGGCAGCAGAACAATATATCATGATTCTTTGGTGTATGATATATAATATACAGTATGTACGATATATTCTCTGCAGTATTGGTTTGTATTACAGTAGCAACACTATATCTGTTTGATTGTATTATAGTGCTGATACAGTAAGCGCACTCGAGGAATATACTCAACACAGTCCTGCTTTTGAGATTAAATGCAATTTTATCAAGTTTTATCAGTTTTGTCTTCTCATCTTGAAAAAAAAACTGTGCTAACTGGACAAGACATAGTGAACCATGCTCACTGCTGTCTAGAAAAAAAAGTTTTCCACATTAATGTAGAAAACTTCAAAATGTTTCTCTGCTCCTCAGTCTTTGATGGTTTACATGTTTCATTTTACTAGTCATTAAACCATATCCACCACTAATCATCTCCATGACTAGATACACTACAGATTACTATGTGTTGATTGAGCTTCTGGCAGAATTGTGGATAATTACTGTTACTAACCTTAAAGTCAGACCATGCAACTTTATTGCCAGCCTAGCAGGTTTGGCAGCATTCAGTTCGTCACAGTTTGCTCTCTTCTTGACTGAGACATGTAGTAACACATCATTTTGCTGTGAACACAAGACTTCTCTTACAGGCTGTGTCACAAATATGTTATTACTCATGTTTTTACTTTCCCGTTTGTCAAGGCAGATGGCTGCCCACTTAGAACCTGGTTCTGTTCAAGGTTTCTTCCCGTTAAAAGGGGAGTTTTTCCTTGCTTCTATCGCCAAGTGCTTGCTCATGAGGGAAAGTTGGGTCTCTGTAAATTAAAGAGTACAAGTCTAGACCTGCTCTATGTGAAAAGTGCCATGAGATAACTTCTGTTGTGATTTGGCGCTATATAAATAAAATTGAATTGAACTTATATACAGCATGTTTTATCCCAGTGAGGGATAAAACATCATTACTAAGATATCATCAGATTAACCAGTAATCCTCTTAGGGGTGCAAGATAACAGACAATGTTTGTGAATTAAATGAAAGTATTAGCCTGAGAAAGAACAGTTATTACTTTGACCCTTGGCAGAGTACAAAAGTATGTAATCATGTTTCCATGGCTATGATTTTGTGCCATTTTATGGTGCTTTTGTGGTGCTGAAAACACAACAGCCTATTCTTAGCTGTATGGACAAGACAGAGTGGTAAATCACACAAGACAGTATTGTATGTGAAGAACTGGACATAATGGCCATCAACAGACTGAAGGAAGTGTAACATGGTGATAATAAACCTCCTCTCTCCAATTCTTCCAAAATAATCCCTCCATTCAGTCAGTACCAAGCAGCAGCCTCCTCCTGCCGTCCCATGGAAGGGAAGGAGGACCAGTGCCAGTCTTGTACCTAGTCTGCAATCCTTCAATAGGCCTTTGTGGATGCTGCCATCCTTCCCCCCCGGCCAACCCCCGGCTGCCCATTCACAAGTGTCACATGGCACTCCCACTCTGCGCCCATCTCACAATGCACCCCTGTCATTTGCACCTCATTGACATGCGCTCATAGTGATGTGCATTGGGGAATGGTCGTGCTCTTCCACTAGTTTCAAAGGAAATGAAGTGCCAGGCTGGGTGGCCAAAGTGTGGCTTCCTGGATACGGTATTCATATTTCGTAGGAGGAAGTGCTGAAACGTGTGTGTGTGTTGGGAGTTGGCATTGAGTTTCAGCAAATGTGTCACACCAACCTCCAACACCTTTATCTGTCAGTTATCATGAGTAAATGTTAAATTGATATTATAAACCAATAGCAGTCTTATTAAAACCATACGGTACAATGTAAAGGCTGAATAAGTGGGTGTTATAATGGGAAAAGTCATATTTAAATGTTACTGCTAACATGTGGACGTATCATGTGAGAGATGAGGTTGTAAGACATGAAATGTAGAAATTCTAGATGTCTTCCAGGCCTCTGTATCGTCCCCCACACTTTGTTCAGTGATCATGGTAACTCAGTCTAGTTATCAAAGTATAAAAATTCATGATTTAATGAGATGTGTGAGAACAGACAAGAAAATGTACCCAAATAGGCTATGTCCACATAACAAAGGCTCCTCTTAACTGTTTCATATCTATCATTTAAAACATTTGGAATAAATTTCAGAGCAGATACAGGTCTGTTATGGTGAGAGACGTTTTTAATAAAATGCGTGGGTTTTCTGATGAGCCAACCAGCATATAATTTCACTTCAGTTCTACATGCATAGCTTGTACAGTGAAGTAAGAAGCTGCTTGAACCATCAGAGGTGAGCTTTCCGCTCTCATCTTTCTGTGTGTTGGTGGAAATCTTCTAACCTGTGATCTGAAAATTGAAATTCAGTCTGCACATGTATGAAATTCTGCATGGACCAGGCATCTTTACTTACTCCAGAGTCTTTCAATGCTCACATACAGTAACTTGATTTTATGTTTACATGCTCTGGTTAGTTTGGACTCAATGGATGGCTCGAATCTAGGTTGTAACCTGGTTCTTAACCACCACATCACAAACGGGGGAGAAATGTGTCCTGACATACAATATCCCTCTTTGCAACGGCAGTACACATCAAAGCAGGCAGTAAGTTGAGAGCTGACTGTGGCTCTCAAGTGTAATTGAGCTCAATGTCAGAATTGTCCATAATATATTGGATCAGCCCCTCACGACTCATTACAAAGATGTTTGACTATTAGCAAGTTATGAAATATGAAAAAAAAGCAATACTAATATATTTATAAGCAAAGACATTGTTATGGAATGGGCTGCGTATGACAGCTGTTTACACGATTTAGATCATAAATGAACACATTAGAAAGTGTGCCTGAAATACTTAAAAAATGTAGCAGAATCTTTTTGTTAGGCATTAAGGCCATATAAAACCATATAAAACAATAATTGATGATCCATGTTGTATATTATTTTGCTATTGAGCCCGTGAGGTCACCTTGAAGTTTTTGGGAAGAAATCTATATTTTTTTCTTTTTCGTGTGTTACTTTATGCCCCTCGTCTAGGAAAATTGCCAAGTGAGGTATGGGTGAATGGCAAACGTCAAACTGTCAATCTGCCTTCAATCTCAAACTGGTAGCATGATGGAGTCAATTTCTGTCTATATTGTTTATCTTAGCATTATATGCTTATTTAATTCCATCCAAAGAAATACATTTCACATATGATATGCTTACTTGTGTTTCAGAACTAATCAGCCGTACAGGTAATATTACAGAGACACTGCCTCTATTGTGCAGTAATCGACAAAATCACATCAGAAAAATAGCCCTAAAACAGCCCTGAAGTCTAAAAATATTTAATGGACCCAATTTTGAGATATTACCGGTATGAATGACTTTCTTTCTCAGCTGTATCCACCCATTACTGAAACAGGCCACAATCACCACCACATCATCACCATCATTGTCATTGAGAAAGACTAACAGCATAGAGTTCACTACAGCATGCAGACATGAATAAACATTGCTTGCTGCTATTGCAACAGCTACCCTTATAAATAAAGGTTCAGGTTAAAACTGAGGGTGATTCCTTATGTCTTGTGGTATTTGATTTGATTTGAATACTGTCAGTAACTCAGTGTTTATCATCACATCCGTCTTTGGTACCGCTGACTAATAACACATGATTTATAAACCACTAGTAAACCCTCAATGAAGGGTACTTAATGAGAAAGTGCTAACCCTTCTTCTTAGTGATGGAAAGCAACTACACTTGCTCAGTTTTGAGGTACTTGTACTTTACTTGATTACTTAAATTTTATGCTACTGTACACTCCACTAAATTTTAGAGAGCAATATTATAAATATATCCACTACATTTATTTGACAGCTGGTTTAATTGCATTGATTTAAGAGGTTTTCCTGACTGTAATCATTCCTCCTGTTTATTCTGGCTATTAAAAGATCTCTTTTCAAAGTAAGCGATGGGGGCCAAAATCCACAGTGTGCCCACACAGTCATTTTTTTTCAAAATTAATTTAAAATCAGAAGCTTATATGAGGCTTCAGCAGTCTGAGTTAGTCATATCAAGTGGATATCTGCCACATTTACAGTCTTTTTAGCATCAAATTCCCTCTTTGTGTTTCCCTGTTGAGCTGCGGTGGAAATATAGTAACAAAAAGAGAGACTTTGGCACTAAAGGGACTGTAATGTTGAAAGATATCTACTTGATTTGACTCATTTGGATTTGAAGCTTCATATTAGCTTCAGATAAACTTTTAAATACATTTTTGCACAGAAGGAGGCTTGTGGATTTTGGCTGCCATCACTTACATTGTAAGTGCATTATGAAGGGATCTTCTAATGGTTGGTATGAGCAGGAGGAATGATTATGGCAAGAATTTTGAATGCGAGACTCTTATGTGTAATGTGGTATTTTTACACAGTGGCACTACAACTTTTACTTAAAGATCTGAGTGCTTCTCCCCTCCACTGTTTTTAAAATAAAAAGGTTGAAAACATAATATGTTATATAATATTGAAGTAAAATACATAAAGGGTCAATGCCTTTTGAAATAAAACTAAAAACATAAAAATGATGCAATGATAAAACAGCAGCGGAGTAACAGCAGCCTACAGACTGTTTAACATTTAATTTAATACAAATGATCCTTTGCAGATCATTTGCTATAAGTGTACATTATTTGCATAATTATATGCAATAAAACCACTGTGAACATAAAGGCTGACATTCAGAAAGAATAAGTGATAGGTTTACATTATCCCACACTTGTACTATTCTCATCACCATACTTTCACTATACAGCTCTTTATGTAACCTACTACACTATTTAGATATTTATATCTTCATATAACTTTAAAAAGCAGCAAAATGCACGTATTTAACTATAACCAACTGTTTCAAGCATTTAACTACATTTTTCCTTAATACCACATTTTCACTTCACAGCTCGCCATACAACCTACAACAGAATTTTGATATTTATATCTTGATATATATATCGAATGGTATTTCCTTCTTTTAATCCAATGGCTGTCTCTCTTGTAAAAGGTGTTATTGTAAATTAGTACATACATAAAATATAGGCGTATTCTCTTGTCACGATACTACAGTACTTTTGATACTTGCTGTTTTATATTGCATATTTAGATACTAGTAAGTGCTGCAGCTGCCAAAGTACTCTTGAATTGATTAATATACTGTATGTAAGGGGTTCCTTATGAAATTATTCCATGGCGTCACCGTTACGGAACCATTGATGGTTCAGAGTTGAACCATTATTTTTAAGGATAACTTGCGATCAGCTACGTGACCATGTGCAGCATCCCCTCCCTCCTTCCCTCTCATGCTAGCATCACTCCCCCTCGTACGTACACGCTGTCCTCAAAACCTCCGGCAGCAATAGCCGCATTGGTCTGTGTACACTGAGCCGACTGGGAGGAGGAGGTGGGATCCAGCTCCTGGTGGTCGTGGGCTAACAAACGTTTACGTGCGAACGGTGCGGATCGCAAACAACGACTCCCGTTTGCTACCGACTGGGTTTTTGGGGGGAAATCGCGACGAGAAAAGCCCATTACGGGACCCTCCCTCCCCCCTCCTCCCTGCCAACTATACACATTTATCCACCACTATTACATTTCTTTTAAGATTTAACGTCGTTTATTATTATTATTTTTTATTTTTTTAACCTCCGTTTCCCCACTCGGACTCCAGCTAGCGAGATTCCTGTTGTGACCACAACCGCCACCAACGTCCACATCGTAGGCGGGGGCTGTGTGGTGAAGTCGCCCTGCAGCAGGGGCTGGTTACGTTAATATTAAACGGTATTGTTGCCCAACAGTTTTCGCTTTCAGTTTGGGTCGACTTCTCGTTTTTATTTTTTCTGACAACGCCTTGTAGCACCCCGAGTGTGTGAAGAAATACATCACAGAAGAACACAGCTACTACTGGGACTGAGGGAATCGCTGGTGAGTGAACGGTCCTTCGTTTATTTAACGCCTTATCATTGTCAGCTAACATTAACCGTTGAATGTGTCCAACTTGGCCGCAAGCAGTGATGCTGTTATATTACGAGTTCACACCCAGTTAAATATATGGTTTGTTAACTAGTTCGGCATGTGAGTCGCCCTGTATTGTCATGAATACTTTTCAGGGTGAAGTGTGAATGTTTCTGAATTGACTTAACGCAAATAACATTATTATTTTTAGTTCATTTGGACCGTAAGCAGCTCAGGGATAACGTCAAGTAACGCTATGTCATTCGTAGCTACGGTTAACGCTAGCTATTAACGCTGCTAGCTAGCGAGCCTACGCCCAGTTGGCTCCCGTCCTCTAATAAGCAATAACCGCATCAGGAATGTGTTAACCATAGGTGCTAAATAAAGATGCCAGCTTGTCATGGTGTGTATATAATGTTGTGTGAAGCCCTTTAAATTAGCTCTCACTGAGCATAATGTGTGGTCAACTGGCTCAATGATGTCCTATCACCGTAATCGCATATATATATATATATATATATATATATATATATATATATATACACACACATATTTTTTTTTTTTTTTCTTGCTGTCATGTCATATCATTAGTCACGTACACAGAAAGTGCAGTCACGATAGTTGGCACCTAAATTCCCCACATTATGAGCCAGAGAGTGATGAGCCTTGTGGTTAAAACGCATGGTAGGGCTCAGGGGCTTTCTCTGGGTTTCCGTCAACACTGACAGCATTGTTAACACGCCTGACCTGTAACACGCCAGGCTGAATAAGTGTAGTTGGCAGCAGTTCAAGTATGATACTGTTTAGGTCGTATCTGTATGCATTAATTTACTTTATGTATTTATTTAACACTTTTTTGTAAAGAAAAAACAAAGAAAAACTTCCAGTACTTCCAGACTCTAAGCTGATAAAATGAGATGCATTTTTTTTTTTGATGTTGCCAGAAATCAGGCACACTGACTTCTGTCTGTGGAAGCAGCTGTCAAGTCATCAGAGACTATGTACAATGTCCCAAAATCTCTGTAAAGGTTCTGGTATTTACAGTATGGAGAGCATGTATTAAATCACAGTAAAGCATTTCTTTTCATAGCCGTACTCTCCATTGTGTTGAATTCAGGTTATTTAACTGGCTACAACCTTGATCCAATGCTGTCAATAGACAGCGGACTGCACTAAAAGTTCAAATATGTTCAACTTTCCGTGCACTGACCTCTGAGAGCACTGTGCTCATGACTGTATCTCCTGTCCAAAACAGAGGAAAACTTAACTGGTAGTGCCTCTGAATTTCCAGGAGTCTATAAACAAAACAAGCAAGGAAACTTAATTTATATAGTGCTTCAAAACAGTTAAAATATACAGCTGTCTTAAAAGCACACAAAGACTTCAGATGACATCTTTCCGTGGCTGAATGCCATCCTTTAGATGGAACAGCAGGTCCCAAAAGCTTGATTTGAGAGAGCATTGGCAGTGATCAGTGATGTTTGCCAATGTGAGCATTATTACCCACCTAATCTTGAGCTGGAGTGGTTAAACATTGCACTGCACTAAGCAATGTACAAAAGTGAATGCCCCATAGTAGCATCTGCCACATGACGCTTTTTTCATCAGCCTCCAAGCTGTCATATTTGGAGACTATCATGCGTTTAAGGCAGTTTTAGTCATCATAGTATGAATAAGGAAGGATAATTTCAATAAACGGGTAATTTCAAATGTTGATTATGTAAATTATAGCTACAATCAGTTAAAAAATATGTCAAACCAGGCAAATAGTCCAGAATGTCCTCAGGTCATATTTTATGAGTCATTTTAAGTAGGTATTACTTAACAGTTTTAAGGCATTGGAGAAATAAATATGTGAACAAAGGTGAGCACAGTAATGCAGAATACTTCATCATCTACAGCTTTTATTACTTTGTGCTGCCAAAGAAGCGTCAGGGATCTGTTTTCACAGCTGTTGATTTGCCTAGCATCACAGGGGCCATCTATCTATCTATCAGTAAGTAACTGAGTGTTTATGATGTTATGTCCCTGGAGGTTAATTTCTGCTTTAAGCCAGATAACATTCTCACATTTCATTGAGGTGTTAGTAGTATAAGACAAACTGAAATGAAGTCATGGATGAAATGGCTCATATTTATACCTATACATTTACATGCGTTTGGTGAGCACTCAGACTTCCATCTTGCATTTTTCTTTAGTTTACATAGTAGTAATAGTCCACTTGAAGACATGTAGGTTTCATTCTCTGCTCTTCTCAACATGTGCACCAGGTTGGTGGCACCTTAAAGGACCTGGAGCTGGGGGCACCAGCTGCTCTTAAGTCCAAACTTAGTCTAGTTATAATTATCTGGTTATATAAGACAAGATAAGAAATTTGCAGTATAGTTGTAGAGTAAAATAGGTCATGGAAGATGGTCGACATATCAGTTTCTGTTTAATAATAATGTAAATCGAAAAGATTTAAATAATTTTAAATTAAATCATTTTCCCGCCATTTCTTCAGTTTTAATGATAAAACTCGATTCAGTAAATTATGAGTTTGAAAGCAGAAGGCAGTTAAGATCTCACCACAAAATTAATAATGGATTTACGAAAAGCTGCAACTTAATCCTGAAGAGATTAACTACAAGGGAACGAGCAGAGCTTGTTCCTTTCTTCCTTTTTCCTATAGTTACTTATACTGAGAGAGTTTTTCTAAGGGATCACGTAGCTGCAATACCGGGCGTCTGTAACACTAAGGTGCTGCTCTTCATCTGACTTCACTGTTCTCTTAACAGAGCAATGCAAATGGTTGAACTGGTATTTAGACGGCTTCTGTAAAGGGTCAGATACTCTGAGACAAATGGGAGTCAGCTATGTTTCTTGACACCCAGTATCGCCAAATATGAAAACACACTCCTGTGATTAAAGGGATTAGTTATACAAAGATAACCTTGATGGTGAACAGCTTGTAATCACCCTCTCATACAGTCTGCTAGTAAATCAGTGAGCCTACATGCACTTAAGTTAACAGGTTATGCAGGTGGAATCGGGGAACACGTTTACATGCACCTCAGTAACTGGTTTACTGTAAATCTGTGTATACACACAGCAGATCAGAAATCAAATTTTTGCTTTGCTTATTTTGAGTGTATTGATTGTATTTTATGGGTCGGTGTGTTGGAGGAGATGATCTAGAGAAGACAGGTAAGCAAACAGACAGATGAAGTTGAGGTCTTCCTCACAGCGCTGAAGTATGTGGACTTCTAGAGGCTAATTTGTGTCAATTTCAGGCTGAAATTCATATGGAATTATTTAAAATATGAGGACACGTTACTCTGTATAACTACCTCTACTTTCATCTGGCTACCCAGCTGTTCCTTGTGTGACCAGTGTGATGTCTTTTGTCAGGCACATGCGTATTTCTAAAAACATAATTAGAAACGCGGTTACGTGTATACACGGCAGAGAAATCGACGTTCTCCAGGTTTCTCGTTTACATGACAATTAAGAAATCGGCTTACTCTACAAAGCTGACTGTAAGCCGGTTACTTGCGCGCATGTAAACACCCTGACATGCAGTTTAGGAAATGTACTGCCAGTGTGTTAATTCCAGTTGTGTAATTTTCCAGTCAAGAGGAAATTAACATTACTGAACATTCTTGAAGTGTAGGGAACTTACTTGAGGGTACTGGTCTATCACAATAAGGGCAGAGGTTAAATGGTCAATTACCAGATAAAATAACAGATTTTGGTCAGACTAGTGTCTCCATAAACATGTAGAGCCGGTCCAACATGTTCCAACTACACGTTTTTTAGCCTGGACATTATAAGCTTGACTGCCACAATACTTCAGACAGTTGTCCTTCAGACTCCTTCAGTCTCCTTAAGTACCTGCAGTAATCACACATAATGAAAGTGAAATATGCAGTTTTTGTAAGAGTGGGAATGAACCTAACGGGATTTTATTCTGCGTAACACAATATACTGGTGGCTAAATGTGGCAAAAATACATTTTGTGTGGTTAGAATCCATTAAGTTGTCACAGGAGGCCAGCCTTTAACTTTCAGAGGTTAACCATTGCTGACCTTGTACTTGGCTGAACATCAAAGTAAATACAATGATGTGGCCCAGGCTTTTTTTCCATGATATATTACCCTCCACAAAGAATCACCAGTTCAGTCTTTTGGGGTGAGGGCTGCTGTAACATGGTTTGACTTTAGGGGGCATCTTCCATACAGTTAGAATGTGAATAAAAGAAACAGGCAAAGACAAAGGTGGTTTTAATAGGCTAGTGATACCAATAGGTGTTTTTTGTTCCCTTTCATTTGGAGAAAATTATGCTAAATAATGGCTCCTACTAATTCTACTTATGGCTAAACATATGTTTGGATACAGTGAGCATAATTTATGTAAACATAATGCATTGAATTTAATCTGGACCTACATTTATTTTCTCTGAGTAAATTTAACTAAATAAATAGAACTAAACTCTAAATTGTGTGTGTGTTATTGTGATGTAACAAATATATGCATGATTTAGTTTTGTTGCAGACCCCTAAATATACAGGTCGAAGCAGAAATAAGTTGCACCTGTTGCTAATAAAATAATCCACATTACCTGATACATCTGATAGAACCTGTCTTGTTACTGTAACTTGAAATTTGACTCAGAATTTGGCTACAGCTAACTATATGACTTGTTTTCATAGTGGCAAAACAATACCAGTAAATTGCTATTTTAATTAATCTGTTAGTGTGATACTGACCTTGACAAAATGAATTAAAGAACCTCCGGAGGAAATATTATGTAATGTAATATAATATAATATACATGCAAGCAATGAGTCATGCGCAATGCCTGCGTGTGCACTGAGTGTTGATCAATAAGTTGCCCCCTTTTGTGTTATCTTAATGTGGAACAGTTAGCGGGCAACTTTTGATATTGTGTACTCATGTTTGCTCTTTACTGTCATCCAGTAATCATAAAGTTGTTGCTCTTGGCCTTGAGCATAAGGCTCCTAGCCAACTCAAACACTAATTTGTCAAATAGATTAATGACAGTGGTGCCTCACTGTAGATGAAAATATGTCTATTGAGTAGACACACAAAGCTGGTGTCCATTAGAAAGCAGACAAGGGAATATTTTAGATTGACTCAAAGTTACTTGACACTTTCGCATGTTCCATTTTGTCTGGATTACATTATTTGTTTATTTCCTCCAGGTCAGTAGCAGATAACCCCAAGAAGTGATATGACTTGTATTGGGTTCAGGTTGTTTTCATGTTTTAGCTTGACTTACTCACCCTCACATGACCACAGGTTTTATTTATAGTGACTGTGACCCTGCACTTTGCAGAACAAGTGTCCTGTTTCTCTAAAGTAGGTAGCTGTGCCAGACATTGCATAGCATTAATTGTGTTACAATTTGAATACCAGCTTGTTCAGTGATATGAAAAGTATGTTGTTGTTGTTGAAGCAACCCATTAGTTTTGATTTAAAAAAAAAAGTGTGTGTGTGCATGTGTGTTTGGCCAAAAGACAAACCTAGAAAAAAGGGTTCACAGTCCACAAAAATAAATTAAAATTTAGTAAAAAAAGAAAAAAAGAAAGTAATTATAAAATGGTGACAGTTAATGAGGTGAGGTAGAGTTCTGAAAGTAGAAAAAAAAAAACTTCCAGAAAAATGTGGCACTGGATATGAGGAGACAAGAGTGCTGTGAGACAGCTGTGTGTGTCAGTTCCTCTTGTTTGTGTCAGCTTATGTTACTATCAGAGTCCACTGAGGAATGATGGCGTTTGAGTGGAGGGAGAGAGAGAGAGAGAGCAAAAGAGCAAATATGGAAAGGTCATAGCAATGTTTTTCATATTTGTCCTATTTAG
Source organism: Thunnus maccoyii (assembly GCF_910596095.1). Taxonomy (NCBI): domain Eukaryota; kingdom Metazoa; phylum Chordata; class Actinopteri; order Scombriformes; family Scombridae; genus Thunnus; species Thunnus maccoyii. Next base: position 16,746,878 of record NC_056534.1, read on the forward strand.
ATGAGTCTAGTTTATGGATAAAGTTCTCTTCTTTTCCCATCTCATCATGATTTTGGATTCTGTACTGCTTGTCTTATTTTGGATACCTGAAATCCTAATTCTGTTGCTCTTCTGAACCTTCAAGTTTTTATGTTTTAGTGAGCTGTTTGCAGTTTAGCATTTCAGGATAATGTTGCGTATCTGGGTCAGACATAGTTTCAAAGTGAATTAATAACTTGGCACAGAAACACAGATGTCATTTATCAATGAATAACATCAAAGATAGAATATGCTTATTTAAGTAATCTATAATATAACCCAAAGTTGTTTTTTTTATCATATTAAAATTAAATTCCTTGTTTGGCAGTTTGGCAGACTAAATAAGCACTTAAAGGCTTAAAGCTCTAATAACTTGTGATGGACATTTATTACTATTTCTAATATATTTAAGACTAAATGAATTACTGACACATCAAAAACAGTCACAAGTAGCCACAGAATATCTTGTTAGTTACTGGTCATTGCATGTATGGAATGACCAGTCATGGAAATGATATACATACCACCTGACGGACCAATGAACAAACAACATGACACTGAGCATTTGTTGCCCTAGAAAAGAAGTTTTTAAATTAATATATTTCATGGAAATAACATGACAACATGTATAGGGATGGTTACCAAGGACTGGTCTTAAATTGTTACTGGCTCCTGATTGAACAGTAATGCCTGTAAGCTCCTAGAGAATTTGGTATTGCTGTCAGTATTTGGACAAATTCTTTCATTAATTCATAGTTCTGCAATTTCAGTTTGCCTGTTGAATTAACTTTTTTCCTACATGTAGCTGTCCACTAATGATGATGAATCCCTTTGTGTTGCGCGACTGCTTGTGTGTACATAATGTGGACTGAATAATGGACCGAAATGCAACTAAAAATTTTAACACATTAATAATTTAAGCTGTGCGGCTGGCTGTGGTACTCTGATGCTCTGCCTGCTGTCAAAAACTTGCTGATCTTAAATTTATGCCATGCATATTAGAATTTTCCTTACCCGTTTTTGAAGACACTAACTTCCTGTGCACATATGTTAAGTCACTACTCTGTGTCCATATGGAAGAAAAGGCTTGTTTCTGCACCAACCACATGAAGGCTACGCAGCCTGTTACCAGTTTAGTTCACTTTGTCCCTCTCTAGATGAACAGCAGTTAGCAGTTTGCCATGATCACTTTGAAAAATATATAAACTATATATATAAAAAAATATATAAAATATATCTATATATGTGTTGGAGGGTAGTGAGGTGTAAGGGTGTAACGGTACGTGTATTCGTCCCATACTGTTACGGTATGCATGTTACGGTTCCGTGCATGCAGTCATACTGAGAATATGCTACGTGACCCGAACAATATCTGTCAAAATAGTTTGATAATTCACTTACACCAACATGCAGAACAGTAACTCTAGAGCGCACGTTCCACCTGGAACATTTTGGCAGCGCACCACTAGCATGCTCACGGGTATGTTAGCTTAGCCAAGGTAACGTTAGCCTGGTTACCCCGGTTACCCTATAGTGTCGCTGCTGTCAGAATGACAAATGAGAGACCCATAAAACTGACCAAGTGCAACACTATTATTAAAATATGCTCTGGTATCTCCTTAGTGAAATGATACCCTCCCTTTCCCTTTAAGTGAAGCTGTTCAGAACAACTATTTGATTTCTGATGTGGTCAGACAGCACATCATAAGAACCAGTTCTGAGAGAGAGAAATTTAGTGAAAATATATTAAAGTGAAAGTAGTGGTATGGTCCCTCTGACTGAGAAATTATTAAATATGACATCATTAGATTATTAATACTAAAGCATCAGTGTGTAAGCAGCATGTTACTGTTGTAGCTGCTGGAGGTAGAACTAGTTTCAACTACTTTATATAAAGTTAGACCATAAATTCGCATAAAACAGCTGTCAGCAGGTCAGCAGGCGTCCTGACTCCTTACAAGAAACAGAAAGGTTGTTTTCCTTTTCCATTGCAACAAAACTTAACTGTTCCAGTAATAGTTTTGGCCAATGAGCTGTTGTTGGATGTATCCATTTTTCAAAATGAAAAACCACAATGTTATTTTCTGACTTTCTTTTTTGTTTTCCCTGCTGTGCTGAAATCATACTGAACGTGACCCTAAAACTGAGGTACATACCGAACCGTGAACTTGGTGTGCCGTTGCACCCCTAGTGAGGTGACATTAGATGTAAATCCAGTCATTGGAATTATATAAGCAGCCAACATTAGGTTGACCTTATCAGCTCCACTCAGGTTCTGCGCCTCCCACATCTCCATAATGGGAGTTATAGTTACAGCAACCTACTTACTACAGAACTTGCCACAACTTTGGAAAAGCAAGCTTTTTGTAATGCATATTTCAGGACTTGAAGTGGAAGCACTGTTGGTTATTTTCAAGTAATTGGGTGCATTATCATCAATATCATCATCTTCTTCACTGTTTAAACAGAGAAAATAGTTTTTCAAAGCTTTCTACATCTTTCACTGACATTTCTATCCTTGATCTTGACTGTTTATGCATTTTGACACATCTGTTTTCCTCCTCTCTGGCTGAAAGGTTGGATTAACTAACCACTTTTTTCATGAAACATAATTACTAGAAGCAGTTATATTTAGATGGATGTATTTACAGATATAAGAGTTGGCAATGCCTCATGCCCTCCCCCACTCACAATTCAGAAAATTTGGGCTGTAGGTTCAGTAAACCAACATATCAATGTGGGAATTCCACTTACACAGCCAGCACATTTTGAAGAGTCCCTTGCTCTGCCCCGGAGGCCCCGGTGTTTTTTGCTGCCCTTTGGCATATTAAGTTTCAGATGTGCAAATCTCATGGCCGGCCGTGGCTGCTAGTGGAAATTTCCACTTCTCTTTTGGACAGCATCTTGCAAGTATGATGTTGTGGGCTGATCACAAGTAGGCTAACTGTTCAACAGAGCTGGGTTTTTGGGGTTGTTTTAAACAAAATATTAGGCATGTAATGAGATCATTTAAAAAAAGAATAAATTATACATACAACTATTTTGGGAAAATACAAAGGTCAGGAGTATATTTAAACTGTTTTGGTAAACCACTTGGATACTTCTTCATGGGAAAAAACCCAGTAGCAGTGTTATTCTATTTTACACAATTGATCAAGAGTGGAGTCTAGAAGAGGTCTAAGGAGGTTTGTGGGCGGAAGAGCGGTGCGTTCATTGTGTTGATTAAGCTCCTCCGTCATCATACTGTATGATGAATAAGTTACATAACAACTGAGCAAGAGGAAAGGAATGCTTTAAGAATGATCTTGGGTTGTCTAAGAAAACATCAAGTTGGCTGCAGTTGTGTTAAACTGCAGTAATTTAAAGTTTCATGTTAGATTGGTTGCATAATGATTTTGATAGTTCGAATTTTAGTCCAGCCTTTGTCAGTTGTTACTACCTCACCAGTAGTGGGGAAATGGTTCACAAAACCCAGTGTAGTCCATGTAACATTTCTCTGACCCACTTTCAGGGTTATAGCTTTTGTTGCGTAATATAAGTCCAGTCTAGTTGCCAATACTTAGTTTAAGTCTTTTCTTATATAGTTTAACATGTCTTAAAAGCATTTTGGTGTCTCTATTCTCTATAAATATGTAGGGTAACTACTAAGTAGTCATTATAGTCCTGAATGGGATTTTGGATCAAAATATTGTGATATCAGACTGTAAAGGTGACATCATTAAATTGAATTGTCACATGAATGTAGAGTATTTTCGAAACTGTTCTAAGGAAGTCTGCGTACTTTCTTTCAACATAGCATTGGGTCAAAATGAAACCATTTTGTTACACAAATAAGTGAAGACTTCTTGGCATTATGGTGATGATTCTTGAAGAGGTGTTTGTGAGTGTAGTCTTGGTTAATAAATACTCAGAAGAATTTGAAAAAAAGTAGTAAAACGATTACCAGCCAATATTTGGAGGGAAGAGAAGTAATTCTGAGAAATTATGTTTGCTTAATTTAGTCAGAGAGTGATATTTATTTTAAGAAGAAAGCTTAAGTTTCCTACACACACACAGCAGCCCAGTAAATGGTTTTATTCTATGGAGGTCTCACCAGAAAGGAAAACCGTACTGTCAGTTGAAATTCTTCTGAATCATTTTTTCATTTGTGCTAGTGGATCTTGTGGGATCTGGGTACAGGGTCTATGAGTACTGGAACTCAAAAAAGTGTCACAAAATGTCCTTATCTTATCTCTGACATAAAGATTAGTGGGCACACCGCCCTTGGCAAATAAAACCAAATATTTTGGCATGGCCAGACACCACTACAGGTTGGAGAAAATATGGTTTTGTTCTCAATTCTTTTAGAATATGGGTGAACTGAGTCTTGAAGGCTAAACTGAAGACATGGTGTGTTAGCATTCATCTTCTATTTGCTTTTACTGCTCTGTCTTTCATTTCACAGAATTTGAAAGATGAATTTTCCTTCTTCCATCATATCAAAAGAAACACTGCAGTGCACAATGACTGTGATTTTTCCCACACATATCCAGTGAATGTGATGTGCTATGCATGGTCTTGTTGCTGGTTATGTAATAGGGTGAGGCCATGTGAAAATGTCTGAGTGAGAGAGGCAGATAGTTGGTAGAAATGGTGGGATGAAGAGAGCAGATGCAAGTCACATCTGCCCTTTTCAACAATAAGACGCTGTTTGTTGCCAGCTCATCAAATTCACCCTGAATGCAGTTTTTCTCTCGTAGGCTTATCCTCCATTACATGTTTTTACAACAACATAGCATTTATAACTGGTATACATCTCTACTTCCATTGTTGTGCAGTAGAGCTACCTCACTTTACATTCACGTTTTTCACTCAGCTAGTTTTATCCCCACTGAAGCGTGCAAGTTTGACTTTTGTCCTGGTTGGAGCCTTCAGAGGGAGAAGGGCAGCAAGGTATTTTTAGATTTACAAGAAGCTATTTCATAGCAGGAAACACTATGGGAGGAGTTTAGGAAACTATTTTTAAATCTAGACAATGATTAGTTCTTAATGTCATAGCAGGTATTTGCATCAAATCAAAAATCTGACTAAGGTTTGTTAAAATTTATTGAAATAGAGATGGGTGACAAATTAAAGTGAAACCCAACAATAATTGTCTAAGTAAACTGTTGGGCCACTACTGGCTGCCAGAGCAGCTTCAGTGGGCCATGGCATTAACTCTACAAGTCTGTTAAACTGGAAAGAACACCATTCTTCCAAACCATATCCCCTAATTTTGGTGTTTTATTGATTGTGGTGGAGGGCAATGTCTATCACATTGGTCCAAAATCTCCCATAGGTGTTCAGTTGGGTTGAAATCTGGTGACTGCAATGGCCATATCATATGATTCATATAATTTGCATACTCATTAAATCATTCAATTATCCCTCACTGCCTGAATGGAAGCATTTGCTCATACTGTGTTTTTCCAATCACTCATTCAGGTTTTTCTTTAAATTTGTCACCTGTTTCATTGGTGAATTTTTGTTATCAGTTAGTCCAGCATTTCGGCTCATTTTGTAACAGACCCCTATGATTGACAATGTTACACCACAAAAGCATTTTTTAGTTAAGTGGGTTGTTTACTGCAAAGGGGTAAGATTTCTAGATGACTTGATCTACCCAAGGTCCTCTAGCTCAGCGAATCCTGATACTTACTGTAGGGGTGTTTTACAGAGCGATGGTAATAGCCTTATAGTGCAGAGCAGAAGACTTTTAAAGTCTAGCCCTAAGTCTAACCTGCATTCTCAATGACCAGCATACCTCCAATGACATACTACGAACTCCAAAACTATTACCCCCACCTGAGTGACCCATGTCTGTACTAAAGCTGTCCATACTCCATATTGTAGCAGTGTAAAGGTGGATTTATGCTTCTGTGTAGCGTGTCATGGCAGTCATGCTGTAGATGCCTCAAGCATAGAAACTGATTTATAGTTCAGCGGAGGAGTTAACCCACTGACGGTCTAGCACCACTGCAACACTTGATGGATGTGTTGTGATTTATCAGGCCATCTTGTGCGTTAAATATGCAAAGTAATTGTATTTACATGCTTTCCATCACTTCATGATGGCGGGAACATTTGCCTTGTCACTTCATTGATTTAGTTATGTAAGCAAATTTCTGTTCGGGAAGGAGGATATTTTGTTAAGTTTTGCTGCAACCAAGCAGGCGCAAGTGTCCTGCTGATGTAATTTGTAGTCATCACAGAAGCTGGCAACAGTAGCTAGCAGGACAGGACAATATATCAATATTATGTCGATATCCTAATATGAGACCAGATATCGTCTTAGATTTTGAGTATCGTGATTTGGCATAAGTGTTGTGTTTTCCAGGTTTTAAAGGCTCTGTCAGACCATAAACAAACAATTACAAAATTCAGGCAACTCACTTATGACGCCTCATATTACTCCACTGATCCATAAAACACCCACAAAAATTGTCTTGTTACATTGGCAAAGGCCCAGTCGATCCAACGAGTAAAATCTTTAGTCCGAAACACATAATTTCATCAATGAATACCCATGGACCGCCGTTGCATCATTTCAAATTAGCCAGCAGAGGTGCTTGTCTTCCACCTATTTTCCCTCATAACTTGAGTTAGCTTGTAAATATTAGCGATAGCTTGGTATCAAAATGTCGGTTGAACTCAGACTTTTCGATTAACACCTCACTTGACCCAATAGGAGCTTCAATTTCCTGTCCTCAGCCTACAATAGCCAACGAGAGTCCATGTTGAAAGGAAGTGCCTGCCCCTCCTCTTTCTTGTTAAGATCGAGCCAGTTGGACCAAATGATGACTGGCGCTTCATATAGCCATTGAAATTCTGAAATGACCATGTGCAGTTTTAATGGGTTCTATAAAGCCACAACAAGAAAATTATGTAAATTTAAATAGTTTGCTGTGTGTTTCCTTCTATATAAACTGCTTTTCCACCATAGCACTTGTTTTGATTCTTTTATAGGCAGTTTAGTTAAGTTTATTTTCAGTTACTCTGAAGCAAGGGTCCTTTGGAGTCTCCAAATGGCCTTTTTTTGGAAAAGGCCCAGACATACCCTTAGAAAAACATGTGTAAAATATTAATTTTCTGTTGTATTGTTATCATTTTTGAACGTGGACTAGTTAAGGCTGTGGTCCCATTGTGTTTTCCAGCTAATAAGTCCCAGCTTTAGCTCAACTGCAGGCATCTGTTTGCAAAAAACCTTATACTTCAGTGTGTTCAAACTTCTATTACTCAGTGCCAGCAGCACTTACAATGTGTCTGACTGTTGGTGGAAAAAAACTTCAGTGTTACCTTTCAAAAGAGACCAAAACCATACATATACTCCAAATGGTTCAAGAACCAGTTTCAATTTACTCTGGATATGCCTGGGATAGGCGTTTTAGGGTAATTTTAGAGGAATTTACAGGAATGGTATCCACACATTATGTAATGACGGGTATTTTTTCTGTTTGTGAAATTGTGGGTTGTCAGTTTTTATTAAAAGGTTTTTTGTTTTTTTTTCTGGCCTGTCCCTAGGGGCTTTTGTTCTTACTTATCTACTGTGTAGGATGCATTGTCAGTGTATTGGTCTCAAATTCCCCCAGAGGTGTTTGGAAAGCATGTTGCTGTGCAGTGTGTTTGTGTGACCAGATAAGTAGGGGGAAGGTTGTTGTGGCTCTGTTTAGAGAGAGAAACCAAAAGGAGTCAGAGAGTGAAGCAGGGCTTGAGTTTGGCATGGAGCCTTAATGAACAGGGCAAAGAAGGGCTGCGATCCAAACAAGTCAACCAGAGACAACCCACTGACAAGGCTGTTAAGGATAAGTCATGTCACTTCTCTAATGCCTGTGCTCTGTATAGGTCTGTACAGACGTTTCTGCTCTGCAGCATGAAGGCACCACGCGGGTACAGTAAGTGTATGTTGTATGTGTGTGTGTGTGTGTGTTTTTACATGAAAAGAATAAGATATAATGCTTTAGTTGTCAGTTGTTCTTGTGAGGTTGACAGCTGTCCTCTCAAAGTGTTCTTTTTTAAACCAATTGGAAAAAAGTCTGCTTCAAAATATGCATGGTAGTAAAATAACAAATAGTTCGCTTCACGTTGTATTCACTGTATTTTGTCAGCTTATGCCTTGTTGAAATATTATTCAAAATATAAGAAATGACAGTCCATAGTCCATAGGATTACTTCAGTACCTACAGTGAAGAATGGAATGTCTGTGTTGGTTTCATGTATCTCCAGAGGTGTTTAGTTTGTGTAAAAGGCATGTAGGTCCGCAGCATGTTGTGTTTCTCAGTTAAGTGAGGTGGGGGGGTGTGTCATGGCTTTGTTTAGAGAGACACAGAGAGAAGCAAGACTTGAGTTTGCCATAGTACCATTAGAAAATGGGCAAGAAAGAGCCATGAAAGTGACAGGATTTCATAAGTTAGCTGCAACTGAATTTGTCAGCAGCACTTTGATAATTAACAGCGAAATAAACAACTAAAATGACTTTGTTGTCATTTGGATATAAACACAAATACATTGAGCCCTAGCTGGAGCACTATCTCCAGCCACCACTTGAATCTCTAGATTACATAGATGTGATGATGCTGTTTTTTAAGACAGTTTTGTTTGGCACTTGCATCAGCAATACATGCCAGTAACATTCATGCACTTTCAGTTTATGGACAATAGTTTCAGTTTGCACAGTACAACTCTTAACGCCGTGTCTGCACAGAAATCATTTCAGCCAAGTTTTTCAGTCGTCCGTCTTGCACTTGTCTGACAGAATGGATGTGCTTCTATTTTAATCAATACAGCTGTCTACAGGGGCCACATAATGGTTCACGTTTCACTGTATGTTTGCTGTATGCATGTTAACGCATAAGTCTATTTTCCTCTGTTTTATACATGTAACTACAGTGATTGCATACGGGGCTCTGAGTCCTTTCAAAACACAGGTGACCAACACTCAACACTCTAAACGCGTCCTATGTAGACAGACATACGTAGCACTAGCTGCTGCTTCTGCTCTGCTAACATACTGCTCATGCGACGCCTCCTTTGTAGATGTGATCTGGCCTTTTTGCCCAATCTCTCTGCATCCCTTTTCTTCTTCTGGTGTGGCTGCATGTGTTCTATAGAGTGAGAGTTCCCCGTATTTAAAAGTAAAATGTGACTGGCTGAGTTGGCAGTGAGTTGTTGAGATAAGCTTAGCTGGCAATATGAAAGTTAAAGATAGTGAGAAATTGAAACATGTGTTTGAAAGAGAACTTCATGTTACTCATCTTATCACTCCTGTTCTCTGATATCATGAGCGAGATCTCTTACCAGAACAGCGTCCTGGCATAGAAAGCTAGAAAGAGGTGTGAATATCTTAAATGGTGAATGACACTTCTGCCAACCCCCTTTTTATAGGTGAGTCAAGTGGTCCCACATTGAGGCGCCTGTCATGACTGCTGATAGTAAGTAATGTTACATAGAGGCTTCTGGGGATACCACTGATACAGTGTTCCCCACAGAGAGACACCTCACTTATTTAATAGAGAACAGGTTTTTGGGTCACTCTGATAGAGATATGGTGTGATCATAAGCAGAAGAGAATGTCTGATGGGTTTAGCAAAACCTACAAAACTTTCCACTATCATGAGGAGGACAGAGAAATGAAGCTCTCGGTGTTTGGTGAAGGGGAGGGGCACAAGACAGGGTTTCAAAATGAGCAAAAGTTATTCCTGTCCTCCCCTCCTCTTTCCTTGGTAAGCATAGACATGTCTAGTCATATCCCTTTGGTATATTGAGTAAGAGCACCTGACAAATAGATCCTTGCTGTTGTGCCATGACTTTTATGAATCACTTTTTTACAAGGAATTTTTTAGGCTGCTTACGTAACATGAGCAGACAAATAATAATGTGTTGCCTTTTATAAACTTTGTTTTTTTGCCTGTTTTATTACAGAAAACACTGTGTTAGCAGTGTGTCATTATGTATTTCAAAAATGTGTGTTTTTAAATGATAAAACAGCATTTAAATCTGAAATATTTCTCAGAGCAGTGTGTACCCGCACCTTCCCTTTCTCTCTGGATGGCCATTTGCCATGTTTATGGAAAATAAATAGAATACTGTAAGAACAAAGCTCTACCTGACTGTTACTCATAAAGGACACAAATGAGAATTTAATACATCATATAATGTTACAATATGCTTATTTCTCACTGCGCCATTGCCTTACTGTTTGCTTTCAGTGTAGATTTTGAGGTTTGGGCATCCTCCCAATTTAAGCAAATCCTAGAGCTGGAGGGCTTTGCTGTGAGTTGTAAATCAGCTGTACAGGGATTGCCATTGGCTCAGTGGCTAAGAGAGGGAGGGAGCTGCAGTCCAATGCATATTAACCTTAAGCTACAGTGGCTTTTCATTGAATCATTCTAATGTTTTAGTGTCTGTTTTTCTGTGAAGCAAAGTGCTCTTTTACCTGTTCTGAACCAACTAATCTGAATTGGATCAGGTTCATGAGCTGGCAGGGCAGGAGGGAACCAAGTTTCACTCCCTGCCTCCAAACAGAGCTCAAACACCCCATCCTCAACTCAAAGCTTTTACATATACAGTTCATGGACATTGTGGAATAATTATGTGGATTTAGAGATAATAGGCAATGTGATTATAGGATTAAAAGGTGCATATTGCAACTGAAGCCCAGGAGATTTCTGCTTACCAGTGTGGATGCCATTTTTGGAAAAGATTGTATTTGAAGTCTATTTGGCTATATCCTGTCACATATTCTCTCATATAAAATAGTTGTGTTGTATGTTTGGGACACACTCACAGATGTAAAGAAGTACACACATGACATTATTAGAGCTGCTACAGTCCTCTAATCTTCTTTAGACATTAAAATCCTACAAAAAATTGCCATTCAGCCTTGGTTTAGTTATAGCCTATGTACTTAAAAAAGAAGCAAAATAAAAGAAATAGTGTTTATAAAAAAGATGTCACAAATATCTAACTTTCTAAAACTTTTCCAGAACATTTTTCCATCTTGATGTGAAGACATGAAATGTGTGAACAGGCTGATAGAAGATAAGCTCACAGTAATAATAACAGTAAAACTGAAACCTGAAATATGTTCCTGTAATATTGAAAGTAATTCTGTAATTTGAAAGTGGAAGTACTGTAAATGACTTTACTGTTCCAGTTGCCCAGTGTCATTTGTTGCTGTTTCGTTATTGGTCCAAGTTATTTCTGACTTCTGAGTGTGTGTTGGAAATGTGTGGAAATACTTAAAAGTCATTTGTCTCTCTCCCTCCAGAATATCCATGAGCTCCGATTTCCCGCACTACAGTTTCAGGATGCCAAATATTGGGTTTCAGAACCTCCCCCTTAATATCTACATTGTGGTGTTTGGGACAGCCATCTTTGTCTTCATCCTCAGCCTCCTCTTCTGCTGCTACTTAATAAGGTAAGCTCAATGCACCTTTTAGCTTTGGATTTGGCTTTGCTTCGAATTTTCACTGTAATTGATGTTTTGCTGTGTGGGTTTGTGGCAAAAGGTGTCATACAGGGGTTTCTTTGGCTAGTCGACATTCACTTCTACTCACTGAGTGCAACAAATCATTAATGTGATCGTTGTGCAACACAAGTTGTCTTCAGATATTAATGGACTGTGTGGACTGCTATATCCTGCTCATGCCATGGCCTCTTTCCAAAAGGCACAATGGAAAACATAAATACATATAAATGTCTCTCAAGAGTAATGTATCTTTAGGCTTGCAGGGCTCTAATTTCCAAACCAGTCAACCATAGAAACCAAAAAGTCAGCCAAACACACATCGACACTTCTACAGCATTTAACACTGGCTGTAGTTTTTCTTGGAGAGGTCCGATGTGTTCGAGATTTGTTTGTCCTACAGAGTCATTTACAAATTCAAATAACTAAGCAAATTTAAGCTATTGTCGCCCCATTTCTGCACAATCACCTCTTTAATCGGATTTTACATTTAAATGTGGATTTACAAATTCACAAAGCTTTGCACATATCTAAATGGAATGAAATCTTACTTACTATACTCTTGATGAGAAAACTGTCTGTAGTACCTATACTTATCTGACACTTGAAATTCATAATGAGAGCTCATTGTTAATTCTCCAAGACTGTTATTATGCAACAGTCCTCAAAATACATCATTGTACATTTCAGGTCACTTTGGCTCATGAATTATTCACTCAGAAGTGCCCCTTTGTATTCAGATTCATGCATAAACAGGATACTTTAACTGGCATTGTTGTTTCTTCTCATAGAAACACTGCAGTGGAGGTCAGTAAACAAGTCTGCACCCTGAATTTATGTTCTTGAAATCTATGCAAAATACTTATCATCGTGTCGTTGTTTCTGTCCAACAAACTGTATGACACTTGTCACTATGGCTGAATTAAAAGCCTTTTTTTTTCCTTTTTAGAAATGTGTGTTTTTGTATTTGTTTTGCTAATATTTTTAGTTCTTTCACAAAAGGGCAAAATGTTTCAACAGCACAGTTTGGAGAAAGTAGCTACAATACTACAATTGGTGACTTGATAATCTGTATTGATGAGGAAAAAGGTAATATTACGCTGAGGTTCAAAGCTGCTTGTCTACATTATTATGATCATGGCACTTGGCGTCAAAGAGACTAGTGATAATCCTTTTTTTTTTCCTAATAGCCACTCAACCTCCTTAATACCCTCACCATAGTCCCACATTAATTCAATTTACTTTGTGATATTCATTTGCATTTGGATGTTTAAATATTTTGTTTGTAACATTTATATTCATCTAGTTAAAGCATAATTTTTGAGAGTTGAGTGTAATCCTGTAATTATTAACCCACAAAGGAAAAATGTAGGTTGTTACTAGTCATTCCCTTGCCCCTCTTTTTAACCCAGCTGGTCTAATCAAATTGTCCTGGCTACTGTTGCTGCAGGGGTTATCTCCTGGCAGCGACAAACTTAACAGAAATAATGTCCAGCATCTTTTATCTAAAACAGCGAGAAGCAGCAGTTCCCAACAAAATTCACCCCTCGCCACCCTGTAATATGCTATCTTGCAGGCCAAATGGTAAGTAGGTTAAGTTCACCTGTGTTCCTACAATTGCTCATCTATCTGTAAAGAGATACGACTTTGATGCAGTACCATGATTCAATACTGAAAGTCAAGACTGCTAGTTTAAGTCACTGAAGGCAAAAAGAGCAATTTCGCTCCATTAAAGGCGTCTAAAGATGCAGTCTCCCAAAGGAACTGGCCCAAGATTACTTAAATCATGTGCACTATCAAGGATGTTGAGTATACAATTCAAAGCCTCATTACTTACATTTTATTTTCATACAGCCTGACAGCTTCATTTAAGCAAATTCTTCCTTTGCTATTCATGCAAAAAGTCATTTGAAAGGAGGAATCCTATAGTTTCTATACATGAAGCATCATTGCTATTGTTTACATTGACAGGTGAATGAAGGGGCCAAGGAATAGAGTTGACATGTGACTGGTTGTTATTCCCACAAAGACAAACACACACACACACACAGTTTGACACGAGACAGCCTCTCACAGCAATACTCAACTACATCTATCACACATGTGTGAAATATTCATCGCTGCATTCACAAGGATGTGAAAGTATTTCGTAAGCATTGAATGTTGCTGAAAGTAAAGTAAGGGTCATGAACCTAAATATTTATGAATGTGCAAAGTAAAGAACTACGCAGTGATCTTTAAAATAACGACCAAGGTCAATCTACCATGTAGTCAGCACTGCGGTTTGTAACATTTACACCCTATAAAGATGGATGACACACATGTACAATTTGAGTTGCCCATTCACTGTCAAATTATGATAATGATAGCTTTAAGAAGACGGTCAATTTGGACACCAGTTGTTCACCTTATCCTTTTTGCCCACTGAACTTGCGGGCCACTGTGCAACCCCCATCAGTCGCCCATGACCCCTCACCCTTGACCTTGTCCCCTACCCTTGGGAGTCTCTGCACCTTTACCTGCTGACCTCTTTCAAAATGTCAGTTTCTCTCCTAGACTGTGCTGCTTGTTTTACAGATCCCTCTCACTCTGCTGCGAGAGGTTAAGGTTACTTGTAATGGAGGTAAATCTTACAAACCTATGAATTTCTCCTATCTCTCTTGCTCATTTTCTTCCCTCTTTTCTACACATTTTGTTTTCATTCTCAGTACTTAGATTCTTGTCTTGCTCTCCCTGTTCTGTCACTGAGCCTTTTTATTTTTTGCTCATTTACAAGAACAATGTTTATTAAGAGTTACACCAGCAACGTTGGTTGTATCTGTGAGTACTCTCTGTTTAAATTGAATGCCTCAACAACCCACCGTAATGTTTTTTTTAATGTCTGATCCAATGTACAGTATTTTGGGTGATGTTGTGAGTTGATATTTTACTTAAAGTTCAGCACTTGTTGTGAAAAGAAACCAAGGCTTATTTTCTTTTAAGCATTATATCTGTTAATATGTAACTTGGCTTACTATTGTATTACTTAGCAACACAAATATTTAACAGAGTTCTGTTAAATGTCGTTTTATTATTTTCATTGTTTCTGTAATTGGTTAATCCAGTTTTTATTAATTTAGGCAGTAGTCTCATTGTTTTGCCTGGTATATGCCTGAGGCAGAATCATCTCCTCTAACGCATGCAGTCATGCAGTGCATACGCACCAAAAATATTTTTATCTCAACAGTCTGCACTGCAAACTCTAGTACCAGTATGATATTCAGCATGTATTGCCAAATTGCTTTTATCATCTGGCACCACATTGATTCAGTAGCATAGATTGGTGTCATAAGGCAAGTATTTGATAAGGAAATGACATATAAGTTTGTTGTTTTTCTCTCCTTTTCCAGGATGTATGAATGTTTTACCTTTTTTTTATGTAATGTGGTGAGTTGAAGAAGGTCACGTACTAATCAAATAGATGTTTTGTCTTTACGTCTCCCCAGGTTACGGCACCAGGCGCACAAAGAGCTATATGCATACAAACAAGTAAGCAGTCCAGTGACACACACTCACACACACACACACACACCACTTAGGAAATTATAAACTATATACACACACATTCAAATATTATCTAAGAGAAAGGGAATGTGTTAAGAAAATCACACGGTCCCTCTGAATTGTACCAAAGTTGAAGGGAAGCAAGTGGCTCAGCTGGAAAAATCAGGTTCAGGTGGGAACTTGTCAGTAGTGTGTAACCCACAAAACCAGTAAGAGGGAGTGATGGAGGGCATAAACATGACTCGCTCATGTCCTTCAGTTATGTAATACCAGTATGCAAGAACACTCCAACATGCATACTGGCATAATAGATGGTAGGGTGACGACTGACTCTAATTTGTCTTCCTATGTATCTCCCTGCCTGCCAGCTAAAAACATTAACATCATGTACATTACCATTCAAAAGTGTAGACACACTTTCTCATTCAAGGGAACAGGAAGGTATGTCCAAACCTTTAACTGGTACTGTATGTATGTAAGATGACTAAGCTCATACTGTAGACACACACAAAAATAGATACACACAGGCACTGGAAACCAGCAACTGTATTACAGTACATAATTATCTCTGCATCTCTTATTCTGACTGGTTGATTTTTCATTAGATGCTGGTTATTATCTGTTGAGTCTCTTTATCTGTATTTCCAGAGGAACTGCTCTCTGTGATAGTGTCATCCAGTGACTAATCTTTTATTATCTCTTATTATGCCTCTCAGGTCATTCAGAAGGAAAAAGTCAAAGAGCTAAATTTGCATGAGGTAAGCACTCATCGTCCTTGGTCAGTTATTATCAGTTGGTGACACTTTAATACCTAAAAATTGTTTTTACTTAGCACTAGAGCTATCTAGTGGGCAGAACGTTCTGTAATGTAACCTGACAAGTACACACTGTACTGTTATATTAGCTAATTTTGGACTGAGCAGCCATGTGTGTGAGTAATTTTAAAAATGCTTCAGCCCCCCGTATATATTTACTACAATCATCCTTCTTGTATTTTCATCCTCTTGGTTGTGCAGCTATATGGAAACCCATGATGCACTGTGCCCTCAGATGATTTAAAGTAAACGGCTAAGCCCTGGAGCAATTCATGCTATTGTTATGAACATAAATGTCCTCAGCTTCAAGAAGGACAATAAAAGCTTACAAATGGTGCAAACTCCTGTTATGTAATGGGCATCAGAAGCAGACGTATGTACCTTGTCTGCACATCCAAGGGCACATGGTGATGTTTGTTCGCCGCAGTTGCATGTTACTCAAGTGTTGTTTGGTTTTCTCAGATTTTGCAACGATAATAACATTTACATTGTTTGTCATTTAACACTCAGCACATCTGTCTTGACTCACTGCCATGTCAAAAGGAGCATCTTGTGGTTAAGTAATGAGTGTCCTCCCTGCCGGTATTACATAATGCTGTATGCCAGCTCAGCATAGTTGGAAAATTACAAGCAGCAGTCAGTGTGTAAAGCAGCCGCACTGGCTTTGCAGTGCAGCAGTGTTAGTCCCCATCCAAGGCCACTATCCCTTTAACACTACAGTGCAAATGAAATGTTAGCAATAACATCTCGTGTGTGTGTTATGGCACTGTGCTAAACATCTTCAGTGTTGTCATCAGTGTTGGTATTTCCCACTGTCACATCAGGCTCCAGCCTTTATGTTATTAGAAACTGAGAGAACACATCAGAGGGTGTCATGTGAGTGAAGTCAGTGACAGACAAAAACAAGCTGTATTGTAAGGACAATAACATGCACACAGACACATACACTAGCCTGGGTGGATGACCCAGTTTTGAAGGATCCCACGCTAAAGGATCACCCTGAAGACGTGTTTAGACTGAGCTGCAAGGATTCAATCTCAGCGTTTAAATGGAATAGCCAGAATAGGACTGCTAATATGAGATCAATTTACTGTTAAAGACATGTTTATGTTTGTGTGATGGTGTAACTTGACCAGTTATCCTAGATAACTGCTTTGACATTGACTCCTTTCTCCACTTACTTGTGTAGGAAATACCCTAATGTAAAGAATTCATGTCATACAATATGGGATGAAAGTATAGCTGCTAAATGCCGCTGATCTTATGAAGGAAATCATATGAAACTATATCTTTTTTTACATATGTGTAAACAGTTGGCACGTGCAACGGATGACTCTAATGATAAGAATGGCCCGTGGTCTACAGGAGTACAGACTGCTTGACTGATTGTGATGTTCTGTTTGGTCGATAACACAATGGGCCAGATTTATGTACACAAAAGAGCAGGATAAACTTGTGATGTGCTGTTCATTCAATTTGCACTCAGAATCTGTATGTAATTAGTGTCTGTCTTACTAAGGAAGCAGCTCATTATCTGATCAGCCACTGGAACTACTTCCTACAGTAGTTATATTCCAAGAATGAAAAGGCACACTTCAGCGGTTGAACTTGTCTCAGTACAGCAAGCTCAGGAAAAAATGTAGTGATGCTGAAATATAAAACCTCAATAGTGAAATTATTCTACACATACACTACACTTATCACACATTAAAAAATGTCCGTACTTATTAAGATTACATTTAAATGTCTATATTTATAGGTGTGGAATGCAGTATAAATGTTTTAACAAACAAATGATGTAAAATGACACATAAAAGATTGTGCATAACAGTAAAATATACTACAGTATAAATGTGGTTTGTAAATCCACAAGACTCATCATATCTCCTCCTGTTTATTTATTTTTGTCATTGAGATTGAGATCTCTCTTTCAAGAGAGACATGAGAACAAGAAACATTCATGTTCAGACAAGCACACAATCAGCAAACAGAAACAACACAATTAAGGTCAGACAGTCACAATCAACAAAGAATTAGTAAAAACTGTTAAAAGAATTATAAAAAAAATCTGATAATAATGCTTTAAACCACCGAGGAGAATGAAATGGTCTAGTTTGAGGGCAGTTTGCAGTTCATTCCTTTTAAAAGGTGTATAGTACCTGAAACCAGTCCTGCCAAGATTAGTGCTTTCATATGAAACATCTAAGGTTAAGTGTTTCTATTAGTATTATTTGTGCAATCCTCATTTTAATGCACATACATGAAGTACAGAAGGCAACCAGTACTTGCTGGTAGATGAAGAGTCTTTTGCACTTTACATACAAAGTGCAAAAGAATACTAAAGTACAGTCCTGTGTACACACAGTACATATTGTGAAAGGATGATGTCGTCTGTGAGAGAGCTTGGCTGCAGTGGCCTTTGCTTAGCCTCATATCCTGGATGACATGCCACAGGATTGATTTTGTTATAATGGTAGAATAACTATCAAATTTTTCACACTCATCTTGAACTCATTTGTTTGGGTTTCACAAGGATGACAGTTGAGATTATATCTCTGTTTTAGTCCATGATTTCGGTTTTTATGCCTCTGTCTTAAAGTAGTCGTATCCAGCATTGTAAGGTTCAGTGCAATTATTAGTCTGTTGTTTTCATTTTGATAATGTAACTAGTTCAGTATGGACAATGTTTTGGTATTAGATTAGATTAAAGGCCTATAAATATTCAATGCCAGATAGATCGTTAGGAATTGGCCGCCACCCATATCTCTCTGCAGTTTATTGACATAGGTGCCTGTTTTAAATATTGAGTTTTAAACTGAGTTTAATGTGGAAAAGTCAGTAAGACATCAAGTACACCATTCACACTTACCAGTAAATTTTCTGTCAATAAGTGGTTTTGGTCAATAGTCTGTTTATTGTTGCACTGTGTCCATCCAAAATAGAAGTTGAAAACTTTATAATGTACTTGGTTAACCTCGGCTTACAAAGCCATGCAATTTACTGAACCGAAAAGGAACTAAGTTGTTATGGCCCAAATTTTGATTTTTAATTACCTGACTGGATGACAATGTTAATAAACTAGTTTCTGCTGAATAATCTATTGTTCTGTCACTTAAACTTTTATAATCTTTAACTATTGAGCATTTCGTATTAGTCTTTACAGGTATAAGTTAATGTTTATTTTTGCTCTGATCAAATTCATGATTTGGTTTTTTGAGTTTATCCACAAATTTAAGTCCATGTACTTTGCATGTTACATGATTTTGTTGACTTGATAGGGAAAAAAGAGGCTCTGTCAAAAGTTGTCTAAGGCTGCCAGATCTCGACTGTGAGTGTGACACTACAGACCAGGCACTGAAAACAAGAAGAACGTTGATCTATTCACAAGTAAAGAGAGCAAAGCAGACATCTTAACAGGGGATTGTTCTGTGTCCAAAAATCCTCTGGAGAAAAAGCTAAGAGCCCCCATGCTGTTCTTTTTATACAGAGTTGTCCATCCACCGCCCATAAAATGGAGCTGGAAAAAAGAGAATCTGTGTTGCTAAATGAGTAATAGTTGCAGGGTTAGACAGCCAAAGAAGAGATTGCCAAATTAAAAGCCTCTGCCATGAAAGTTTTGTGGTGAGAATGCTGCATGGACGCCTACTTTGGACATGTTTGCAGATTTTTTTGCCCTTTTTCCTCACAGCTTTGAATGTCCATTACCATATGCACAGCAGTTCTTCACTCTTCTCCCCCAAATTTCACCACCCACTGTGCATACGCCCCAATCAAAGAGTCACTAGTGGAATAACAAACACGAGGACCTTTGCCATTTACCCACTGGCAATCGCGGCCAGTGGAAGGCATGGCCAAGCAGGAGGTACCAGTAACAGGAATCGAACACCTGTACCTGACAATTATCATCCTGCCTGGTTGTCTTTTCACCTTGCATCACCCTGGAGTGATTCCACTATTGCAGTTGGCAGTGATGCATGTGGCAGAAAACTCTTGTTATAGGTTTTATTATCGTGTTTAGAAAGGACAACATGCAGTTTGACTGGGGTGGTCTTTATGTAAGAGAAACCCAAGACAACTGAAACTACAGAGCTCTATGGTGAACTGATTGATGATTTTCTGAACAGAACATCAGCCCTCAGCCCTCACCTACGGTCAGTAACTCTTGATTGTGACAGGAAAAGCTTAGATAGTGTATACAAGTTTCCTTTGCAGGGAGCCGAGGCTTACCCGTAGGGACAGGGTGGGGAACTGCTGCTTTGTTGCATTGAAGGGAGACAGTTGAGTTGGTTCTGCCATCTGATTAGGATGCCTTGTGCAGACCAAGAATGTGCTGCTGAAGAAATTATATATCCTGTTGGGCCTGGACACACTGAGCTGGAAGAAGTGGATTGTAAGAAGAACGTCGGCTTAGCCTGCTGCCAGGGCGACCCAACAGTAAAAACAGACAGATAGACAGCTTAGCATACTCTTCGTACTGTACACCAGAGTCTTGCTAATTTATTTAGATGTCAAACGTCTTCTTCCCTGGTTATACCCAGGATGCACTGAACAAATTGTACATGCAAAGCTTCGTCATCATGTCTTCATAATTAAAGAGCAAATGACAGTTGCTTAATAAATAAAAACTGACTTGACATTATTACATAAGGAAATTCACAAATATTCTTTAATCTGCAAAAGCAGAATCTACAGATTTCAATAAACTGGCAACTGATAAAGATCGTCCCTTTCGTATTTTACTCCATGAATAACACGTCACACACAGCCAAAACAGTTTGCTAATGCTAGCTGGTAGGTCGTGACCTGTTGCTGAACACGTGTGTGTAAAGCAAACAAAGACAAACAATTCCAGTCTATCAGGATTACCTCAATGACCCAACAAAGGACACCAGCTAGAGCTATAGGACTATGTTAACACCACAATTTCCCTGTTTTATCAATCATGACAGAAACTAACAACACTGAAGAATTATAGAGTCTGGTAGAATACCATGAATTGGAAAGCTGGCAAAAATGTATTTTTTGACTAAAAAGATAAGTTGAATATGTACCAGTTTTACTGTTTTAGATTGGCTTGGATGTCTACCATTGTACTGTGTTGTGGGTCCACTGTTACTTTGAGTTTTTCTAACTTATATGTTGGAAACAAATGCTGCAAAAAGTCATCTCCATCACAGTGACCACATTTTTTTTCTTTTGAAAAGAAATATTTCCACTAAAAGGTAGTTTCCAGCCACTGACTGAACAAGTCCCCAGTGTGAGTTAAGTCAGAGTTATATAACAGAACATAGTCGGTTAGTAACTGCTCTGTTGTTTCTGTCAAATTTTTTGCAGATGTTGGCCACATTTTGTCTTTTTCCATTTGACCTTTGCTGTTTAGACAGTTTGTTTCCACAGTTTGTTGTTTATTTTATCCACCAACACAACAGGAGTCCAAACACCAGGGTTCAGCTAACAAATTTAAAGTTGTTACATGGCTCTTTATGGAAAGTTTCTCTCTAACCCCCTCACTCCCTTTCAGATATGTGCAGTATGCTTGGAAGAGTTCAAACAGAAAGACGAGCTGGGGATTTGTCCATGCAAACATGCCTTTCATAGAAAGTAAGTATAAGGTTTTGTTTACTTTCATGGACACACACACAAAGTCAAGGACACATGGATCTGTACAGATTTCCGTACAAAGTAGTCTATTTTCATGCAAAATCTTTAAAGACTAAAGTGAACAAATCATTGCACGGATTGAGAGTACATTGGTATCTAAGACAGCAATGTCAAAAAGTAAATAAATAGATTTTCTTGTACATAACTTACAAAACTACATGTGTATGAAGTGAGAAACTGCACAGGACATGATGGATTGCTTGAGCCAACTTTATCCCACCCCCACTCTCCCACCCCCCCCGTGCCCTGACCATTTCAACTGAGTTGTTTATATCAGCACGACACCTCCCTTGGCCTAGTTTTTTTCCCCCCAGTTGCTGCAAGAGCGGTCACCACTCACTGAATCTACTGTATAAACACTCCTTTTAGTGTGTGTGCAATGAAGCCGTGCTGTTTTGCAGAGAAAACAGACATTCCAAACAGACCGCTACCAAAAGAATTCAGGAGTGAAGAGCATGTTTTCTTTTCATACTTCCAAACATAGAAATTAAAATCAGTAAACTGCCAAAGTGAGGTAAAAGACATTACATTTATAATAACAATGCTGTTTCATTTATATTCAAGTTTCATGTTCATGTCACATGTGCTTTAAGAAGTCACTACTCAAGCTACTACTAGCAACCCGAAGTGACAGTCTATTTTGATTTTTGATTAACTTCCATCAACAGTCACATAGCATTCTCGGTCTTATGAAACTTGTACTCACACACAACCTCAGCATCAAAGTAGAGTTGCAACTAACAGTTATTTTCATTAGTGATTCATTTTCTTTATTATTTTCTCAATTAATGGATCAGTTGTTAACTCTACAAGTGTTTAAAAATAGTTAAAAAAAACACACCATTATAATTTCCCAGAGACCAACATTACATCTTCAGATTTCTTGTTTTATCTGGTCAATAGTCCAACATCAAATTATATTCTACTGACAATGATATAAAATCGACAAAAGCAGCAAATACTCACGTTGGTTAATCTGGAAACACAGAATGTTTTGCATTTTGGCTTGAAAACAAATCGATCGCCGGAATAGTTGCCAAGTAACTTTTTGTTAATGGACTAATCAATTCATCGACAGATTGTTTCAGCTCCACATGAAAATCACACATAGATCACAGGAGTGGAGGGTTTAAACGTATAATGGAGACACAGACAAGTGAAGTGAATAATGTTGTGTCAGTGACTGACAGCGGTAGTATCACACCTGGAGAGCAGAGCAATCAGAACAACAATGATAATGATGATGTGTTACATCGCCTAATTAGATTTTGTCACCTTATGTCACTTAATTAGTGTGATTATAGAATTTGGTTTTGGTTGGTCACACTTGTTGAAAAGAAACCTAAATACCTGCCTCTTCCTAAACCCATCACTCACCTCTTGTTGATTTGAATGATTGCTGTAGTTTGTAGTTTGCTTTTTCACAGAGAACAGAAACTGTGGTCAGTTTGGATTCTTGGCATTTACACTGGATTCCTTTTTAATAACGAGTCACCACAGTGAAAAAATATCTAAACATCCAAAGAAAATAAAGCCACTCCGGCCCCTCCACTGCTGACCATCTGTGTTAGAGCCCGACAGATACTGTAGAGTTTTTAGGTCGGTACCAAAATCTACATTGGTATATTTAAAGGGTCTCTTAAACTTTTGTCTTTTAATTATACTCAACATTTTGCAGTTGAAAGATACATTTGTAAAACATCTTTGGTGGACACACCATGTCTAAATTACTGCAAACATAATCTCAGGCATGTCCTTACTGCAATTTCCTGTTACTTATCTGCCAACATGAGCCAATATAATCTGTTTATGATAAGCTAAATTTGTTTGAAAATAATAAAGTGATCATAACAATAATAATAATAATAATGATGATAAAGTTCATTTATATAACACTTATCAAAATCAGTGTTTACAAAGTGTTTTACAGAGAGCAGACAAAAAGAACTAAAAGTAAGATACAAAATAAACATATTTATGTACAAGTACATCCCCACATATATAATACATACATATGCACAGACAGACACATACACACACAACCTCACACACACGAAAAAAAATCACATAATACTATTATACATTATATTATGGAATATTATGATGCTTCCATCTCAAACTTTATGATCCCACCAAGCTCTGTGTCTTTATATAGAGGCTTGATAAGTGCCTTTGAATGACCTTTGTGATTTAAGCAAAGCGAAGTTTACATTGTTCGTACATTTCACATATCTCTGTCTTCCTAACTCTCCCCCCCCCCCCGCTGCTTCGTCTTTCTCCCAGGTGCCTCATCAAGTGGTTGGAGGTGAGGAAAGTGTGCCCGCTGTGCAACATGCCCGTCTTGCAGCTCGCCCAGCAGGCCGGCAGCACAGACCCGCCTGTGCCAATACAGCAGCCTCTGCCCGGCATCGAGAACATGGTGTAGCAGACTCCAACCCTCTCTTACAGTACACTACAGACACACATAAACACACATCCCGACACTCGTACTCTCACCTGTACAGGTACACTTTGGTATGAGTCTGTGGACACACCGGAGAAACTGGAGTTACTGCGCAGATACTCACGAAACCTGTGAATCTGCAGCCATCGTCACCTCTCTTATCTTTGCATTGGTTCACAAAAGGATTTTCTGATATCAGTTCTGACTGATGATCAACTGTTGTCATGTTTTTTTTTTTTTTTCTTTTCACGGACGATGAAGAAGAGTTGATCTAGAAGAAGTTTCCTTCTCGGCCGAGATGTGGTTGATAACTTTTTCACAACCAAAGCACTTTTCTGGGGACACCAGCTTAAGACCAGGAGGAAAAAAAACACAAAAGCCAAGAACTACAATACACTAAAATATATTTTTTTCTTTAACAAGCACTTTACGAGAAGTCAAACCTTAATTGCTTGTGATCGTAGTAGCAAGGTATGTTTTGTATTTTATCATTAACTATTATTTTAATGTACAGTACAAAGCCACATGGTTTTTCATTTTTAATTAGTAAACATTGATTTCTAAACAAAAAAAAAATAATCTCAAAGGGACAACAAATACCTATGTTAGCTATCAGGAAATTTGGACAATGCTTTGTGTTCTAATTGCACACACACACACAGACACACATAAGAAATTAAGCTCAAAGCAACCTCGAGACTTGATGTCTGACTAAATGTGAAAGGTCTGAATGTGTGGAAACCCAAAATTGTACACGCAAACACTAACACACTTCATATGAAGCCTACAGAATTTGTTCCCTCATCACCTGTTTGTCGTTCTTATAATGTGACTGTTGTTTTTTTTTTTTTTTTTTTCTTTTTTTCTGTCAAATACAGAAAGGTGATACAGTGAACAAAGTTTATTTGGACTAAAGGAATTTACCGGGTAACATCCTCCATATATGAGTGCTGTTAGGCAAGCACAGGCTAAAAAGTGACCATCACCCCAGGCATTGTGTAAGATTTTAATTTCATCAGAAAAATATCTTCGACAGAAAAGAAATTCAAAGTTACTACTTCAAATACTGTGATTATTTAAACCAGTATTAGTGTGTATAACCTGGTGCTTTATAAAACTGTTTTACAGAACAAACAACGGTAATGAGGCAATATTCAACACATCTATAAACTTACATGTTCCAGTTTGATTTTGCTCCGTTGCTTCTTTGTTTTTATGTTCCTGAAGCTGAGCTGTGTGAATGTTAACAGTGCTTTACTTCAGATTAAGGCTGAATTGTTCTGTCAAATTGAGACACTTTACAAAACAAAAAACTGTTCCGTTGATCTATCTTAAACTAGCATCATACGGTATATCTTGCTAGGAAGTGGATGATAATTCAGTTTAGGAAAAAGACCAGAAAGAATCCGTTTTTTTTGCCTTTTTGCCATTCAGCTTCTACTTAAAATGTGCTGCAGCCACAGTAGCGGTTACCTTTGTTTGCTTCGACCCTGATAGATTATTTTAATTTATTTTTTTAATTTATTGTAATTTATGGGTACAGTTACACAGAGTGAACGAGTAAACGGATCAACACCTGCATCAGAATTGCTGTCCTCAGCATATCATATTGGTCAAGATACACACTAGTGAGGGGCACCCATACCTATCATGCCCCCTCCCCTCTTCCCCCCAACGCCCCACAGCTGGGCTGCCAGAGAGTCAGTGGTCAGCAGGTTGTAATGAAGCAGCATTTCCATTCATACACACACACACAAACACACACACACACACACACAGGGTAATTCAGCTTTTTGGGAGCAGTATTCTGGTGCTTTCGCCTCTCTCCCTCTTTCTGTACGGTACACGGTGCTTTTTGTTTTGCACCATACATACAGTAACTCTGCTTTTGTGCATATTTTTTGTCCTCATCTCTTGTTAGCTGCTTTTGGTAAATGTGCTGATGAGTTTAGCAAGGAGGGGCTGAAAAAAGAAAGCTTTGCTACACAGTGATGGATAAGTGAGAGATTGTCTTTTACCTGTGATATGTATTGTTAAAAAACAATCATACTTTTTTTTAAAGGCACAATCTGTGATCCCAATTTAAACAAAAGGGACTAACAGGATCAATGAATTACACTATTCTACACCAGTGGTTCTCAGACCTTTTCATGTCAAGGACCCCTAAACTGAGACAAATTAGACCATCGACCCCCATCTGATTGAATAAGATTTTTGCTCTTATGTGTTTAATTACAGAAAATGTATGAAGCCCATGACCAAAATAGTCACATATTCTGTCATTGTGTTACTTATGGATGAAATTATAATGAAAATAAATTATTCCCCTTTTTGCGGGGGACCCCCTGGAACCCCCTCAAGGACCCCTCGGGGTCCCTGGACCCCACTTTGAGAACCATTGCTCTACACTACTCAACATTTAAATCTTACATTATTACAACATTAATGATGAATAATAAACAACTAAGCAGACCACTATTTCAAATTCTAATCGGATGAGAAACGCCAAATGTTGAAAATTACTGATTGTGCCTTTAACAAGTTCTCAGTTAGATTTTATTAGGGCTGCAACTAAAGATTATTTTCATTAGATTTCTATTATTTTCTTGATTAATAGTTTAGTTGTTTAGTCTATAAAATTTCCCAGAGCCCATGATGACATCTTCAAATGTCTTGTTTTTCCCGACCAACAGTCCATAACCCAAAGATATTTCTATTATTGTCATAGAAGAAAATATGGAGAAAAAAAAAATTCTCATATTTTCTTAAAAAATGACTCAAAGCGATAAATTCATGATCAAAATAGTTAGTGATTAATTTGTCTGTTGATCAATTAATCGTCTAATCGTTGCAGCTCTAGATTTTTATTCTCTAACACCAAACACAGTCATGCACAGGTTCCCAGCACATGGGCGGTTTAACAAGTGACAATGCATTTGCACCTCCTACGGCAGAAAAGCATTGTTACTCTGACCTCTGTGGTTTGAATGTTTCATCTCTGCTCAATGTCTGCTCTCGCCCCCGCAGCGATGACCTCTGCGGTGGGGGTCAGAGCACGCAGCAAGGTGAAAATGTCAACTGTTGGATGAGAGCGAAAGCAGGATTTTCATCCAGTGTGTAGCGTTTCAGTCGGTTGTTACGTGCCCTCAATGAGGCCCAATCCTCTTACAACTCAAAGAAACTCAAACTTTTACTGTCCACATTAGCCTTATTTGAACAAAAACAGACTGGGTCGATTGGTAATATCACAGTCTCTTCACTCTATAGATTATGATGTGTTGTGTGATCAGAAAGGACTAAAAGTCATTTTTATTGCCTGGCCTGAGATTTGTTGTTTCCTGTTGAACAAAATGAGAAACATAAGGGCCCTCTTCATTATGTTGTGTGATGTAAAGTATTTTGATACCTTTTGGCTTCTTAGTCTTTGGTAATTAAGAGGCTGTGACTGTTTCATTGAACTTGTATCTCACCGCAAATGTTACAGAGTAAGACCCAACAACATTCTTGGCTGTACATTATTCCCCAAAACTTCACTAGTTCAACTCAACATTGGTTAATATTTCTGCCGCCGTCCTCGAAAGACGACACATTTGTAGCTCAGTGCTGATAACACAAGTCTTAAGCTTTTTGTTCCGGTTTTGTCTTTGAATGTACGTTTCATGAGAGAAAGAATACGAGGAGATTTAATGTGAACGCATGCTACTTTGCATAGTCAAGTTGCCACTGATATCACCATTGTTAAATGTATGTAGACAGTAGTAACAGTAGTAGAGTATTTATACATAATGTAAGGTGCACAAACATGCTCCTGCATATAAACTAAATGGCAGCTGAACACTTCCTGCCATTTGGCCATCTTAAGTGTTGTGTTTGATTGTAAACACTTTTAGCCTTTCCACCCAAACTTCCCTGTTTCTTCCGGTGTGCCGTCCTAATCCCACTTAAGACTTAAGTGCCAACCTAAAATGAACTGTTATGAATCAAAGTCCCTGCCAACAAGAAAGAAGGTTCTGCAATTTGAATGAAAGAGAGACAGTCTAAACAGATAAAGGAATCTGATCCAGTCATTAATATAGTAGTAAACTGCCTCCCTCCATTGACATCAATGCAGAGTTTAATCCATTATAAATAGAAAAGACACGGTCGGATGAAATTCCACCATCAGGAATACAGCTTCACATCAAAAATGTACTCATACTCAGTAGAAAGCATCTGAATGATTGCATCAGAAAGACGTCACAATGTTTGATGGAAATAGTGTTTTGGCAGAAGATGACAAAACTATGGTTTTATTTAAAAATGTAAAAAAAAAAAAAATTGGTACTCACATCCTCAATAGATGAGGAGTTTCGTTATATTTCCATGGTTGGTTTTAGCGACCAGACCATTTAGGACTTTAAATCTCTTATCACTGCCTCCCTGAAGTGAACTTTCTTCTTGTTTGTATGGCGTGTTATTTATTCCTCTGTAGCTCTCGTAGTGCCCTTCCAACTCATAAATAACTTCCCTCCTATCTGTCCAAACAACCCCTCCCACCTACCTGAGTAAACCCCCCCACCCACCCACACACCCCTTTTTGTTAACACTGATTATGTTTGTGGTCTCTCACAGACATTGTTTGTAAAACTAAGAATTCTGCAGCAGAATATTTTTGGAGACAATTGCTGTACAGTATTTGTAAGCTCTATTTTTGTATATTGCTATTTTGGAGAAAATAATATGCTTTTTTTTCTTTTTCTTGTTTTTGCTAATTTCATGTTTATTCATTTTAAGAAAACTGTTGCATGTGACTGACTTGAACTGTAAATAAAATTTCCAAGTTTTGGAAAGATTTTAGTGTTTTGTCTTGTTTTACACAGAATGTGATTAAAGAACACAAAATTTCTTTTATCAAAAAAAGTGACAAAGGTTAGAGCATCTGATGGAAAACTGTTCAATCCCAAACTAGTCACACACAGTAAGAAAGTTCAGAAAGTATTCAGACAGAAATGTGGCGCTTCTACAAAAGTATTTAATAAATTCCGAAATACTTTGGTAAATAAGCAACTTCAGTTTTTGATTTTTAATAAATTTGCAAAACATTTCTGCAAACATGTTTTTCTTTGTCATTTAGTGTGGAAACAATTGTATATTTAAACAATTTCAAATTAGATCAATATTGCAAGGGGGATATGAACACTTCCACTGAAATCCACTGTAACTAATTTTATTGTTCAGATTCACTCATGAACTCATCACCAATCAACTCACAAAATTAATGCCAATATTTTACTTTGTTTAAACAGTAACTACAAATGTCTGATGATCTGGATGTTGACCAGACAACCATGACGATTGTGTTATACCACCATCCTGTGGGTAAATGGTGTTAGTGCAAATGATTTGCTTTAACTTGTCCTGACTACAAAATTCACATTTTCCCAATGGTTCGACTACCGTCGTGCTCAATGCTGAATATAATTTTAAGTCTTGGAGAAAGCCTGAATTTGATTTAACCTACAAAACGACCATATTGTCTCAACAGAGACATCTAATAGTGTTTCTCTTACAGCCTAAAGTGGAAGAATTACAGTAAAACTACTGTTCCTTTACACACTAAATTTTAAAGATCCCCTTTAAACAGGTTTTTGGAGTCATATAAAAATCTTCTGCTTGGAATAATTAATTCTCCGACATGTTTTTCCCCCAAAAAATGTTCAGTTACAATGGTAAAAATCCTTAAAATGGCATCTTCTCCTTCTCCCTTATTAAAAATCCAGAATCTATGAACAGGCAAATATTTTCATTTCAAAAGTTTAACTGCTGATACAAGATGTCTCCTGTTTCACTGTAGAGTCAATTCTCAGTGTTTGTGCACTGGAGGCTTCAAGTTTCCACATCACACTTGTGTAAGTTGTTTACTGGCCCTTAATTGGCTCCAAACTAGTTGTGATGTTACAAATCCTGCTGGTAGGTTCACGCCTTAAACTCAGATTTAAGTTGAGCAAAGAGAAACTTTCCATCTTCAGCAGATAAATGTGAAAACAGCCTTCAAGTGTCAAACTCTGCACATACATCATTCTGCACAGTGAAGCTCAAACATCCAAGTAAAGGAACAAGATGAAAAACATATTTTTGAGAGGAGGGAGACTTTAACATTCTTTGAATTCTCTTTTAATCCAGTGATTCTTTGTAAGGGCACGTTTGTGATCAGCAATTCTGAGGTAACAATCTTCAGAAATGGGATATGCACTACCTGCTGTATGCTACTGTGAAACAGTATTAGCAGTATATATATAAAAAAAGGTGAAGATAAAAAGACATTTTAATTTTTTTGTGCTTGTTCACACAATGTCAACTGACAATTGTTCGGGTTGTATTGACACACCTGTGCAGGCACTTGCACACTGATTCATGTGACTGATGAATCTCATACGACTGCCATGTGACTTAAGACTCACATATGACCTTCAGTGACCCTCAGTATGTAGTCATATGTTGTCTACTGACTACATGCTGTGTTTATGTATTGTTCTTTCAATGCTGCAGGAAAATGTCCTTTAGGAACAAATAAAGTGATTGATTGATGTCGGGAGCCAATCAGCTCCTCTGAGGTGGTAACTGGGATTAAAGACAGTAAGAATTCCTTAATAAATTTGTATTTGTTTGCGTGAAATAACCACAAACTACATCAGGCTTGGTAGAATTGTAGCACAGGAGTACTGATTTGTTTTTTGGGGCTCTAATCAAAATATAACAACAGCTAAGTTTTGTATTCAGTCATGGTAGCCTGAACCTGCCTTTAATCATTACACACTTAACTGAAATGTGACTTTGTCCCATTTGTCATGTAGACATTGTTCATCTGATTTGTGTCTGTGTATAGGGAAATAGTTGACTTATGTTTTCATTTTATATTTCTAAAATTATGTATTTTATAATATGACTGCAGGTTATTTTGAGTAGCACAGGGAAGAGTGATAAAGAATTGTCTTTAGACGTTTATTTTAGGTGGGTGACGCCTGTTTTTTTGTCACTTTGGCAAATAGTCTCATTCAGCAAGTCATTTTGATGAATGGTGACACACCCAGGTCATATGTCAGGTCATCAGTTAGAAACATTTCTCAATGCATGATAAAAATAGACTTTAGAAGGAAACGTATTGATTTTGTACGATTTTTCAGTCACATATGCATTAAACAGTGGCCTGACAGTCAGGATGGGTTTGAAGTTCAAAAACCATTTTCAAGATTTAAGAGTCTATCAAGTTATTTATTGAGCTTTTTGTATTTTGGCTGAAAAATAACAAATATCTTGAAGATTCTCTCTTTAAATGATCAGCACCTATGTTTGTTTACTACATTATTTACATTTTCAGCTTTAGACCAACTGTTCACTTTACACAGGATTTTAAGAGTTCAAATCTTCACTCAAACATCCCCTCAAAATGTTAAATCACTGGCACAAGTTTAGCTTTCTTGAATCATGTGAAATAGATCATTTTAACATGTAAGGTGGAAAAATGACTGTGAGCGAGTCGACTGGGCAGGAAAAAAAGCAGTAAAATATTAAATGACAACTTTTAAAATAGTGGCAACATAAAAACACAAAACAACTTATTCTGAGTTCTCACAAACTTTTATTATAACATTTGAACACATTGTATCATCTAGATTTTTTAAACCTATCAACACTAGTATTACTGTGTTTAACATAAATTACATACTAACTATGCTTCAGTGTAGCTAAAATTACTGCATTCTTAGAAAAAAATAGATAAAAGCAAAAACAACCAGGTTACGCTGTACAGAACTTAAAAAGAACACTGAAGTGACACATAATAACCAGTCTGCTCATGTACATGATCCCAGCATTTGCAGCAGCGTTAGTGGCAGTGCTGTTTGTGTTTGTTGAGTTTACTGTTGTTATCACCGCTGCTGTTGTTGCTGCTGCTGTGGCTGCGCTGTTGGCGTTGGTGGCTGCGCTGTTGGCATTGGTGGCTGCGCTGTTGGCGTTGGTGGCTGCGCTGTTGGCGTTGGTGGCTGCGCTGTTGGCGTTGGTGGCTGCGCTGTTGGCGTTGGTTGCTGCGCTGTTGGCGTTGGTGGCTGCGCTGTTGGCGTTGGTTGCTGCGCTGTTGGCGTTGGTGGCTGCGCTGTTGGCGTTGGTTGCTGCGCTGTTGGCGTTGGTGGCTGCGCTGTTGGCGTTGGTGGCTGCGCTGTTGGCATTGGTGGCTGCGCTGTTAGCGTTCGTGGCTGCGCTGTTGGCATTGGTGGCTGCGCTGTTAGCGTTCGTGGCTGCGCTGTTGGCATTTGTGGCTGCGCTGTTGGCACTCATGGCTGCAGTGTTGGTAGTAGCTGTTACCTGGGCATCTACTGATGCTATAAAACAGAAATATAAGATATGACTGTATTCCTTTTCCAAAAATTGCAGTATACAGTTTTGCTCCAATGAGAAAAACACACTCACCGATGATCAGAAGATGTATCAGGATTGTCAGAAGCATCTTTAATCTCTGTCTGAATCTCTATCTAAAAGAGAAAAAAATCAAATTTTCTTTATGTGAGCACATGGTACAGTTCCCTCCATTTAACATGAAACTTAAAGATCAACACAGTCTATGAAAGCTTTCTGAAAGTTGTATTTAAAACATAAAATAATGAAAATAGTAAAAACGACAAATCAGAATAATACAATTAAATCAGTAAAGTGAAAAAAAAAACTCCTTATGAAGTAGAAAAAGTTTGCACTTACAAAATGTCTTGAGGTGCTCCCTCTCGTCTCCCTCTCGTGTTCTTTTAAAATACTCAGTTTGTCACAGCCTTTATATGGTGAATGACAAACAGGAAAAACGATGTCAGCTTTACACATGTTTGAAGAATGATCATTCTTTCACATCGGTCACTTCAGTGTAACACGTTGCTTTGTTTATCTGTGTATTTTCAAGATGTCAGATTGCTCTACTGCGACTGAAAGGGTTTACAGAGCAAACAGGCCGGTGACAAACTCGAGGTGTTGTCTTGCTGCGTGACACAAAGACAGCAGTCTGTGTGACAATTGTGAACTATTTGTGCATAGGCTCTACATCAATAATGCATTTGTCATTTTTTTAAATGCATGGAATGAGAATAAAGGTGAGGAAAAACCAGAGCACCTTTGTGTTCAAGCTGCTATTTTGGGTGAACATACATTAAGATGTTCTTAGACTGAAACCACGTCTCATGATGTGTTCATTTACGTAGGTGAATTGTTAAGTTATGTGTCAGTGGTGTAGTGGAGGGTACACACAGGTATATGGAGTATACCCACCCATCAGCCAAAAAAGACATTGAAATATATAGGAGAGTATATCCACATTGTTTAAGCATGAGAGTTAATTATATCCACTTTCGTTTTCCAGTGCTTTCAACCACATCATACGACCTTCATCAGCGGATGGAGTTTACCCTGCTGTCATGGATTTTTTTATTCTTTATTTGGATTCCCGACAGAAACAATAAAACAAAACAGCAATTTAAAGTCACATTGATTCATAAAACAAGAAAAAGCAAAACAAGCCAAATATAAAGATCACAGAAATAAGAAAAATATCATAAAATAAGTTAAATAATTCTATGAAAAGGTGGACAAAACAAACTTAAAATAAAAACAAAAAACACAATTGTCAAGATAGATAGAAGAAGAAAGTAAAAATCATCAAAAAGGTTCCTAAACTGCAATAATTAAAAGGAAAGTTGTTGCCGTGCAGCTCGGTAGCTGTTCAGGACGTTGTGGTGTATTATCTTAAAAAATGAGGTTAAAAGTTCATCCTTCATTGGAAACAGCAGGTTGGAAGCTCAACATATAATCAACTTAACCAAAAACTATCCTCTGATGTGATGGTTCATTAGTATAAAAGTTGTGATTTTACTTTGTAAATAATTGATCAGATGTCACATTATGTCAAACAAACTATCTATGAACCATTTTTCACTGTAAAACACTAACTAGTGCTAAACTAACTAATCCAGTGGTTTTAAGAAGTCCTCTAAAATTGGAAAACTGTGAAAAAAGTCTGCAATTCCAAGATGGTTTATCAGATGTGGATGTAAAAGCTGAGCATAAACACCAAAACTTGTCCTATTGTCAGAGTATTTACCGTGTGCACAGTAAATACTTTGAACCAGTAGCATAAGCAGGCACTTGGTCCCATGACAACAGCTTCTTGCTCAACACACCTGAAAATGAAGAACACACGATTGACTTGAGGCACAGGTACCACACCCTGTACGTCTCAGGTGAGACCATAAAATTTCTCAGCAACCGTACCATCAATGCACACACAGAAAATATCTTAAACTGCATCATCAAGAAAGTCCAGGAAAGAAAAATTATACAGCCTTCACTAACTGTATTCATGCCTTATTATTTAAAAGATTCTGATATGGACATTCAACAAACCTCCTCTCTCCATCAGCTGAATCACTGAAACACAAAAACATAATAATCAAACAGGAAGGTAACATCATGTCTCTCTCTGCTCAATACCTATCAAGTTTCTCCCTCTAGAAACATCACACACCTCTGTCCACAAGATGTCTCTCTTCAAAAACATTTTTTTTCCATCTATATAAAGAATCCTGAACTGTTCTGTTTAATCCCAGACATGCAGTATAACCCTCCACTTGTACACTTGTGTCATTTGGTGAGGTGATTCTTCTTCCTGCCATGTCAGCAGAAACTATTTTTTCACATGTGATGTGATGTATTGATGTGATACTGTTGCTTATCAACCATACGGAAAACAAATCCTACGCTTGTATTTATTAAAGTGAAAAGATATTACTACTCTACTGTCCCATGAATGACCCCTAAAACAGTATAGTCTGCTGTTTGCATATATGTTAAAGGGCTGCATTGCTTCAGTATGGAAGTAAAAATGTTTCTACATGAATCATTAAGATATAAGGTATGTAGAGCTAATAGATGAACGATCAGGAACTTCTATTATCCAGGTGTTAAAGCTGAGAAATGCAGGTATTGTGACTTTATGCAACCGCACAAGGTTAATGTGTGGACGCTGCTCTCTACAGATGCTGTGTATAAATTCCTCTCAAAACTGTTCAATGAATCAACATCAGAAACTTAAAGCAGGTGTGTCATTTACGCCATTGTGTTGTCAGGAAGTATCACCCTGTTGAAACATACCCATGAATACTACAAATGTCTGGTCTACTCTGACATAAAGACTTTGATCCAAAGGTATTAATGGAATAACCTCAATTTAATGTCTCCAAAACTATTATATTATCTCCCACAGACCTGCGCAATTCTAATTACATACAGTGGCTTCACAAAGTATTCAGACCACTTCACTTTTTGCACACTTTGAGTTGTAGATTTCATTTTAAATGGATAAAATTGCCATTTTTGCCCATCAATCTACACTCAGTGACACAGTGAAAACAAATTTTTTTGGTTGTTTTTTAAAAAAAAATTTTTGTTAATTTATTGAGAATCAAAAACTTAAATTTCTCATATACAAGTAATCAGACCCTTAATTCAGTACTTTGTAGAAGCCCTTTTGGCAGCAGTTTGGTTATGTTTTTACAAGCTTTGCACACCAGGTTTTGGGCAATTTATCCCCCTCCAAGTGAAAACATGTTTATATAAATTTTTGCAAATTTTTTAAAAGTCATAAACCCCATAGAACATCTGTGGAGAGACCAGAAGATGGAGGCATTTCACAGAGTCTTCTTCTTCTCATCCAATGTGGCAGAGTTTGAGAGGACCTGTCGGGAATAAAGGGATAAACTGCCCAAATCCAGGTGTACAGAGTTTGTAGAGAGTGAAGCTGCGGCCAAATGGGATTCACAAAGTACTGAATTAAGAGTCTGAATACTTATATAAATGAGATATTTCAGTTTTTGATTTTTAATAAATTCGCAAAAAATTCTACAAACATGTTTTCACTTTGTCGTTATGGGTTATTGAGTGTAGATTTGATGGGCAAAAATGGCAACTTTATCCATTTAAAATGAATTCTACAACACAAACAAGTTCAAAAATCTGAAAACTCAGAGTCTAGAAGTTAAAATGGAGGCTCATCAGCAGTCCAGAGATGATGTTTCCAGTACCGCTGTTGTATAATAGCAATAATACATTTTTAACATACATTTAATGTGCCTGTTTTATCCTCAATTAATGTGACAATTTGTTTTTCAGCAAATATTTTTATTCAATAGAAAATCCTGTAAGTGAGACAAAGTTTCACTTGTATGTGATCTTTTTACAGGCACACAAGCACCTTTAAGAAAACGTATCAGGTCAATACAGCAAATCATAAATATGATATTTATAATCCAAGAAAAGACAACATAGAAAGTTGAATCCTCATGTTCATTGATGTAAGTAATCGTCATATACAGCAGGGTCAACATAACCGTCACACTCGCTGTGCAGCATGTTACATTCACTTTACTGTTAACACTTTTCTATTAGGAAAGCTTTCATTGGGTTCTTGTGTAAATAAATCCTCCATCATAAACTAGTCTTTCATGCCTCGCCTGTTGCCAGAGTTACAACATGCAGGCGAAGGACTGAGCAGATACATTTTATTATCTCATCCTGTCTTCAGGTGAAATCTTAACCGTGGTCGGCCTTGTTGGTTTTTTGCTCTTTGGCTTTTATGTTCTGCTTCTGAGATTTCTGCAGCAGAGCCAGAGTGTCTCTCTTCTCGATCTTCCTCAGTTGTTTCTTCTTCATCCTCTTGATCTTGGTTGTATTACGGATCTGTGAAAGCATACAAAAGGTCAAATTAACAGTGACATAAAAACTGCTTTTTTTTTTTTTTTTTTTAAATTGATTTGGTTTTATTTTACACTTTTTTGGGCAAATTTAAAACTTTCTCCATAACTATAGTCCATCTCCAGTGTTGCTCTAAAGTTGCGACAACTGCTGTGTGTGTCGTGAAGGCCTTTATTTTCACCATTTACCAATTGATTGGACCATTATCAGACCTTAGAAGAAGCTTTGTTGGTATATTTAATGCCTTAAAATACAGTCAATAGACAGAAAATGAATTGGCAACTGTTTCTTAATAATCAAATAATATTTTTTTGTAATTTTTAAAGGAAAATATGAGGATTTGAAGCTTTTGTGTGTCATATATGATAGTAAACTGAAAATCTTTGTATTTTGGATGGTTGCTCAGACAAAGAAAGACATTTGAAGACAACACCTTGGCCTCTAAAATTCTAACAGGAATTTTTCATCATCTTTTGATATCAGAGACAAAACGATTATTCAATTAATTGAAAAAAAAGAAATTGGCTCACACTCACAATTTTGTACAATAAGGTGAGCATCTACATTTAATTCATATTTGATATTTGTGTGAACAACAACGTACCACTTGCACAATCTCCGACTTGCGTTCGTTCTCTGCGCGTCGTTTCAAGTTGTCTTCTCTTCTTTTCCTCTTTTCCTATTGAGGCAGAAAAAACAGAATATATATTTTTTAAAAGGTGCAAATGCTTCCATATATTAAAAGCGTAAACTGACCTTCATCCCACAGCTTTAGCTCACCTCTTTCTGTCTGGCTTTCTCCTCTTTAAGCTGCAAAGAATACCGTTTCACCAGCTCCTTCTCTCGCTTGGCCTCCATCTTCTTTTCCCAAGAAGAGCACAATGGTTTATCTCTTACTAACGCAGAGAATCTGGAAAACAAAAATCATAAATGGCAGGTTAATAGATGATACAAGACAATTTATAACAGTGATTCCATTCATAACATACATTCATTAGAAATGGTGCCAATATCTTAAACAAGATTTATAACAAATCAATTCTTTTCCGCAACAATATGTTACTTTGCCAAGAAAAAACCTGTTTTTACAAAAGACTTTGTTATTTATTATCTGTCCCTTGTATTCGATCATTGTGGAGATTGTTAAAAATCAAAGAGCAGGACTGATTTATAGCAAGAATGTGATGTTCTATATTGATTTTTTAGGTATTTAACTCATTGGATGAACCAAAAACTGAGATTACAATCTGATTACTTTATTTCTAATCAGTTTCTCAAATGAATTTCTTGACAATTTCCAATAAAATTACATGTAGATCAAAAATTGTATCCATAACGGCCATCTCGACTACAGAAGGAAATATTAGAAAATATGTCATCATGATCAAATCAGGTAATATCTAATCAAATAATTTAAGTATTCTGATAAATCAGGTGACACTGATGAAGCAGCAAATTTTACATGTGTCACATATTAAAAGTTGGCTGCAGTTAATAGTTTTAGAACACAATGCTTAAAAATAATGAGGCTTTGATGCTCAATCTTAATTAATATTTCTGCAGCATCATCACAGATAATAGTCGTCTATAAAGTGACACATATTTCACTTTCAGGTTTCATGTTTAACTGGAAACTCCAGATTTCTGTCTGAAAAATGAAATTAAAGGACACGTTCACAATTTTTCAAGTGCGTCTAAAAACAACAGTCAGGTGTCAACATGAACAGTGAAAGAGGTTTTCCTCGCTATAATCATTCCTCCTGTTTATACTGGCTACTAAAAGATCCTCTTCAAATGTGTTTTCAATGTAAGTGATGGAGGCCAAAATCCACAGTCCTCGTTTTGAGCAAAAATGCATTTAAAAGTTGATCTGAAGCTTATATGAGGCTTCAGCAGCCTGAGTTAGTCATATCAAGTGGATATCTGCCACATTTACAGTCTTTTTAGCATCAAATTCCCTCTTTGTTTCCCTGTTGAGCTGTGTGTGGCAGAATAGTAACAAAAAGAGGAACTTTGGCACTAAAAAGACTGTAACCTTGAACGATTTCTACTTGATTTGACTCATTTAGACAGCTGAAGTGTCATATTAGCTTCATATAATCTTTTAAATACATTTTTGCAAGGATGGAGGACTGTGGGTTTTGCCCCCCATCACTTACATTGTAAGTACATTATGAGGGGATCTTCTAATGACCAGTATGAACAGGAGGAATGATTATGGCAAGAAAAACCTGTATTAATGTTCATTTGGGCACCTGACTGTTAATTTAAGGCAGACATGAAAAACTGTGAACCTGTCCTTTAAAGGTTTAAACACTAAAGTTCAGGGACTGAAGTGAAATCCTGCTCCTGGTTGTCACCTCTGCTTGTTGCGGTCCTTCCAGACTCTCCCTGACTTAGGTTTTCCCAGCGGAATAACTGGATTAGGTTTTGGACCCAGGCGAGGTTTCTTCTGTGTTTGAGGGCCGGTCTCTGAACTCGCGGGTGCCGTTTCTGCAGCTGCAGGCCCGGACAGATGACCGTCTCCGTTCCCGTTAACGCCCGCGGCTCTGTCTGCGTCCGCTGCAGCCGAGCTGTGCGGCTCCGGTTCGGCACACACGCTGGGTTTCTCCTCGGCCGGTGTCGGCTCTGGCTCCTCCGCCGGCGGCACCTCCTGGATGACAGACCTCCTGGTCCTCCGGCTGGGAGTCCTCACCGGGGCTTCAGAGTCGAGCAGCGCGGCCGGAGTGCGCACCCTGCGGCCGCTGCGGGTCCGTCTGGTCTCTGGCGGCGGATCCTGCATCTCCTCCTCTCCGTGTCCCTCTTCAAAAGCTGCATTTTTATCCCTCTTCGACATGTTTTCTAATTAAACCGACTACAACACATCACTCTGATAAACTTCTCGACCCACGTGTGACCAACGGCAGCGTTGTTCCGTCTTCTGCCTCTGAGGCGGATGTAAACAACTAATGTGCAACACCGCCGCCTAGTGACAACCTAGTGGTCCGGAGGGTGAACTGCAGATATAAAAATAATAAATATTCTGGTAACTACATATTTTGTGTAAAGATCCCCTCCAGACATTTAAGATGTATATAAAATACTCCATAATAATACCTCCAATAGTAGTTTGTGCGTAATATATGGTTTTTACAGAATCTATGAATATATGAATATATTTCCTTTCAGACGTTTAACAGCTGGACACAAGATGTCTCCTACTTCACTGTAAAGTCTATTTTCAGTGTTTGTGTCACAAACCCTGTTCGTAAGCCCGACCCCTTAAAATCTGATTTTCATTGAGCTCAGAGAAACTTTCCTCCTTCAGCAGATGAATGTGAAAACAAACTCTGCTCATACATCATCAAACAAACATTCAACTGTAGGAACAAGAAGAAAAACACATTTTTTGAGTGGAGGGGGACTTTAAATACATTTATGAGACTTAGAATATGATACAAATTAATTTACTGAATGAGAACATTTGCACCTAAACTTGTGTCAAAAGTCATGAAGAAATTCTGCACTTTTGTCCTTTATATTTAATCAACTTTTATCTGAGAAATATCTGGAACAAACAGGTGAACTTTCTGCAAATAAACTCACATAAATCAATAGATTTAAGATTTATTTTACAAAACCCACAAAAATTACATAACACATCAAATCCCTTATGTTGTAAATGTATTGCAAAAGATATATCTTTAAAATGAATCTTTAAATGTTCAGTTTATTGATTTATTTTAACCTTTTAGTTAAATCTATAAAGGCCTTGAGGATAATAGTGTAACATAATTACATCCTGTGTCTCTTCAGCCTTTTGTAATGTGAGGTATTCAGTTTCACTATTAAAATATATCTGTTCCTGGTCATTCTTATGATTTTATTTTATAATATATAAATAAAATAAATTATTACATACTACCAATGATTGAATATTAATAAATGGCTCTCCACATTTCCGAGTGTTTCTGATTTAAATTCATTGAATGAAATGAATAATTAAAACATTTCCTTGGAAAATTTAAACATTATCTCTGATTCATCTTTCCTGCCACTGTATTTATAAACATATTTTCATTTGTCACCTACAACACATTGAAACACTTGTGTGTTTTAAAGTTGGTTTTGGGCAAACATCATATTCACAAATCCAGATTTCTTCAGTTTCTTCCAAATAAAAACTTGTTTTATGTTGAACTTCAGATATTCTGTGATTCTGTCTGTAAAGCATCTAAAAACAAACAACAACAAAAAAAGCTTTAAAGACTCTCTTACAAACATTGTGGACAACATTGTTAGATGATTTAAGTTAGTTTGCAATATTGCTTATTGATTTTTGAGATATATTTATTCATTTTTCTCTCTTAATTTCTGTGTTATGTATCTTTTTACATTGTACAGTTGCATATCTGCTTATATTTTGTGATTATTTCATTTGATCTCTAATACTCCCTGTTGGTTATTTGTCTTGTAACATTGTTAGATATAAAGCTCTTACACATTATTCTACATGAAGCCTCATGAATAAACTGCGCAGTGCTGCCACCTTCTGATTTAAAAACGTTCTTACACTATTAAAATATGGCATCACATGATTTTTTACTTCCGCAACCCATGATACCAGCCGCACATTCAAAACACGGCAGTGTAATCAGGGAAGTAAGTACTGTAGCTGGCTGTGTGTAGCTAAATGCTGCATGACAAGCTACTTAAATTTAGTTTTGCACTGGAAAAAGGAACAGTGAAGACTCATCATGTCTCTGCTCAGAGCTGGAAGCCTCCTCCTGCTGCTGCTGTGTGCACATTCAGTAAGTAACTCTGACTTTTTAAAGGGTTTAATGAAGGCAACAACTGCAGCATTTCGCAGACATTAAAAACAGAGAAGTTACATCTGGTTTTATAAAAGCTTTGCCACCATAATGCAACACCTTTGGGACCTGGTCAAATTAACTGTCAGGTCTTCGAATACACAGAACCAAACTGTACACAAACTATTAGTTATTTATGATGGGTTGTTTACATATTTGTAAACACTTGAGGCCAATATTTTCATTTATTGTCAGTTCCATAAAACAAAAACAGGCTTGTTTTTCATCTTGAATTCACACTTTTCAGTATATATGTGCACATAATTGTAATCTACATGGTTTAAAATACCGATCAGGTCTTTTAACCTTCATCTGACCAACATATTTAATATACAAGGACTGAGGACTGGTGTCAAATAAACTACAGTAAGAAACAACCATCATAGCAAAATGTTAACTTATTTCTTCTCAAAACATTATTAGTTATGTAATTAATGTCACCTGAAAAAACAGAATATTATTATTTTAGGCAAGTTACAGTTAATTTGCAAAATATATTCTTTTCTTTAATATAAATTTCAGCTTTTATCCTGAGTACAATCTTTCCACAAAGCCTTCAAAATGACTGACAGAGTGCCCCTCTTTATACATCCATGATGCTACCCACTTGATAGTGTGTGATACTTTAAATTAGGACCCATGGCAAACATGAACTCAATAAATAGTTCCATCTATTAAAACTGCACAGGTGGAATTGGGTGCTTTTGACTGGGACCCCAATACATTGGTATTTTTAAAAAGCACCAATTAAAACAGAAACAGAAAATGATGAATGATATGAAGTCATTACGAACAAATTGATTGACAAAGTCATGAGAAGTTGGAATGACAGAATAAATCACCTGTGAGATGACAAAAAGCAACTTGTATTTACCTGGTTAAGGTTAAAAACACTTTCCACTTTTTAAAAACAATGTTGTTAAAATGGTTGGTAGGTACATTATCTCACATTGAAAGCAATATTCACAATCCTGAGTAGACAGTCAAGGTTTCCATGTCTGAATGACACATCCTGAAGTCAGCTGAGATGTCAGCTGCGCTGTAAAAAGATGAACCTTCAACCAAATAACAAAACACAATATTTCTCTACATATGAGGATCACTGTGACGGCCCCTCTGCTTTGTACTCCTTGTTGCTGCTGTGTTCTTTGTTTGAAGGGGCAGGTTCCTGAGCACATTGATTAGCAGGATAGGAAAACACCTCAGCCTGGTGTGCTCCATATATGAAGTCAGTTCAGATCCTCTCTTCTCACCCACACACACTCCTGCTGTTGCTTTTCGGTTCCTTTTCTTTTGTTTTTACCATACTGTAAGCAGAGAAGTAAGTACTGTAGCTGGCTGTGTGCAGCTAAATGCTGCATGAAAAGGTACTTAAATTTAGTTTTGCACTGGAAAAAGGAACAGTGAAGACTCATCATGTCTCTGCTCAGAGCTGGAAGCCTCCTCCTGCTGCTGCTGTGTGCACATTCAGTAAGTAACTCTGACTTTTTAAAGGGTTTAATGAAGGCAACAACTGCAGCATGAAGGGGCAGGTTCCTGAGCACATTGATTAGCAGGATGGGACACACCTCAGCCTGGTGTGCCCCATGTATGAAGTCAGTTCAGATCCTCTCTTCTCACCTGCACACACTCCTGTGTTGCTTTTTGATAGTACTTTGTGTTAAATAAATGTACTTTTGTATTATTGAATACCTGTGTGACTTCCCTTTTTTGCCACAGTCTAGAACCGGGCTGTGACAATCACCACAACACTAATAAATGCAGGTGTGAGTCAAATTGTGTTGTAACAGTTTGTGTTGTGTTGACCTGCAGCTCGGTGCACCTCCTTCATTCAGTGTGGATTACCAGAACGACTGCTTTCGTAAAGATGGGGAACAGTTTCGTTACATATCAGGAAGCATCCATTACAGCAGAATCCCCAGAGTCTACTGGAAGGATCGTCTGCTCAAGATGCACATGGCGGGGCTGAACGCCATTCAGACGTAGGTTTACCTCACGTGCTTTGCTTAGGTTTGCTGTTTCAGCCGCAGCCAGTTGTTGGGACTGTGTCATGTTTGAAATGCTTTCAATATAAACTTATTTATTTATTTACTTATGTATTTATTGGGACCATGTATAGCACAATTACAAACAGTGCAAAGCAAAAAACACACAGGACTCATAATACAAAATACAAAGCTACACAAAATAGCACATCACATATACTCACTATGTCAACTAGAAATTAATGATGTAAGCTTGGCAAATTAAAAGCAA
Source organism: Thunnus maccoyii (assembly GCF_910596095.1). Classification (NCBI taxonomy): domain Eukaryota; kingdom Metazoa; phylum Chordata; class Actinopteri; order Scombriformes; family Scombridae; genus Thunnus; species Thunnus maccoyii. Next base: position 16,790,708 of record NC_056534.1, read on the forward strand.
GATTATTTGCGTTCATGAGAAGACCATGAGATGAAATTCACAGTCAGTGGTTACAGAATGAGTAGATTTTAGCAGATTTTTTAATTTGATTTTGAACGTACTGATGGAACTGTGTTCTTTTTTGAGCAGAGCTGAAACAATAAGTTAATTAATCGATTAATTATTGGATAGAAACATAATCACCTAATCATTTGACAGTTGATTGTCTTTTTATGAAGCAAAAATGCTCAAATATGAGGATTTGCTAGTTTCCTCAATTTTATGTTATTTAATTTATTTTATGTTTTTGGGGGTTTTGGACTGTTCATCACCTTTGGCTCTGCGAAATTGTGATTCACATTTTTTCTATTTTATGATGTTCTATGGACTAAACAATTAGTCATTAATAGAGAAGATAATCTATAGATGAAGATGAAAAAAAATGATTTCATGAATGTTAGTAGAACCTTGTTGTTGTTGTTTTGCTCTTTCATGAGTTTACTAAAGTTTGAAGAATAAACACAGTTCTATGTCCTATATTCAACTGTTCTCATCAGGTTAAAATTCATGAACTTACATGTGATCAACAGAACAGTTTGCAGGATACTTTGGTGTCTTCACAGTTAAGAGTTTTTTTTAATTCAATGTCTGTTAATAAGACTTGTAATTGCATTCAAGGATGATGGCATTCTTGTCTAAATAGGCCAACCACAAGATATAAGAGCCTACATAAAATAACCCAGGTGTTGGATGTGTTTGGATGATACTGACACTTTGGTCATTTCACAGGTACATTCCCTGGAACTACCACGAGGAGTCTCCAGGCCTGTACAATTTCAGTGGAGACAGGGATTTGGAGTATTTCCTTAAACTGGCTCAGGATGTTGGTTTACTGGTCATCCTTCGGCCGGGACCCTACATATGTGCAGAGTGGGACATGGTGAGAGAAGCTACATTTATTCACATTGTGCTTGTGTGTATTCAGAGACAGTTAGGAAATACTGATCTACTACTACATTTTTAACTCTTAGCGTACAATATAACAGAAATGCATTTGCCTTTTCTTTATAGAAAATATATTATGCTGCTCTTGGATATCAATCCATATCAGTGTTTGATGATATAAAAAATGATGTATTATGTTAACAGAAGCTTCATCAAACATACCACTGTCTCTTCAGTGTTTTGTAATAGTCTCACACTTTTTAAACAGAAGGATGACTTGTATAACTTAAAGGATGTTGCTGGCGATTTTCTATATATTTTTCTTTATGTCAACAAATGTCATGTGCAGAATCACACCAACGATGAATTGATCCTACTTACAAATATTGTGTGTGTATCCAAAGTCTGATATAACTTATTTCTCTGTGCCGTAGACCTGCGTTGTTGTCCAAAAACTATTAAAGAGACGTCAATGAGCCACATCGCTGCGCTTGTTGACATGATGCTTCACCATGAAGAGTACAGGCACGGTAGTTTGTTTAGAAACGGCTCCAAAAACTAATAACAGCAATCATGTTTTCAGCCTCCAGAGAGTTGTTCCATGTAAGGCAGACGCCACTGTGCATGCACAGGAATGCTTTTTGGACAACAGTGAAAGCACAGAGGAATAGATATATAGATAGATGTCAGATAGATATCAGATAGATATAAGATCTATCAGGCTTCGGATACGCACACAAGTAGGATCAGTTCATTGTTGGATTGGCTCTGAATATGAGATTTGTTGACAATAACAGCTTTTTCCTTTTAAGGAAAAAATAATTCTATCTCAGTCATTTTGGTCCACTGACCAAAACTAATAGTCACAAGTTTACTGTTGAGTAAACTATGAATCATGTGAGTCATGGTTAAAGTGATGGTGGCTGTAAATGTTTGTACTTTGCTCATCTGTAAGGAATTACAGCTTTAATTGGTATCAGTTATAAAATGGCACAATCCAGCTCTCTGCTGTTTATCTTTATGCTCCAAACAGTAATAGTTTGTTTCTTTTTTTGCTAAAATATGGCAAAAAACACTGCTTCCATGTCATGCTGTCACTTGCCTCAAAGCTGTGTAGAAAATATGTTTGTAACGAGGATTTTGCTGCAGGAGTGGTTTGAGACATTTCTATACATGTATGTTTCCATTTTTTGTAATCCAGTATAGAAACTTCTCTCTGGAATCCATTGCAGCTGACATTTATGCAAGATGACAACAAACCACTGTTTGTGATGGACAAGAATACAAACATTTACAGCCACCTTTCAGATGTATAGTGGATGTTTGATACTGAAAAGAAAGTAGTATCACTTTAAATTCAGCTTAATTTAAACAGTACGTGGTTCGGTTTAATGTAGTACTGTATGCTATTGTGTAATTCTGTCAACCAGGGTGGGCTGCCTGCCTGGCTTCTCAACAAGAAAGACATCGTGCTGCGGTCGACGGATCCAGGTGAGAATCAAAGATGAACAGGATGAGTGATGAGGAGATATAGATTACATGCTGCAGTTGTACAGTACCAGTCAAAAGTTTGGACACACCTACTCATTCAGATGTTTTACTTTATTTTTACTATCTCTACATTTTAGAGCAATACTGAAGACATCAAAATTGTAAAATAACGCATGTTCAATTGTGTAGTAAACAAAAAGGTTGTTGAAATTTTCTGAATTGACTGACTTTCATGTCTTAAAGTAATGATTGAGTGTTGTTTCTCTTTACTGAGTCAAGCGGTTCTTGCCATAATATTGATTACTACAGCAGTCGAATAGGGCTATCTGCTTTATACCAACACTACCTTGGCACAACACAACTGATGGTCTCAAGCTCATTAAGGAGACTAGAAATTCCATCAATTAACTTTTGACAAGGCACATTTGTTAATTGAAATCCATTCCATGTGACTACTTCATGAAGCTCATTAAGATATTGTCAGTAGTGTGCAAAGCTGTCATCAAAGCAAAAAGTGGCTACTTTGAGGAATCTAAAATATGATACATATTTTGGTTTGTTTAACACTTTTTTGTATACTGCATAATTCCACGTTATTTCATAGTTTTGATGTCTCCAGTATTATTCTACAATATAGAAAATAGTAAAAAAAAAAAAAAAAAAGTAAAGAAAAACCCTTGAATGAGTAGTTGTGTCCAAATTTTGACTGTACAACACTATAATTTGTGTTTTTCAGATTACATTGCAGAAGTAGATAAGTGGATGGGAAAGTTACTCCCAATGATGAAGCCTTATCTGTATCAGAACGGTGGACCCATCATCACTGTACAAGTGAGTGTTAAGTTTCTACGACCACTGCAGAAGATTTGGTACTGAATTAACATCTCTCTCCTCACACGTCTGCGTTCGGTAGGTGGAGAATGAATACGGCAGCTACTTCACCTGTGATTACAACTACATGCGTCACCTGACCAAACTGTTCCGCTCTCACCTGGGCGAAGAGGTGGTGCTCTTCACCACAGATGGTGCTGGGCTTCAGTACCTCAAATGTGGCTCCATACAAGGTCTCTATGCCACTGTTGACTTTGGGCCAGGTAGGTGTCAGATGTGTAGTTGATGTTGTTAAATTTACTGAAAATAGTTCACCATCACTTAAACTTCAAATGGGAGGGAAATGTAAAGAAAAAAAACGTTTATGTCAGGTTAATGGTTTTAATAATCAGTGTTTTAGTTAAGTAAAGGTTTGGTTATGTGTTGTATGTCCTAAATTAAGGTTGAATTGTAAATTCTTGCTTGAGATGATATCAATTACTTGTTGTATTTTGTGTTTCAAGTTGTCTGTTTCTTGTTAGCTTCTCATCACCACTTTAGTTCAGACTGAAAAAACTCAAAAACTATTGGATGGGTTACCATGATGTTTTGTACAGACATTCATGGTCCCCACAGGATGAATCCTAATGACCTTGGTGACCCTCTGACTTTGCTTCTAGTGACATGTAGGCTGACATTTGTGGTTGTTACTGAAACATCTCAACAACTTTTCCGATGGGTGGTAGTGGAATTTGACACAGACGTTCATGGTCTCCAGACCAAGCTAGACGAAAGGTCACTTGACTTTTCATTTAGTGCCGTCATCAGGTCAAAATTTCAATTTGTCCAATACTTTGGATTATGACTACATACCTGCAAAAACTAAGAAACGACATTCCCATCATCTCAGCCTACTTTGTTTTTAGTGCTAATTAGTAAAGGTTAGCTTGCTAACATGCTAAACTAAGATGGTGAACATTGTAAACTTAATACCTGCTAAACATCAGCCTCACAGAGCTGCTAGCATGGCTGAAGACTGTTACTCTTGGGTTTCTCTATAATGACTCATTTTCACATCCTTAATTAGTCAGGTGTCATATGTGCTTATCTTGTGGTTTTTTTTGTTCCTCTAGGTGCAAATGTAACCGCTGCCTTTGCTGCACAGAGACACGCTGAACCTCAAGGACCTTTGGCAAGCATTTCCCTCAATACAGTTTGCACTCTAATTTTAAAACCACATTTACTCTCAGACGCTCATCGGGTTTCTTTCTGTATTAACAGGTGAACTCTGAATTCTACACTGGCTGGCTGGACCACTGGGGCTCACGTCACTCTGTCGTGTCGTCCGCAATAGTGGCCAAAACCCTCAACGAGATGCTGGTCCTGGGAGCAAATGTCAACCTGTGAGTCCACTGATTTCTTGGAGAGGTTTAGACACACTGATGCAGCCAGACATAGACCCTTGTGTCTCGGGCGATTGGATCACAAGTGGACAGCACTAAATACAAGTGTAAACGACCAAGATGCATTGTGATCTCATCCAAACCATATGTTGAGGTGGTCTGGGACGCATTTGACCACATATATTTTGTAGTGTAAATGCTAATGTGTCCTGATGCGTCCCCGAAAAAGACATAACTGGAAAATATGTCGTCAGTATAGGACATAGTGATTGTTGATTTTACAGTGTGCCAACACCAAATGACTTTGTCCTGACAATCTCAACAGTTGGAATATCCCGTACATGTATATTAGTTCTTGAAACAAGTTTGTTTTTTTAGCTAGCCCATACGAAACAAATCTGGCGCTTGTCTGGCAACAGACTGGAGTAATAGCTGTGTGCGTGGGGCCCTTTGACCTACTAGCGGATGTAGGCAGTAATGAAATCTGAACACAAATGGTCTGCTGGACACTTTGGAGACACATGATAGACACAGGTTTGAACAGCGATGTGTCTCGGCTGTCCACTTGTGTTCAGATCACTGAAACGCATTTTAAAACCAAGTGTAAACAGCCTAATAGACATGAATATATTGTATATGTACACATATACACTGTCCCAGCAAATGTTCAGATTTACCATAAGACTAGGTACACTTTTTTTTTACATTCTAGGGCAGTGGTCTTTACTAATTCTTTCATGGGAGCCACACTGGCAGGACACAGTCAGCAGGAAAGCCACATCTATCACAAAACACCAAAATCTGCCTACTAATTTGTCATCCCACGACATAAAATATATAATGCAGCCAATACAATCTGAATTGAAAACAGGCTGACCTTTATACTGGGATGAGCCTCATGTGTTTCCTTGACTTTCCTCATGTTATATTTGTAGTTTGTTGTTGCAATCATTGTGAATCATATGTATTGGCTATATTATCATAATAATTAGCCGCGATGCAAGCTGTCAGTTAAAGCTTAGTGAGCTGCATGAGGCTTGCGATTCATGCAATGAGTAACACTGTTCTAGTGGTTTCCAGTCAACAAAATATCTAGTTACAGTTACATACATTTGCAAAAAAAAAACATGACTTTGAAGAGAGAAAATGTTCAAGAGGTAAGGAGTCCATGTGGTTATTAAACTATTTAATTTATCATCCTCTCTTCACAGGTACATGTTCATAGGAGGAACAAACTTTGGATACTGGAATGGTGAGAGCACTTTGATAAACTGGTTTGATGAGCTGACAAATTCACTAACAGCGACTCCCAGCTATGCCACGTGTGTCTGTCTCATTGCCAAAATAATCATCTGAGGAAAGCACTCTCCTTCTGATTGTCTTGTGATACACTCAGGTGCCAATACACCATACGGCCCGCAGCCCACGAGCTACGACTACGATGCTCCGCTTACAGAAGCAGGAGACCTCACAGAGAAATACTTTACTATCCGAGAGGTGATCAAAATGGTACGCATGCAAGCAGGGGCGTCCTGCAGTCAATTGTTTTGAGTCTCTTTGTAAAAAATCTCCTGAAGTCCATCCGCTGTGTTGTAGGAAGCATTTCAGTTCTGCAAATTCAGCAACTAATAATAGTAAAGCCCAACAAGCTAACACTAATGTTAGTTTGGGCTATAGTTAAAACAAGTGATGCTGAAGTCACTTTAAATAGGGAAATTATGAAGCTTTAAGCTTTTACAGAAAATAATAATAATAATAACTAATGTATCTTCCCACAATAGTACCGTAAAATACCAGAGGGACCGATACCACCAACAACTCCAAAGTATGCATACGGTGCTGTTACAATGAAGAAGGTAGGTGCACAGTTGTGTTTCCATCTCCTTCTCTATTCTAATAATAGTCTAATAGTCTAATAATCTAACATAATAAGTCTTTACTTTGTAGCACTTGATCTAAGAATTACACATTGTGTATTACAACCTGGTGATGACAGGATTATTGTCTGAATATTTAAAACATTAGAAAAATAAATACTAAAATGCAACTCTCTGCCACTGCAGCTCCAGACAGTATCAGATGCCTTAGAAGAACTTTCCTACTCTGGTCCTGTCAAAAGCATGTATCCTCAGACTTTCATTGAACTCAACCAGGTATCTTTTGATTTTTTTTCTGTAATGATGAAATGATAACTGTAATTGATATGTATTTATTTGTTTAAAAAGCATCTCTTTTTCCCTCTCCCCTGCAGGCATTTGGTTATGTGCTCTACAGGACTAAGCTGCCTGTAAACTGCAGCACACCAACTCCGTTGTCGTCCCCTCTGAATGGGGTCCACGATAGAGCGTATGTGTCAGTGGACGGGGTGAGTCTGCCATTTTAGATCTGACTGTGTCTTAACGGATATCACAGTCAAGTCCACGCACTGTGATGTCACAGATTGTGTCATTGCTCATCACTAAATCAGTGAAAAGTGGGTTTGAAATTAAACCTCAAAATATGTCTGTATGAACTAATTTTAGACAAATTTATTCACACTTGGAACGCTACTTGTGTTTAGACAATATTTAACATTTGAGAAAAGCATTTCATTTTGTTATCGGTACTAAAGCGTATCAATCAATTAATATATCAAAATTTTACATTTAAAAATGATAACTGGCCCTCGTTTTTTTTATCCCATTTTTTGCATCAATCAGTAAACTCTGATTATTTCTGAAATGAATTGAAAGTATTCCCATATGACCATGCTTATTTCTTTTCAAGGTGGCTGTAGGGGTTCTTGAGAGGGACAAAGTCATAACCGTCAATGTGACTGGGAAAGCTGGCAGTCAGCTGGACTTGCTGGTGGAGAATATGGGCCGAATCAACTATGGAAGAGGCATCAATGACTTCAAGGTTTTTTATTAGCTAAATTTAAAAGTTACTGTCTGTCCTTTTTAAAATACAGGTGACTGGGTAACTATTCTTTATTGGTGTTCAAATGCAGGTTGAAAAAACTTAAAAACATGATGATTTTATATTTTTCTGTGAAGTATAAGTCCCTGATCCTTCATGATGAGCTGGGATATCGCTATGAATTCAAATTTATGAAAAATAGTTTGTTACTTGCTAACTTGCTGTTCACTCGGTTTGAGCTCCCACCTCTGTTTTCTTTGCACAGGGTTTGGTGTCCAATCTGACTTTGGGGAAAGATACGCTCAACGGCTGGACCATGTACAGTCTCAGGATCGATGAAGCAGTCAGCCAGGGCTTACTCGGGGAAACAAAGTCCGCTCCAACAGACCCACCTCAGCCTGCAGCTCTCTCACCTCCGGCCTTCTACAGGGGCAGCTTCGACATTCCTGACGGCATTCCAGATCTCCCTCAGGACACCTACATAATACTGCCCAAATGGAGGAAGGCAAGTCACTCATATGGGACATTTATGTCGCAAGAAAAACCTAATCAGTAGATTGTCAGTTATGTAAAAGTGCCAAGCATTGGCGTCTTAAATGACAATCAATCCAGGCATTCAGCTCGCACATAATCTACATCAAACAAAAATAATAATAATCTCTTAATTTAAGTTGCTGTCTCAGGTCTAAAATCTGTAAAGGAGCACACAAGTGCCAAAACACACTGTCCTGTGTGTAGAAAAGTCAGATAAAGTCATATTAGACATGCGATCCTGACTTTTCAGAATGTAAATATTGCTTTTAGTCCATCCACCCATTATCTATACCTCAGTTTCCTAACCTTTTTGGATTGCGACCTTTTAAAACAAAGTAATGTTTGCTTGTGACTTCTAGTCACAGGTTACATTTGTTTATCAGCTGTGATCAGTTCAACCAAAGAGTGACTTTTTTCCCCTTCTTTTATATGAGTAATTCTTTGAGGTAAAATTATATGGTAATTCACAGGAAAGGGCAAAAGATTACAGGGAAATCTGAAAAAATAAACATAATTTGGTGCAGCAGATACAGTACATTTTTTATGGTTTCCTATCCTTTTAATCATCTAGGGAACCACCGATCTCTGCCCTTGTATCCTAAATGTCCCTTTTTTCTATCCCATTCGCTTAAGGAATTAGGATACCATAAACTATAGCTGATATTAAATTGCAACAAACAACTTATTGTGTAACCACAAAAATGCAACCACTATGAGAAAACTATTACACAGAAATTTCACATACATTATGTACAGAGCATAAGATATTTTAAATGAAATTAATAAACGTCTGCATAAAATTGGCACATTTTCACTATAAAATGACCACCAGGTGGAGGTCATAGTTGACTTCTTGTACATCTTCATGGTCCATCACTACCTAAAATCTACTGGAAATGACATAGAGCTGTGCTGCGCAATAAACCTCAATTAAGGACCAGGAACGCATTGCAATTTGCAGACAGCAACTTAGTCAAGCTCAACTGTTAATTAATTAAAAAAAAAGAATTGACAGATAAACTGATAATGAAAGAAAACTCTTTAGCTGCAGCCATACTCTAAATGTGGATAATGTGCTGATAAAATTCATGCTATGTATCATTTAGGCAACATATTCTCCAGCATGGAGTTGGTCACATCTCGTCAGTGAAAGTTTTACACTTTTAATTTTATGGCAGCTACATTTAGCTGAGTCCCTGGTTTCATCTTTTATGTTTTGTCTTTTGCTTCATGTTTTGGTTGCGGTTTGGTCATTTCATAAAAGATTTATTACTTAAGATCATTGAAAACCCCCTAATCTGCATTTGTAAATTTATACTTTAGGGGCAGGTTTGGATTAACGGCTTCAATCTGGGACGTTACTGGCCTACTCGAGGCCCTCAGGTGACGCTTTTTGTTCCTGCCAACATCCTCAGCACCGCTGCACCCAACAATGTGACAGTGTTGGAGCTGGAAGGAGCTCCCTGCAGCTCCGGGCCGTGTACTGTGGAGTTTACGGTCACCCCCATCCTGAATGAAGTAGTCCAGTCCGACTTCAAGCAGCACAGCAGAATGTTCAGTAGAGTGGATCTGTTGTGATGATAAGGGAACTCGCTGCTGCACAATTTGCACTACTCGTTGATATATAAATATCAAATCACCACTTGCTGTTAGAGATCGATGTATGACAGATTTTGCCAATTGAAGCACTGCCAAAACACAGCAGCCTGTATGATTTGAAAGAATGTTTTATTTTTTGTGTGAAAAACACATCAGGGAAATACTAAATATATCGTGGGACTGTCGCCTTCATTAATGTTCATACACTCTGAATCTGTCTGATTTAATGATTATAAAGCATATGCTTTTTTAATTGAAAAATAAAAAAAAATTATTTGATAATACTTCAATTATTCCCTCTCTCTTTGTATGACAGACGCTGGCCAGATGTGTGTATCACCATACCATAATTTATCTTGATAAAGTCATATTTCATTTGTTATAGAACAGGTGCAGAATATCAAGGATGTGTTATTTTAATCCTATATTGTGTCTTGGTGACGATAGTAAAAGTTAAGTCGTTTTCTTAGTGTTGTGTGTACTGTAATGCCCACATGTGGTCTCTGTTTGTATCTTTACTGAAGACAAACACTCCATTTATTGCTTAATTATCCCAGATTCTCAGCTAATATTCATTAATAAAAATAAAAAAGAAAAGGCAGAAGACAGGAAAGCTTTTCTACTTCATTAGTCCTGTGACTATAAACTTTTAAAAACATTTTTAACAAACATTAACTAAATATTTTCATTGACAATAGATAGCAGAAATACACTTAAGACATTCAGTAAACTGGAAAACTTAATAACTTCATTATGAGTGAAGAAACAGATGTAACAACTCCAGGAGCAGTGGGACACTGAGGTCAAACAACATTTATAAATGAAGATAGGTCTAGAAAATAGGAGGTCATCTTCAGCAGAGACAAGTATACTGGGTCGAGCTTGTAGCCCAGAGATTTTTACATGAATAGTGGCAGCAGGATTATCTTATCATGAGAATGTAAGATATGTGAACAAAGTGTCTGAAAGAAGAGAGAATGTGTACATTTAAGAAATGGGAGAGTGAGAGCCTGCAGATTGTATTGCAGTCAATGAGAGCGAGATTGTGCTCTCTCTATCAATTAAACTTTTGATATCAAAAACTATAACTCTTATGGGAAATATATTTACATTTTGAGAGAGAAGAGGATTATGGCAACATTTTAAGGTATGGTATATGCTTGAGGAGTTAAAACTGAGGGAGTGAGACATGTTAAGGATTTTTTTTTGTGAGGTGTAAAAAAACTGTGCCTGATGATGTCACACACTGGTGAGATCTGAAAACTGCTGTAAAAACCCTTTACTTTGGACTTAAAGTTCTCCAAAAGTACAAAAGGTATCACAACACAGAATACAACTTTGAATATTCAAAGTTTTGTGAACGGTTTAAAATTTGAATGGGGTCTGTAGGATGTCCGAGAAGTTGAGTTTCAAAGTGACAAAGATTCCAACTCAGTTGGATTATTCATCCCATAGACTGCCATTATAGATTTTGATGTTTTAAAAATGAATATAAAATCGGAACATGTAGAAAATAGAAAAGTAATAGCACACATCTGCTGAATGAGCTGCACAGTTTGACATTTGAATGGCTTTTCTAGCACAAAGTATGAAGCAGTTGAAACGGTCCAAAAAACGTACAGAATGTGTAATAAGAAGAAGTGGCGGAATAATAAAAAGCGAGAGGCGATCACACAATAATGTGGTAACTTCTGTGCGGCAGAATTATTCTTGGATCTGTGGTGCACACATACTTTGAAGCATAGGGTGGCGGTAATGCACCAAATACACTGGTTTCCAAGCGCCGTTAAAAACAAAAAGAAGAAGACAATTGACAAAAAACGTAGAAGAAGAGGCGTTGGCCTGGCTGCTGGAAATTTAACACGGAGAAGAAAACACGCTGTTAATGGGATGTTTTGTTCAGTTATGAGGTAAAAAAAAATCTAAATAAATGCTATAGCATGCGGATTAATATGACAATTAAAAGGTTAAAGTATAGTATGTTAACTAACTATACAGCTATGATTAGCGTGTTTAACTAGCTAGCTTAGCTTAGTGGGATGCTAACGAAGGCTGTATTATTTACATTCCTTTCTAGCAAACAGCATCTAACTATTGTCATTTGTTGCTTACCAGCTGAGTTGGTAAACAATAGTCAGGTGCCCAGATGAGCATTGAAATAGGGTTTTCTTGCTGTAACTCTTGATCACACTGGCTATTAGAAGAGTGAGAGAAGTCCCTCTTATTGTTACTATACTTCCGCAGCTCAACAGGGAAACACTGTCCGAGGAAACAAAAAGAGGGAATTTGATGCTAAAAGACTGTAAATGTGGCAGATACCCACTTGATATGACCAACTAACTAACTCAGACTGCTGAAGCCTCATATAAGCTTCAGATCAACTTTTAAATGTATTTTTACAGAAAAATGATTGTGTGGACACATTGTGGATTTTGGCCTCCATCACTTACATTAAAAACACATTTGAAAGGGGTCTTTTAACAGCCACTATGAACAGGAGGAATGACAACAGAAAGGAAAACCTCCACCAGTGTTCATTTGGGCATCTGACTGTTGTTTTAAGACACACTTGAAAAATTGTGAGCCTCTCCTTTAACCTCTGTGTATCTTTGATTCTCCTCTGCAGGTTTTGAATGCCCCTCTGTATGGGATAACATCGTTCAAAATGCAGCACAGAAGCTGTATGATTGAATAGATTGAAATGCTGGCATAATCTGACACTATTTTACAGACATGCCGTGGTACCGAAACACCAAGCGGAAGTATATATTTTAAACAAACAGTCCAGGATTCATCACACAGGAGCAGTGAAAGTCAAACTGTTCTTGTGTTTTTCATCAGAGAGCTGGTTCTCCTCGTAGACAGAAGCTCAAATTGAGCTGTCTTCATATAGACCATGGTAGATAATCGCTACGCCACAGCTCTTGTCATTGGCTCTGTGCTGAGCCTGTTGGCCACCGTGTACCTCTCTGTGGCTGTGGGAACCCAGCACTGGTACCAGTACAGCAATCCATCAGTCACACTTGAGGGGATCAACATCACCGTGGTCAAAGAAGAGTTCATCAGTGGGGAGTTTGATGAGAAGACGTACAGCGAAAACATGTTCCGCTTGAACGGCACGCTGGGTCTTTGGTGGAGGTGCATCCTGTTGCCCAGCCGGTCACACTGGTTCAAAGAGCCAGGTATGAATTCCTGCTCAGAATGTTGCATATATACAGCTACAGTGCTGCAGACACCAATTTACATTACAATTACATTACATTCTATTTAATGTAATGTGGCAGACTGACAGCAATAAAAAGTGATGTAAACTTTGTCTAGTTTCAATGAAACACAAGATCAAACATAATATGATGAATATAAACAGTGTGGAAAAATGTTTCTAACTTTTGTTTTTATCTTACTCCAAATAGATCAAACCTTTAATCAAAAGTATATATTAATGTTTTATTGCAATATTGATGTGTCAGGTGATGTAGAAACATAATGTATAGATAAAATAATCAGATGTGAAAGTCTGTTTTTGGATAACCCGGTAAATTAATTCCACTCTCTTGTCAATATCATTGTAAACTTCAGTGTTTCTGCTATCAGCTACTTTCACTCTATAGTGACCATTTATTCCAGTTTTTTGTGCCACAGAATCCCTGGTGCATAATATTCTGTTGATTATCACTATATTTCAGATAACAGATCTTTATTATCTTTATTCTTCATTTGACTTTGTTCTTTTCAACTCTGACTTTAGATCCCAAGATGGAGACGCAGTGTGTGAGCTTCACTCTTCCTCAGCAGTTCAATCCAAAGTACAAACAACCCGGAAACCATAACAGCGAAGAAGATCTGCTGAGAACATGTGAGTCCGGTCTCAAAGCCTCCTGAGACAAATCTGTGACTCTCGGCTTTAAAAATAAACAAATGTTTCCTTCTTTGTGAATGAGTTGATTCTGTGTTGAAATAGTATGCTGATTTACTTTGAACATGCTTGCATTTTCTCACTTGTTTGCATCAAGCTTGGAAGCCAACACGACAGTGTCCTCTTTAAGGAATAATGTTCTTAGTGAACTTTTTTTGACAGCATTTATCACTTTATTCTTTTCTGCTGTACACACCAAGTGGCGAAAGACTTTTAGGCACAGACATACTGATGTATTCAAAACTTAGAATTAGATAATGTTTCTTTATGTGTTAAGGTTTCAAACTTTTTCTGTTATTATTGTGTCTTTGTTCAGACTTGTGGAGGTGCCAGTTTCTCCTGCCCTTGGTGTCACTGGCCTTGGTGTTCCTCAGTGGCCTCATTGGGGTCTGCGCCTGCCTGTGCCGCAGCTTCACCCCGACATTGGTTGTAGGAGTGCTCCATCTTCTCGCAGGTGAGACAAATACACGTATACCCCCTCTGTTCTAACTATAGACTGTAGAATAAGGAGGCACAACTGTGACAAATTTAGGCAAGAGTTGAGGGATGTTGGCAAGCAGCAATCACCTAAGTGTCACCTGCAACAGGTCGGTGAGACTTAAGCAGCACCGTCCCAAAACATACAGTCTCCCCTTTACATGATGAGTTCAGCCATTTCAAATAAATGCCAACAACACATTACCGAACAGTGCTGACATTAAAATATGGATACAACCAATCAGTAATTATCTTTTAACTAACTTTATTGTTTGCATTGTACAGCACCTTGTAACTCTGGTTTTGAAAGGCGCTTTATAAATAAAGTTTACTTACTTACTCACTTACTCACTTACTTACTTTAATTTGATGCAGAATCTATCAAGTTCACCGGCTAGCAAACACTGCATGGCGTTGCGTTATTTGACACACGTCATTCAACAGCAGTAGCACACACTGGATGGACTGTACAGAGAGTAGAAGTAGTTAAGATATGTTGATGTCACCGGGATGTTGGATCAGGGGAGCGAATGTCTTTAAGTTTCAGACTTTTTGGGAGCGATGACCTGCACTGATGCTGAGAAAAAAGAACAGTCGGGTATCTTGACTCATTGACCATGATGACGCCGGTGTGTGAGCTCACATAGAAAACAACTAGTGCACGTGTTTGTACGCATGCAGGATGCAAAATTAACTTTTTTATCCACCGGCCAAATGGCGAGTGAATGTTCAGATTTTACCAGCCACTCAATAGATTCTTATTGTTTTTTTGGCTGGTGAGTGAAGCAAATCTACCAGCCACTTGCCTATGTTACCAGCTTTTGTCTGATGGCTTATGCTAATTTTGTGCCCTGTATGCATATCATCAGCTGCCGGTATCTTTTGTCCCCAAGTGCCGGGTTATGCTTGAAAAGAAGCAGTTTGTACAACGTATTGTCTGGTGTTATTACATTCAGACTGACATTAGCTCTGTGTGAAGAAACACAGCAACACAACACAGGGCAATTTGAAATTGAACCAGGCTGCAACGCAACATGACGTCATCTGGCAAGGTGCTGTGTTGGCTAATCACATACATGCAAGTGCACATTCCAGCTGTAACATAAGTGCCGTGTTTCTGCTCTTTACTTCGCAATTGTTGCAATGAAAGATAAAATATTTGCTGCTGTGATAACTCTCCAGATTTGTAAAGTCCTGGCTGTGAGTATTACAAACTGTTGTGTGGTGTTTTGGTGTCTGATAAGTCTATAAACCCGTAAATCTGGTAACTTCAACTGGACATCCTGGATTGTATTTCATTGTCCCACCTGTACCTTAAATATCACATCCCCACCATCACAGCCCCCTGCGCTGTTTTAACTCAGAACTGTTTTTCGGCGTTTAGACCAGCAGTGCTTCTTGCACTTGGCTGCTTGTGAGGTGAGTTTTTCCGAACACGTCTCCACCTCACTGAGCTGCTCACTTTTACTTTCCCCAACTTATAAAAAAAAAAGATTTTTCTTTGCACCTAACATCACGACATGCTGCTGATTAATTACTGCAAAGCAAACACGATATAATCTGTCAGTTATTGTCACCTGCTGAGCTGAATCAGACATATCCTTACGCATCTCAAAGCGTGATCAATTCAGTTATTAAATGATGATCTAAAGAATCACCTCACTCATTAAATACGTTGCTGCGTTATGTATGTAATGCCTCTGTTTGTTTCACCTGAATGTTAATGAAAGTCATTTGTTTTGATGTTAGTGGGGGCTGTCTTTATTTCAGAAAATGGGTGTCTCTGCCATATGAAACTCTGCTTGTGGTAAATACTAAATGAGCTCCAAGGACACTCTAAACCTTTCTTGTGTCCACTTGTCATAAGACGACCTGTAGTTTAGATTTTATTAAGCTGTGGTGGTTTCTGGTTGGACCACATAAACCACATAAATTCATCCAGTCTAGTCATTCTACTGTCTTTACACCTTCACAAACTCTGTATTGTTTCACATGTGCGTTGTAGCGGCGTTCGTCATTTACATCTCTGCTCTGCTCATCAGGTCTGTGTTCTCTGGGCTCTGTCTGCTGCTTCCTGGCCGGGGTGGACCTGCTCCACCAATATTCCACACCGCCTGAAGGGGTGGAGGGCTCACTGGGCTGGTCCCTCTACCTCGCCCTCATTTCCTTCCCTCTGCAGATGATGGCAGCTGCTTTGTTCCTTTGGGCGGCTAGGAGTCACCGCAAAAACTACACCCGCATGACTGCTTACAGGGTAGCCTAAAAGAGAGACTGCTCTGACCGTCCACTGCTCTTAAGACTTTTAAAAATGGTCCATACAAATGGACTTTTCACTTCCACTTATCTTTAAATATAGAAACATTTCCTTGGTATCACAGGTCACCTACACACTTAAAGCAGGGATAAACTAAACCAGTTTGTAGCTAAATCATCATAAGTGCTGATAAATAGAGGTTTAATAGCGTCTAGTTGTGATATCTTTATTTTCTAGCATCTGTAACCTGTATCTTACCCAAAGCATGTTCTTAATGTATTTAAACATCCAGATGTTATGGATCATTTGTTATATCTGGTGTGAATGGTGTTGGTGTGCATTATTTGATTGCCTTCTTTTTGGTTGCCATTGCTTTTACAGCCACTCATCACCTTACCCTTAACTGAGTTATAGTTCATAAACTTGCACTGTAGCAAATTTTAAACCTGCAGTTACCCAAGTAAGGGTAGCGTTTCTCTAATGCTGCATGAGAAATATCAAATAAGCCTATTTTTCCTTATTTTCAGTTCTATTTTTTTACATAATCTGAAATATGGAGCCTTTGCTGTGCATGCCTTTTTTTAAGGTGACATTTCAGTCATCTGTGGTAATTGTTGATTTCAGTCTGTGGTATGTGTTGACTAAATGTCACAAAATGTCACTCACTAAAAATGTAACCACTCATTCTCCATGTTTGTACATCTAATATTTATTAACACGGTTAATTTGAATGCAAAAAAACCTGAAACCTGTGACCTCTTTCTAATATTTAAATTCTGATGTTTCAGCCCCAAATTGTACTACTGCCATTTGTTGAAGTGAAGAACTACTTAAAATGTTTTTCTTACTCGGGCTGCAGTTTCATCATTTACTCAACTGATTGTTTTGACAGCCAAAGATACGTTTGCATCAATTTCAGCCTTTTAAATGCAAAGTACTTTGAATTACAATGGATTTTTCAAGTGCAAATCATTGAACGCATTATGATTTTACATCTTTACATTTTACATTTGTGTAGAAAATTAATGAATTTTCTATTTTTTGGTGTCAAATTCTAAAATTACTCAAATGTGGAATCGAGATTGTGATGTTTTTGTGTCACAATGTTTTGTTACATGTCTAATGTGTACACACTCTGGCTTTTGTATGTTTCTATGTATTCTGAAGCACACAGTGCTTGTTTCTGTATGAATAAATTTGACTTTTTGCTGAGTTGTAGATTTTTGTGTTATCCTCGTGAGATAATTGGTGAAACTACATCATCAGCCTTCATAGTACAATTATTTAAATATTGTTTTGATAAATACACACTATTTCTAGCAGTATCAAGAGTTAAATTAACACAGCTGCACACAGACACCAGAAATTGGCTTAAGGCGGCTTCATTTTTTGAATAAAATTTTTTTATCAAACCTTTTGACAAACATCTTCATTGATTGTATCAACTCATTTAATACTGTGTGGTATGACTTATGGTTATTTTATTACTGTTTATTAAAGATGTTTTAAGACAAGAAATATAAGCTTTGAATAATAATTTGTTTCTGATATGGTTTTTCCACAAAAAAGTTCAATTACCTCATTAGAGTCCTTAAATTAAATCTGCTCCCTCTCCCTCTTTATAAATCCAGAGTCTATCAATATGCTAATATTACTCATTGTTCATTTAAGGTTTAATTGTCTCCTACTTCACTGAAAAATCAAATCTCCATTAATGTGCACTGGAGATTTCAAGTTTCCACATCACACCTGTGCACGTTGCATACTGGACCATGATTGGCTTCCAGTCTAGTTGTGATGTCACAGATCACGCTCGAAAGTTCACGCCTTAAACTCAGATTTAAAGTGAGCATAGAGAAACTTTCCACTTTAAGCAGATGAATGTGAAAACAAACTGAGCATTCATCATTCAGCTCAGTGAAGCTCAAACATCCAACTGAAGGAACAAGACAAAATAAATATTTTTGAGTATATTTAACAATTTTATATCATCGCAATAGTTTTCCTGGTTGTGAGATCATTTCATTATGTGATAGTTTAATGTTTACAGTGTATCTTCTGCACAGAGTACCAGGTGTAATCAGTCTATTTTATTGATCTCCACCCGGGTGAAGACAATATGAAGCAATTCTGTTGTAAATTTTAAACCGTTACTATAACAGACTAAATAAAGTCCTTTGATACTTTCTCTCTCTCTGCTCTGCATAAAAGTACCTCATCTCTTTTCTTCGACTAACAACCACAAATCATTTGGCAACTGAGCAATCCTTTGACCTTAAAAAAGATCCAAACCAGGTCAAAACACTCTGCTCAAATTGAACCATGTTTCCATTTATTCAAACACAGTTTTTGCATTATTATTAGTGCAAAAAGATCAATATCCTTAGAGTAATTGATTCTAGTTAATATAGATTCAGGAGGTGGAGGATTATAACTCCAGCACCTGTGCAATATCATTCAGTCAAGTACAACATCAACAACCACTTTGGCACAGTGAGCTCTCTTTTAAGCCTCACAGAGGTAGTGGCGGACATATAGTGAGGTGATAGATAATGAGGTGTGAGATAATCATGTTATTGTATCCAGCACCTGCAGAAAATTTGATCATCATTGCATAGTTTAGTGTATTTGCTCCTGAGAATTATGTGAGATCATTTAAAATGTGATTATACATGGAGTGTACACATTATTTCTGTGGTTATGATTTAAAATCTCTCCAGTACATCTTGGTCTAATTCTGTCTCTTTACTCTCAGTTCTTCTTCACATTGACAGACGGGACGGTCAGTGTTTTCTTCTGAGCTAAATGGAAAGCAATCTTCTTCTCGTAGTAGGCACATTCATTCACAAAGAAAGGGTAGAGTTCTTCACCCTCGTGCTTCACCGTCTCCCCATAAAATGACTGGAATAAGGGGTCGCCCGGCTGGAGAAGCTTGAAGTCATTATCCTAGAGAAAGACAGAGGATGTTATAACAGGTGAGTCACCATGCACTCGGGCAGCTTTTGAATGCAAATATGACATTTACTGTTTGGCATAATAGACTCCCGAATAGGTTCTTTGCTTCTTTGAATTCATGTTTGATAATTTATGTTGCATTGGTTAAGTGAAGACCTACAGTTTAATGTATGGATGTCTCTTGTCCTGCACTGTACCTGTAGCTCGGGATGTATGGCAGCAGTAATCTCATTGGTCGTAGGATCCCTCGGGTAGTCTACGCTCTTCACCAAACTGTATGCTTCAACCTCACCTCCTTCAAAAGTAGTTCCTGCAGGTACAGAAAGTGGTGGAAGAAGTATTCAGATACTCTACCAATACAGCAATGTAAAAATAGTCCATTACAAGTAAAAGTCCTGCATGAAAAATCCTACTTAAGTTAAAGTATATAAGTGTTAGCAGCAAAATATACTTATATAGTATTGCAGTAAAAGTAGTGGTTTGGTCTCTCTGACTGATAAATTATTATATATGACATTATTAAATTATTGATACTGAAGCATCAGTGTGTAAGCAGCATGTTACTGTTGTAGCTGCTGGAGGTGGAGCTAGTTTGAACAACTTTATATACAGTTAATTTTAGTCCATTGGTTCCTAGGGGTCGAGCCCCTCAAAGGGTCACCAGATAAATCTGAGGGGTCATGAGATAATTATTGGGAAAGGAAAGAAGAAAAAACAAAGTTCTGATACATAAATCTATTTTCAGTTTTTGGTCTTTTTCTCTAATCTGTGATTTTTGGTGAAATATTGAATCTTTTGAACATTTATTGAAATGAAACCATGTGAGAAGTTTAGAGGGAAAAATCACTATTTGATGGAGCTGTTAACAACTCACAGACATCTGAAATGTGACCCCGACTACACACTGCTTTTTGTAACTTCCAACTGAAATCACATTAAAACTCCAAAATAATGCCAAACATGTTTTTTAAATGTATTAATAGTTTTGTATTAGAATGAAGAAAAAATGTATTTAAAATATCAGAAATGCTACAAGTCTTGGACAGACACTGTGTCACCACAACAGGGATGTTTGAGCAATGACCAAAGGTTTCAGGTATATTCATCAATTAGCTATTTAACCTGATAACAGACATTAGCGGTTCACTTTTCCCTGGTGAATTTTTGTTTGGTGGCTCATTCCTTCAAAAGAAGGAGACTTTAGCAGGAAAGATAATGTGGGTTGTTGTTCAGTCTCTTGTGTTGTGTAGCAGGATGCAATCAGGCTCAGTGTGACCGTCTGCTCTGCCTGTTATCAAAGCCCACATTAACGCTTTATTAAAGATTTGATTTGCTGTATCAAGATAAGGACTCCAGCTACATAAGAAGATGGTGAAACAGAATTTAATTGAAATAATGTAACTAGGAGACACAATCAGGAAATTGAAGGATTTAGAATATAAATTTCTCCATTTTGGATTTTTTTTCTCAAATGAGAACACAGGACAAATTATTTACAGAGTGAATATGTATGCTGCACTAGACAAAAAAGGATATTTAATTTCAGTCAGACGTTGAAGGATTCACCCAAAATAATAATTAAAATATATTTGATCACATTTCATTATTTAACTATGAATATATAGTTTTGTTTTAATGTGGCCAGACTTTGAGAAATCCACTTTTTAGATTTGTGCTGTTACCTCCATCGCATTGAGAGCTGATATCTCAGACCCTCGTCAAATAAGACCAAAACTATTTGTAATTGAGAAAATATATTATTTTTGTTTTTTGGGGTTGTTTCTCACCAGAATTGAATTTTTGAAGCCACTCTATTGTGAGGTCTACCGCTTCCTTCACAATGTTATAGATATCAGCTCTGAGCACTCCAGTGGGTTGAGGGCCAACTTCGATCGCTGCAGAGAACAAGAGAAACAGCTCCAATATTTATTGTTTCAATTCTTTCTTACTTAGTTTCATGCAGATACGGACAGAAATACACTCACACACACACACACACACACACACACATACACTTACCAAAGCCATGTTTGCCCACTGATTCTAGGGAGTAAGCTTCAGAAATTGGTATATCCAGCTGGATTGCTCTCACGGGTGCAGACGTCATCTTGCTCTGAAAACCAAACAAGTCAAATTTAAAAAAGCAACCCTCTCATTCTTACACACAATGATTTTACAACAGCTTTATCCTGGAAGATAGTGAGGTGCATATTAATTTAAGATTCAGATTCAGACCATGATTACATTTGCAACTTTGGTTCTGGAGCATATAAACAACATACAATAAAATAATGACAAAAATAATGACAGAATAATGATGCCTTGCAGGACTAAAGTGTAATAAAAAACTTAACGGAAGCAGATCTTCAAAAAAAGCACCTAATTTACATTTAGCTTTCCGACTATAAAAACAAAATCAATATAGATGGATGATTAAATAGTACTTTGACAAATACTTTTTCATAATGTTTGCATTCTTACATTAAAGTCATTAAAAAAGCTACAGACCCTTTGATTCCTATCAAAGCTTTTTATACTGTATGTATCTTCTCGTGGTGTTGACTTTAAAGTTATAAATAACATGTCTGTAATTCATTCATTTTATTTATTTATTTTCGTGTTTTCAGATACTTTAAATTCCTGTGAATTCAACAAATACATCACACGCCTTTTTTAATTCAATCTCCATGTGGCATTTTTAAAAAATGCAGCATTTTCTGTAAAGTTAAATATAAATTAAGTGGAAGATTTACATTATGAGACCTGTATGTCCAGTATTTTGTTTCTCATAATGGATATTTGGCACCATAACAGTCAACATCAGAACCTTTCAGGTCATGCAGTCACTTTTTTTGTATTTGTGTGGATGACTCCATAAAGCTCTTACCTGCATATATTTAAAAATGTGCAGGGTGATCCAGTCTACGGAGTAAAAGATGAGGCATAGGCCCATGTTGGCAGTGGTGTTGTGAATGTCACAGACCAGATCCACGGCCTCTTGGCTTCCTTTGGGCCCGAGCAGAGTGTTCAGCTCCTGGGCTCGCTTCAACTCAAGGGGTGTGGAGTCTGTTATTGGGGCACTGGAGGCCAAAAGATGTGAGAAAGTTTTCTGACACATGCATTCAGTTTTTTAGCAATTTTACTTTCCTGCTACAATGCAGAGCTGCTGACTCAAAATGTTACGATGCAATTTTTTTCTCAACTCACCTCAGCAAGGCATTTGTGAAACAACGGTTGAGATCTGTTTCTATGTATCTTCTGCAAGCATCGACAGCCAATGGGTTTGATAGGACGGCAGTTACAGAAACAGATCCAGCCTTATCCACCTTCTGTTTCTGCATTTCTCTCACTATGTACACCCCCGACATCTCATTTCCATGGGTGCCACCACAAACGGCAACACGGGATAATGGTGGGAGATAAACGTGCTCCATCTGTCAGCAGGCAAAAAAAAAGAGTTAGCTGTTAGAAGAGTGTTGTTCTTTGGTATACTGTATACCCTCTGTGCAACTTCTGAGTAAGCCAACTCCTTTAAAAGTAAAGATAAACACTGACAGTCTGCTGGAAACCTCTTTGAAATGTAAACACGTTTTACATAAACCAGTCAGTAGACAGTAATGTGTGACTGGATGGTGATGAAATCAGGTTCAGCCTGTGGGCAGAAACTGGGGTGAAAAGTACAAAAGTCTCATCAGAGGACAGTCAGTGAGTCATTTCACATAATAAGTGACTGACCCAGAGGAGATCTCAGCGGATCTCTAGATAAACATAGTATCCAGATGTAAATATAACATTAGAATTTATGCAGGCACTGTTAAAATGTTTGATGTTTGAACATTGTCTGTGAATGATTTCATAGAAGCCCTCCTGAACACCAAAAAACTGTTGTTGTCTGTTTACTCTTCCTGTTGTCAATACGTTCAGTAAATGAGGTTATAAACAGATAACAGCTAGTCTGACTTTTGTTGTTTGTTTGCTAATAGAAGTAATAAATCCTAAGTGTTTCTGAAGGTTATGTAAATCTCAAGATAATCATTGACAGGGATGAAAGTCTCAAAAACCGTCTTTTGAACACTTAAAGGTTATTTCTTCCAAGCTACATGGTTGTATGTAACTGACATTATATCTAAAGTGACAAAATGGGAACAAACAGCTGCTGGAATGACAAATAGACACAAAACTCTCCTCCTACAGTCTCACTGTGTATGTATGTATAAAAAAGCATTAAAGTGTTAAACAATGTCTGTGATATTTAAGTTTTAGATTTCTATTTTCATGGTTTTGGTTGGTTTATAATTAAATTGTGAATTGCATCATGAATCCCAGTTCTTGAATTTAAGTTGAGTTTAAAGTGAAACAGTAAGCAAAATAAATTTAATGTTCTGATTTAAATGGAGGGAATTACAGTTGACACAGTTATTGATGCAGTTTAAATGATGCGGTTTAAACTATTAAATTACATACATCTAACTGTGTTTTGTAAAGCAAACACATCAAACCTGTTAAACACCTTAAACATACATAAACTATTCTTCAACCATTTGATTCTGGGAGAAAAATAAAGGATTCTTATTGACACTACATTTATACCACTGTTGCAATACTGTGAGAGTTCTTGTCCTAATTAGTGTGATATTAGTTTGTTTTATGGGTATTTTGAGAGCCCTGTTTGTTCTGTGACTTTAAGAGAAGAAAAGGGGTGAAAGAAGGGTGAGGTAACAGTCGACTGAGCAAATTTAAATTTATGGCAAAAACAGGTCAAACCAGAAAACACAGAGAGGTACACAAAGTATCAGTGCACACAAGCTGTAGGGAAGAGTATGCAGTATTTTCCTGAAACCGGAAACCATCAAGCAGTTTTCAGTTATTACAACTTCTCTGTTTATGATTCATACAAGTTAACAAAGTGTTTTTTGTCAGCTCAATTTTTAAAGCTTGGAAGCTTTCAAAGTGATAAAACATGATCTTTTAATAGTTTTCTTTTTTAATAGGAGAAGAGTAAAGAGAAACCAGATTTAAATCCTCTCTTTTCATAGTTTTAGCCAGGAATCTGACTGCTACATGGACATGTTGTGGTTGTGAAAGGACCTCTTACTGCTCAGTGTCTTAAGGTCAACACTAAAAACCACATGGGATACAGCTGCTGTTAGAGGCCCCAACATATTGAGAAAATTACCTCACTGTCCTCTCTGAAGTCTCTCTCTAAAACTCCCTTTTATACAACTGCAATTAAGATTTTACACATGGGTTGCATCTAATACACAAGCAGTATTACCATATTTATACATCAGATTCATAATGTGGACAGATTCACACTGATTCTGTATGTTATTTTCATAAATACAGTCTGCTTTTCAGTACCAAAAAACTGCACTGCCTGAACACTCCAGTGTTGTTGCGCCTGTCATACACACTGATATATTACCAAGTAAACAGTCAGATCTTTATTTTACAACATCAGCTGTCAAAGCTCATAAACTGCTATATACTGTCAGCATTCATTTAATTGAAAATGTAACATAGATACCTGGAAACCAGTGGTAGAATGTAACATTTCATTTAAGTACATCTACTCGAGTACTGTACTTACTGTAAGTATAATTTTATGGTACTTGTACTTAACTTAAGTAATTTCATTTTATGCCACTTGATACTTCCACTCCTCTACATTTCAGAGGGAAATATTGTACTTTTTACTCCAGTTATCACAGTTATTTGACAGCTTTAGTTACTTTTCAGATTCAAATTTAACATAAAATAACATAATGATGAGCTTATAAATTACACCGCATTATTAAAGATTAAACCAGTGGTTCCCAAACTTTTTGGCTTGTGGGCCCTTTACAAAAATCAGTTTGTATTTGTGTCTCTGTCATGTTCCAGATGTCTTTGAGTTGTTTGCAGTTACACCATAGAGACATGTCACCTCACGTGGTTTCAAATAAATAACTGTTTGAGGCCCAAAGAGGTTAAACTCACAAAAATGCAAAGATTAAAGAAAAGTTCTGAAATATTAATCCAAATGTATGTAGCAGAACTATATATTTTTTTCTTTTCTACTCAATCAATCATCTCAAGGCCCTTGAGATTTATCTGGTTATGCTTACAAAGCAACTAGCTCGACCTCCAGCAGCTACAACTATAAAATGCTGCCTATGCATGACTCATCAGTTTTAACAATGTACTTTGTTAAATTTATTTAGTATATCAGTACTTTTACTTTAGTACTTTAAGTGAATTTAGCTGGTACTTTTACTTAAGTTGGATTTTAAATGCATGACTTTTACTTGTGATGAGGTATTTGTACATTGTGGTATTGATACTTTTTACTAAAGTAAAGGAGTGCTTCTTCATTCTGCACTGCTGAAAACATTACATTTCTGATAAACAAAGTGCTGAGTGTAGAGCACACACCTGTCTACCAGCTCTGCACAGCTCAGGTTATGCAACAGCACAGTGAGAGAAACATAAACATGTAAATGAATTCAACCATCAAAAAGTGCATGAAACATAAGTATTCTACAAGTTCAAGTCTACAAGCTCAGCAACATATTTACCTCCATATACTTTACTCGTCTTACCTTTCTGCCAAAGCTCAGCCCTGTTCGGCACTCTCTGAACTTCAGTAACCTTTGAACTTAGAGGGAAGCCTTATCAGGACAGTAGTGCAGTATTAATAACCTGCAAGCAAAGCAATCTACATTAGACACTCCTGTAAAGCTACTTTCCAGTCAGAGCTGTCAGCCATTCACATGCACAGGCATGAATGAACGCAGAGACGAGCAGATACAGATACAGGCTGTCCCAATCTACAGCCCGTCCCTCTTGCTTTGTGTTACTTTCTCTTTCCTGTGGGCCTCCTCCTCTTTCTGTTGCTTCAGCTCAAATTTCAAGCAGTTAAGTAACAGGAACTCGCTCTCTGAAATTATATTAATAATAACAAAGTCCATATTCACAGAAATGTGAGATAGTTTCATTTAACACAGGCAGGTTTTAATTGAAGAGTATTTGAAGCTAGGTGCCTGTAAATTCTTGCACCACTTCATGCACCATCATGACTGATTCACACACTGATATGCAAAGTTAAGAGTGTTTAGATTGTAAGCAGCATCCTACAAGTGAATTGATTTTCTTCTTCCTGACTTTATATTTATAATATATTTATATAGGCCTACATCTGTTTATATTCTGTTTTATTTCTTGGTGCTCAATAATATAATTTTAGTTACTGCTGCAAAGGTTGATGTGGAACTACATATTTTCACCTGACATTTATCTGATTAAATCAAAATATTTTCTTTAACTCCTTGTCTGTTATGATCTATTAAGTGTTAAAGCATTAATTACCTTAAATAGCCACATCTTTCATTTCTTTTCCTCCATAAAACCCTTCCGGTCTCTCCGGTCTCTTCTTCTCTCTCTCTCTCCTAAGCTCCATTTAAACATGTAATCCTGTTGGATCAGTCACTTCATCGTAAGCTGCTTGTGTCACTCTGTCTCTCGTTCTCTCTCTCAGTCCAGTTCAGTTTGATTTCAGTTTATTTCATTTTACCTCAACTAAACGAGCTTCAATATTGCCAAAATGAGAAGAACTGGAAGGATACATTTCCTGTTTTTGTTCAGCTCTCTGCCTTTTTCTCTCTTTTGACCTGTTACCCCTTAAGTTAAATATATCATAAAGTATAATAAATGCTTACAGGTGTTCTGACAAAGATTAAACAACATTGTACAATCATTTATTTTAGAGGAGCAACCAGAAGTTCAGTCTAGTGGTTAGTTAAAGCCTAACTTCTGTGTAAAAGTTTTATTTTGTGCACCGGATGTGTTCATATATCTCTGTAAGTCACTTTACTCACAAACGCAGACACACAACTTTGCCTTCATGTTTGCTGCCAGAAGATGGCAGAAAAGCTTTCAAGCTCATCAATAAATGTCCAGGTTTTCACCAGTGGAGATATTACAACATCAACAGAGGAGAAACTAATGATGTGGCAAATTATTTATAACAGTTCCTTTGCATATTGCTGTGTTCTTTCTGGATAATTTATCTTTGATTCCTTGTGAGGAATAAGAGGGAGAAATAAACTGGAAGACACATTTTGAGCAGGACAAGTGTTGTCTCTGAGAGCCACATCCACTTCAAAAAAGAGCAGGATGCAAAATGTATTTCTCAAGACAAAAAAATCATTTTGTGAGCCAAAGTTCCTTCATTATTATTCTATGCATCATGTTTGTAGTTCCTCTAACTAAACTATCAATTTGTAACTTGTGCTGAGTTCCTGGTGTTATTGACAACTGCATACCAGATATAATGGAAATCAATTTGGCCCATTGATTTCAATGCATTCATAGTTTGCTTAGTTGCTAAAAATGGTATCAGCATTAACTCCAGGATCAGGTTCACACACTGAGCCTGGATCACACAGCATGTTGATTATTGTTTGTGATCATAGCATCTTTTAATTTAAAATAAATGTTTGCTCTGATCAATGTTTGTTAAGACTGATCCATGTCATTTTGATATTACCACTAGGGGGCGCCAAAGTTGGAATTTAATAATTCTGCACATGAACTGGACATTTAAAGGACCAGTGTGTAGAATTTAGTGGCATCTGGTGCAGTGCCTGTATAAAACAGACAGGCAGATTGCTCAGAGAGAACAATATATATATGTATCAACAACCATCATAGCAAGATGTTAACGTATTTCTTCTCAAAGATGATTACTTATGTAATTAATGACATCTGAAAAAAAACCAGATTATTATTATTTCAGGAAAGTTACAGTTAATTTGCATATTGTGTAAAATGAAAATATACAGTTTTCTTAAATACAAATTGCACATTTGGCTATAAGTTTATCACTGATAATAATTCATATACTTTAGAGGCCTAATTTGTGAATCCTTCCTCAATACTAATTATCACAGGTTTCCAGATGTACAAGAATTGATCCAATATAGAACAGCATTAAAAAATAAGTTCATATTTGTTTATCCTTTTATCACTTTTGTTGAACAATGGCACAACCTGATCACAAATAAGCAAGAAGAGGCATCACTTGAGATTTTTCTTGAACTTCACATGCAGACCAGCGGCCAAAAGGGCATTTGATATCTTTTTTTCATGGAAGTTCATGTAGTTTGTCACAGATAAGAAGAGGTCAAAAGTCCAGAAAGACTGGTAGTATAAAGAACAACTTTATTGTGAGACCAGGTTGTTCTTTGTAGCTTCATACTCTTCAGACTTTGTCCCTTTCTGGATGCACCTTGGAAGCAGGTAAATGTGCCACTAATCCCTCCTCTGTTTCTCACAAATAACACGTTTAAAATACAGAGCGACCTTTTTTTTTTTTTACTAGTTCAGACATATCAATACACAACCTTGTAAAAAAAAACAAAAAAACAGCAATGTTGTAGAATCACCGTCATTTCATATTATTGTTTAGATGAAAGACTTTTGTCATTATGGAATTTAACAGTAAAATTGAATTTAAGTGTGTTTCCTGCTAACAAAATCTTTCAATCAGCCGTTTTGTAGAATCGTCATCATCTGACTTAATTAAAAAACACCGGTCACTTTTGTGGTATTATAGATTTACTCGTAATATTCCATTTTTAAAGTATTTTACTAACACAACCTTGTAATAATACCTTCATGTTGTATGATCACTAGCAGATTTGAAGGTAAAATTAATTTCTTGTTGTGTTTTTACTAACAAAGCCTTATACTAAAAGGAAGAAGGGACACCTGCACCCTGTCCTCACCTGCTTAATAAAGATCCTTTAATATATAAGGTTTCAGTCAAACACCTTCTTCAAGTATATGCTGACAAATGGAATAAACATCTTTATATATAAAAGGCAAGATTCATAGTAACCAATTATCACAAACATTTCATTAGTGGCAACAGGCTCCACCTTGTGGCTCAGAGTGAATTCCTCCTACAGTTGGTCACAGAGCATCATTTGATCTCAGTCAGATATAGATCTGTATGATACATCTTAAAAATATTAAAAACATTAATGAAAAAATATTAAAATCACATTTGTCAACTCAATAGCAATCTGAGTCAGTCACTCATATTATCAATAAACACTAACAAACATATAGAGAAATATAGAAAAAAGTAAGTAAATTACATAAATTTATGACATAACAGCCATTATCTGCACTCAACAATATTCTTAAAAAAATTTTAAAATGCGTGTAAAATGATGTGAAATTTTTAGCGCACATTGTATGTAAATTTACATTTTCATTTCCACTGAACAGGAATATATTATGTCATGAAAATGTGGCTTCTTATCTGATGTGAAACTGTCAGAAAAATCTGACATATACAGTAACTATCAGGAGCTTTGTGTCTGAGTTTCAGCTCAGTCTGTCAGTTCCAAACTGTTGTAGAAGCATCGACACAGTTAGTGATCTTATTAAGGACATGAAATGATGTAAAACATCTTTACAAGTTTACTTTTCTGCACCGGTGTATCAAACTCTTCATGTCAGTCAGTTTCACTTCTATTTGCCTTACACAGATTAAACTACGTGACACACGGACACCAGATGAAGAGACGCTCATCTTTCCAGCTGTTACACCCAGTGTGATTAAATGATGCCTGAATTATTCATATGAAATAGAGGAAAAATGATTTTGAATGCAGCTAATCATATTAACAGCCATCTCTTAATAGCCTGTGACCTTTTTAGCACAAGAAACAGGAAGTGTTTAAATAGGGCTTGAGTGGTGACATTTGAGGAAGGGAGTAGCCCAAAAAGAGCGCTCTGGGTAATGAGGTCTTGCTGAGAGGAAACAGACTTTTTAGCCCGGGATCCAGGTCCAGCCCTCAGGATGTCTTTTACTACCTTTTTTCACTATTGTTTCCTGCTAGCCTGTACCTTGGATCATCACAAGTTAATAACGAGCACCTTCAACTTGAGGCCGTTTGGTCTCAGGAGGCCAAAAACCCTGTTTTGTGTCTGGCAAAATGATGTAAATGCAAATATGAAGGTACTACAATTACACAAATAGTCATACGAGTATGAAATTTGGCAGGAGTATCCTGAAACAAAGGGGGAAAGTAGCAAAATAAGATTCTGGGGCTTGCTGCTGTTCTATTTAAAAATTTACAAACATGTATTAAAGACACACAGCAAGTTTCCATCATGTATGTTTTCTACAAACTACAAAAAAGAAGGAACACTGGTGAGTTTTGACTCTGAAACAATGCATGCTGGGTAATCTGCTAGTCCGCTGATCATGTTTCTTTAAAAACTAATTTGATGTATTTTATTTAATAAATTAAGTGAAACTCTAAGCAGTTCATTCAACTCATAATTTCAAGTCAAAAAACTCATAAATATGAGTTCTGAAATGATATTAAAAGAAAAACTAGAAATTTCAGATTGAATTAACTTTTTTAAAATTATATATTTAAGTTAATGATAAATTATGAGTTGACTCCACTAAATTCTGTATGATGTTTGTGTGATGTGTAACTGTGAGCTTTTTATTCATATTTATTATTTACCAAACTGACTCAACTCAGGTAAAGAAATGTTGTGTTTTAGCCCATAATCATGTTTTGGAGGATGTGCATTTTCAGACTTTCAAACATAATATTAATGTTTTTATTCATTTTCAAATTGATTCAAATTTTTTGTGTTGTTTCATGTTTTTTGAGCATGTACGTTCGTTCTTGACCTGCAGAATCTCTTTTTATTAAATCTTTTAATGCATCTGAATAATTTCTAGTTAAATGTGATTGAAATTTAGATCTCACAATCTTATCATGTTGGAGAAATGGATTATTTTACTAAAACATTTTCTTTCTGTGAATTGCAAACTTGACTTTTTAGCCCAGATCATCTGCACCACTGTCACAGCTTTAACCCTTAACATCTGTCATGAGTCAGATCAGCCTGCAGACTGAAAACACACTCTGGATATTCTGCAGAAAACATTTTGTGTGTGGAACGTGAGGAGATGTTTCTCATTTTTTTTCTTTTAACCTATATGTTACATTGAGAAACACTGAAAGACTTCTCCATCACTTTATAACCTTTACACTTGATCTGTTTTACCGAGCTTATGGTTACATAAAACACACCAACCATAAAACCCTGAAGCTACAAGCTTTGGTATTGATGGCACCACCATTAAGGATTAACTGTATCACGCTCACACTGATCTAAGGCTTCAAACAGCTCTAATGCATCCCTTTCTGAATGAAATGACTTGGACATTTATCAGAGAGTTGACATAAGTATTTGAGAGTAGCAAATGTAGGTTACACTGGGAAGAAGAAATGACCAGAACAAACATCTGTCGATCAGGTTTGGATCATTAAAACATCTCATGTTGAAGGAGAAAGTTTAATGCACTTAATGTAAATTGCTTTGCCAAATTGATCCATGTCACATAATATAAATTTGTAAGCAAATATATCATAAACTTACTTCATGCACTCAGAAAAAGAATGGATTTTGCTTTAAAATACCCTGCAGGCATTATTCATTCAACAGCTTTGTTGGATTTATGTAATTAGGACTTGTTCTAGAATAAAAATAAAAAGGCGTATTTACTGGATTTGGATGTTTTTTTTTACTCTCCCTGTGAGTGACATCATTGACTGGCTGTACCAGCATCTCTCTCTCTCTCTCTCTCTCTCTCTCTCTCTCTCCCTCTCTCTCTCTCTCTCTGTCTCACTGGTCACATGTTTACTTGCGCGTATGTTGCGCATCAGAGGTGCCAAAGTGGTTTATGCCGTCTGTCAGCAGCAGCTTGCAACAGATGCGACTGAGGATATTGGAGGAATGGCCTCTGAACGGGATGGATCCAACTCAACCAGAAATCTGACCCACCAGTTTGTGCAGCCGGCGTGGCGCGTCGCTCTGTGGTCGGTGGCGTACAGCACCGTGCTCGTTGTGGCTGTTTTCGGGAACTTGATCGTGATTTGGATCATTCTGGCGCACAAGCGGATGAGAACTGTGACCAACTATTTCCTGCTCAACTTGGCTTTCTCTGATGTTTCGATGGCTGCTTTCAACACGCTCATCAACTTCATCTACGCGGCGCACGGAGAGTGGTACTTTGGGGAAGTGTACTGCAGGTTTCACAACTTCTTCCCGGTGACTGCGGTGTTCGCCAGCATCTACTCTATGACAGCTATAGCTACTGACAGGTAGAGGCTGAGTGGGGAAAATGGGATCACACAGTTCGGATAGAATTTAGAGATACTTGTTTATTTGTTACAATTATTTTCTTTTCCCCTAAAATTCCCACCATGGATTCACACTATGAATTCAAATGCAATTAACTTTTCATAAAAAAAATGGTTAATTAACACAGATATTTAATTGGGTCAGTTTACTTTTACTTATTTAAGTTAAGTTAATCATTTATAATCATTTCAAAGCTTGTTGCAATGCTCTGAATGAAAATTTAAGGATTTGTGACCTTTTGTGCAGCCTATCAACTGTACATACACAGTGCATGTAAAAACAAATTTTGTATTCTTCTTCTTTGCTTTAGATGTCAGTGTGTTTACCTTAAATTCTGTCAAGTATTCAGTTTTAAAACTATGACAAATTTTAAAGACATCCTTTAAAAATTTTGCCAGTCATTAATTTGACTTTAATCTTTAATGAAAAGTGTAGATCATAGTTTGCGCGAGCACTTACTGATACTTACCAAACTGTCACTGCAGAGGTACAGCATCATCACCAATAGGTCTTTTCACTGCTGTGTTTTTTAAAGGTGGTGTGACGGGTTGTCGAATCGCTTCTTTGAACAGCTTTAAATTTGTCTTTAAACAGATATTCATCAGAGCATTATGACTCAAGAAACCAACTGTGAGGATAATGGCAGGATTGCATTAAACCCAGCGTACTGAAATGTATGCACAAATGTAGTGTGTGCATTAACCAGCTTAACTCACAGTTCAAGGCGATGTTGTGACCTCTGACCTGTAGGTACATGGCCATCATCCATCCACTGAAGCCTCGTCTGTCGGCGAAGGCCACTGTGGGAGTTATTGTGTGTATCTGGAGTCTGGCCGTGGCTCTGGCCTTCCCTCTCTGCTATTTCTCCACCACCCGAGCTCTGCCCGGCCGGACTCTCTGCTACGTGGCCTGGCCCCGCATGGCCGATGACCCCTTTAAGTGAGTGCACACACGACACACAGCTACACACAAACAACAGACACTCACAGATCTCCTTATTATCATCATTCTCCTGGGAAATGTTGGCTATAATCTTGTTTTTTGTATTTGCTTCGCTACATACATGCAGGTATCACATCATAGTAACAGTTCTGGTCTACGTGCTGCCTTTAGTGGTGATGGGCATCACTTATACAATCGTAGGGGTGACACTGTGGGGAGGGGAGGTCCCAGGAGACTCATCTGATAAGTATCATGGACAGCTCCAGGCTAAAAGGAAGGTAAAAATGATTTTTTAATGCATTCACACTCAATAGTTACACTTTCCACATTTATTTTGTTTGTGTCTTCGGAAGAAAACCATATTACAGCTCATGATAGTTTTCCTGAAAGTCAAATTAATTGTATAGCCCAATATAACAAATCACAAATTTGCCTCAGGGGCCTTTAAAATCTCTACAGCAATACAACATCCCCTTTAACAGGGACAAAAATGAAGAAAAAAAACTCAGGAAGAGCAACAGAGGAAGTATTCCTCTTCCAGGACGGATGGACATGCAACAGATGTTGTGTGGACAGAATAGATCAGATAACAAAAGAAATACAGACTGGAAAAACAGGATGGCAAAATTATAGATGGATAACATGATGACATGCATGAAAAATCTGATCAGGAAGATGTCAAGCAACTTCCAGAAGCAGCCAAACAGACAGGACCTCCATCACCATAAATGCAACAGAAAGAGCAACAGACTTGCAGATAAAATATTACTGCTGTACTTACCTTGCAGCCTACCAAGACAGTTTTTTAAAGGCATGGAAAGGTAGCTTTTGTTAATTACACCCTGAAACTACGGAATAGTCTGCCTGAGGTTTAATCTGTCGACACTTTTAAACAAACACGTCATCTTAACATTGCTTTCTACTAAAGTTTTTTTTTTTATCTGGTCCTATCTTCTTTCTTTAAATTAGACTTTTTGATATTTCATTGTCCATGTTTTACTGTTTTATTGTAAATGCTATGATTCTTCGCCTTTAAGTACTTTATGATGCATTTTATTATTATATATTTACGCATCTTATGCTACAGTATAGAAATAAAGTTGATTATTATTACTACTACTTCTGTAAAGCCAATTTCTGCTGATACACAGCTGCAATTACCATATAAGGAGATCACAGACTGAATTCAGGTTCAAGGCTCTCTACTGGAAAGCATTCACACTGAGAGCCTGTAGTATGTTTTATGTACCTTATCGTCTGTGTGTCTCTGTGTGTTCGTTTCACCTGGCTGCAAGAAAAATTTCCCCTCTCAGACAATAAAGTTAAAAGTTGAAGTTTAAAGTTTAAGTTTAGAAAAAGTTAAGAAGGAAAAAGCAGAAATATTACAGAAAAGACTAACTTCAGCAAGCCGGTTCCCCTTCTGCACAAAATAAAGACAAGAATAAAACAAAAACCATAACCCAGAAAACAACCATCAGCTCTGTTACTGTTATATCTTACCTTGCATTCCTAACAACATCAATTTAACAAAGTACAAAGTACACTGATGTTGTGATGTACTCATACAGTTTAGCCTCATGCAAACATGGCCAATGATTCACTTGCAACTGCAGCCTAGAAGAAGAGGAGGAAAACATAAATTTCAGAGTGCAGAGACACTTGTTTGACATCATCAGCTTAACAGCACACTGAGTGGTTTCCAGCAGCTACTCAGAGGGTTGGGTTAAACAGGGATTAAGGTCATTGCAGATGTCATGACGAGCATCTATCAGGACAGCTGCAGGATTAACAGCAAAGAATACAATTTATCGATAAACATCACAAATACTGCAGGTTGACATGTCGGATTATTCAGAGAGAAGACACAGAGGTTAGGCTGCGGAAGTATTCAGATAAAGGATGAAATTTTAAAAAAAGGAATCATGAAAATTATTGCCTAATATGTGGATCAGCAACTTTTTTGTCATTGACCAAACTGCACTGATCAGTTTCATCTTAATTAAGCTCATATTTATCCCGTTAACTGAGTATAATGAAGTAAACAGCAATATAAACTGCAAAACAGTAACTTGAAAATAGATTTGTATTTTTGGTACCACAAACACACCTATTCAGCACACGGAGACAGAGACAGGTGGAGGCTCGCTCTTTACAATCTTTTAAAGAGCTTCATTGAAAAAAATTCATCAAAGGCTCAGATGGTTGGCAAAAATGGAGCCGTGGAAGATAAAAGAGATTTATAAATGTCAGGAAACAAAGCTACAAAACAATGTCTGGTCTGATTCAAAGGCCCGCGCTGACAAGATGCCATCTGGGGTGGAGATAAGAGGAAGTCGCTCTCATCTCTCTCGCGTCTCTCAGATGAACTTCTGCTGATGGTATAATAGCCGCCTCCTTTTAACCCCCCCCACCCCACTCCCCCCCACAGCTCTGCATTGTGCTGTAATGCGCTGATGAGTTCTGTGGCGCTCCCATCCGTCCTACCTGGAACATGTTGGGTCTGTTGCGTCATCACTGACCTTTCCCTCGCTTCATACAGCTGCCATTTTGGGCTCGATGAATGGAAAAGACTGAAGGGAAACAGACAACGCACTTTCTCCTACAGAGACAATGTGCATATAAAAGAGCTGCCATGGCTTCAAACATCCAAAATCACATTGATTTTCACATTTATCACATGACTTTGCAGTTCCTGTCAGCTCTGTGGAGCTTTTTAGCAAATTTCAGCTCATTGTTTTCGGCCCCTCAATTTTACTGTTTTGGTTCAGTCTCACTGCTTTTGTCAATTTTGTTTCCTGCAGCGACAGGCCGTGCTGTTTTTGGCAAAGAAGCTCTGAGTTAGCGACTATAGCTGGTGAAAATAGTTGAGCATTTAGGAGCTAAAGGGCCAAATATTTGTGTTAAGAGTTGGTGGAGACCAAAAATGGTGATAAAAGGAGAGTGAATATTAGACTAACATTCTTCAAGTGGCCTGACACACAACTCCAAATGAATGATAATGTTATTCCATGCCCTTTGGTTGTATAAATAGGCAACTGTTTGCTAACATCTTCATCATATCAACTTTATAGGATGATTACCCTGCAAGTCACAAAAACAACTTTGCGATATACAAGAAGTCTTTTTTTTCCCCATGCCATACAGACATTGAACACAGAATGACTGCATCAGGGAACACTTGTTATTTTATAAAACTTGCTTTCTGGTATTATTTATATAACCTATCCATGCTACCTGCCCATTTGCACCACTGTATGTTGTATATTTTGCATGTTTTTAATGGTGAGTTGTGCTATGCGTAGTGGATTTACTTTTGGTGTACTTTGAGAGAAGCCAAAGACAAATTTCCACTGAGGTGGACAATCAAGTCAATTACCCTACCAGTACTGCCACCCACTTATTCTACAGTAAAATATGGACAACAAATATCAGACACCACAATGGTGTTAAGTGTTAAGGAGCATGTGGACCCAAATGCAGAGACCGAAATGCAAGGTTGAAGAAAACCTTCTTAATTCTGAAGGCTGGTCAGGAAAAAAACAGATGCTGGCTTGGCTGAGCAGAACTGACTACAAAAACATGACTAAACAGGCTGAACATAGAAGAGCAAACTCAATGGAACAGAACAAAACAGAGGATCCAACCAAGACTGAGCAGAAAACCAGAACTTAAAAACTAATTGAACTAACATGGAGATCAGGTGCAAGAAGGGAGATGGGTGGAGAAGCTCAGAAGAGGGGAGTGAGGTGATGAAACAGGAGAATAGACAGGGAGCCGATCGGCTGGGGGAAATACAGGGAGCAGGGTAGGACTGACGAAACTATATGCAGGGCAGGTGTGGAGAGAAAAACAGACTGGGGAGGAGTGCAGGACCACAGGAGGGAAACACAGAGCAAACCAAAACCCAGAAAACACAATACCACTTAATCACAACCCAGCATAAATCAAACTGTCTCAGAATTACACAAACTTAAGTACACAACACTACAAGCTAACTAATAATGTAAGACAGTCCTTCAGAGATACAACTCAATGCAGCCTTCTCCAACACAGTCCAGTCTTAACATAACATATTATAACATAACTTCTCCACCAGCTGGGGGCTTCTGCAAATGTTTCCTGAGTGCATCTGGACAGTTATAGAGTAGATATGAGCCTATTACAAGCAAAAACATGTAGCTGCAGATCAGGACAAGCAGCTGCTGCAGCCTGTTGCACCATCTGTGTGTAAGTTCAAACTTAATTACAACACAAATTATTACTAAGTTGTGATTTATGCTTTACTAAACTAAAAGCTTAAGTTAAAAAGATAGTTTACAACATAGCTCTGAGTAACAGCTAAATATTTACAAACATATCCCTAGGGTAGGTATAAATCATAAAATGTCACTGAACTCACTGATGGTAAAACAGCAGTTTCCTGCCACGGCATCATTTTTTTCATTGATTGCTGCCATTTTATTAAGCTTTTTTTTAGTTCTATAGACCTAATTTATTGATATGATATTTCAATAGCTTACTACAATGTGCTACAACACCAAGTGGCAACCCACTGCAGAAATTTATGTTTTTATGGATACAGAGTTAGCCATTATCACTGATATTGGTCACTGAGCAGCACAATCCCTTATGTTGTAGGAAGGAGCAGTTATCCATATAGATAGCTACAGGCTTACCATTCAGTCTCATATTCTTCAATCTGTGATGTTATCCAGCAGCTATTGTAGCATCATTATCTAGCATTAGCTTTATTGCTACTTAGCTAGCTAGCTGCTACAAATGAAATGTCTAACGCTTTTAATGTTAACATAAGACAACATACCTTTATATTGGGCTTTATTTTTATTTTTATTATGAAATAAAATGTGAATATCTGCCTCTTGACATCTCCTCATGGACTCAGGCTGCGATGTGCATCAAACAGTATCCCACCTTTCACTTTCAGTGCTCACAGTACGGGTGCAGGGCTGAAAAATTGTGAGGAACAGGAGTGCAAAGTTTTCTTTCTTTCTTTTTTTTCTTTATTTGTTCATTTTTTACCTCAGTAAAGAAAATGAGGGCAGAATTTTTTTTTTTTTTCCATTGAGGGTGACCAGTGCCCACCAGACAATTGGCGACCTAGGCAACCACCTATATGGCCAGTGCCTTTAGCCGGCCTTGCATTCAGCATCACAGTAACGTTGTTCTTGTCTGCTGGATAAGTGTTATATTTCTCCTGCATATTACATAGTTGTGCCTTAATTTTTTGATAATGAAAAATTTGGTCAGTTTCTTAGTCATATACACACAGACAGTGGTGCCCTCTAACCTACAAACAGTATGAATATGATTGCGGTTCATTTCATGCAACGATTCGTTGATTAATTAGCTATTCAACTATTTTAGTAATTTTTTATGCAAAATTGCCAAATATTTGCTGGTTGCAGCTTCTTAAATGTGATGATTTGAAACTTTTCTGTAATAGTAAACTGAATTTCTTCAGATGTTGAACTGTTGATCAGACAAAACGAGGAATTGAAGATGTCACCATAGACTCTAAAACATTATAACAGCCATTTTCATTATTTTCTGACATTTTATAGACAAAATGATTTATCGATTAATTGAGAAAATAATCAGCAGATAGCATTAAAGCATTTATGAGCTTTTAATGCAGTTTTATGTGCATTGAGTAGGAACAGAGACAATCATTAAAAAAAGGTTACCACAGATTGTTTCTGAAAGCAGGAGACCTGTTGTTATCCAGAATCTATAAAAGTAGGGGTTCTCCAAAAAAGGGAGAGAGGGATATTTGCTGTTCAAGCTTTTGGTTTTACATCATCAGGAGCAGGTAGAGATGTCAGAAAACAACTGCTAATACGAAGAGATGCAGCTGATAACCCAGTTGCACCAGTTAGACTGATGATGTCACAGGCTAAACTGTTTGTCAACACATACCTACACCAAATACAATAAACATCATGTCAACAACTTCAGTTCCTTAAAACCTTTTAGACCACTGCAGGGTTGCAACCCACAATTATTTTCATTATCGATCAATCTGTTGATTATTTTCTCAATTCATCGATTAATCGTTTGATCTATAAAATGTAAGAAAAATGAAAAATGTTGATCACAGTCCATAAACAAAATAGATTTTGTTTATTATCATAGAAGACTAAATAAACCAGAAAATATTCACATTTGAGAAGCTGGAATCAGAGAATTTTGACATTTTTTCTTTAAAAAAATCACTCAAAATGAATAATCAATTATCAAAATAGTTGGCGAATAATTTTCAATCGATCAATTAATCGACTAATCGTTCCAGCTCTAGACGACCGTTAAGAGAAGTTTGTATCTGCAACTGTGAAAATGCTTCTTTGAGAAGAGGGATGTACCAGTGTTTAGTTCATCAATTATTTCAGTGTTTCAACTTTTTTTTTGTATAGTTTTCATCTGGAAATGCAATATTCAGAATGTTTCTGGATTCCTTATCTTGGTATTTTAACGTCTGCTGGCATGAATTAAGATTGATCATTGACTTGACCTTTTAAATGATATTATGTTCAGTTTTGAATATGGTGACCCCCACCAGATACAGTGGAGAAGCTCAGGTGTTACTAATAACATTGACAATGTTATTCAAGTGTCCCAGTAAGTCATGACAGTGTGACAATGAGCCAACATGCACAATACCAGGACCCTGAAACTGAAGCAGCTAAATGGCTAAATCATTAATTTTAGCTGTGCATTTCCTACTGTGACATGTTAAAATGTCTCCCTATTTGTGTTTTTGTCCTGCTGATGATTCTTTTTTGCATTTTTCTTTTTTCTCCTGCAGGTGGTGAAGATGATGATCATCGTAGTGGTGACCTTCGCCCTCTGCTGGCTGCCCTATCACGTCTACTTCATTGTGACAGGCCTCAACAAGCATCTGAGCAAGTGGAAATACATCCAGCAAGTTTACCTGTCGGTGCTGTGGCTGGCCATGAGCTCCACCATGTACAACCCCATCATCTACTGTTGCCTCAACAGCAGGTGGGTAAAAGTAACACCACCTCACAAACACACATGTAAGTGATATGTATGTACACAACAGCATAATGACATGTCGGGGGCTGATTTTGGGTGCAGGTTCCGGGCTGGATTCAAGCAAGTTTTCCGCTGGTGTCCGTTTGTCCAGGTGTCGAGTTATGATGAGCTGGAGCTCCAAAACACAAGACTCCATCCGGGTCACCAGAGCAGCATGTGCACCCTCTCTCGGGTCGACACCAGCGTCAGCGAAGACGCCAGCTCTCGTGATAACAGGTCAAGGTTCAAATCTGAACCCATTAATGAAGACAGTTAATTGTCTCCATTAGGTACAGTTTTTTTGACACATATTTTTGAGTTGCAAAATGCATTTGAAAAGAGTTTCTGTTCACTCATAGTGCTCTTGACTTTTACGCCAACAATCTGCACAGTTTACTTGAGCTCATTGTCTCTTTTTTGTCTCTGCAGTTGTGTGAGGTTTCACTTTATCAAAATTATTAAAATTCAATTTAATATTAAAGGTTTTGACATATATTTGAAAACTTGTGTATCATGCTGTTATAATTACAGCAAACAAAACAAAATATCTGACCCCGGGAGAAAATTTACTGTGATAAAAATACCATACTCGTGGTTTACTTACTTAGCTATTCCCGCCACTTTCAGCCATATTCCATGGCATTCTTCGGCAGGTGGTGAAGATTTCGTCACCTGACGACAAGTGGTAGATAATTTTTGATATTAATGGTTTTTAATCATATGAAAGTATGATTAGAGAGAGAGTTCATTTGTTTTTAGTCATAAAATCCTGCTGTTCATTTGTATTTTAACAAATTCTTACACATTTTGGTTACTATCCAAAAGTGCTCAAGAGAGGATTTACTTGTGTAAGTAGGTTAAATGAATTGAGGCAAGTTTCCTTGAAAAATCTGAAAAAAAAGAAAAAAGATTGATGTCTAGTTTGAGATGGTGAATACATATGTGGGTTTTAATTGTTGGAATTACATGAACATTTTCAGTGTTTCATTAACATCTTAAGTCTTTAAAAAGATCAATTTGTTTAAGAAGACATTTTAATTATAACCTGCTTTCCCTGCTCACATTGAACTTTCTGGAGTTTAATTTATTTCGACTATATCATCATTTGTTATCGTTACTTCTGTTGTAAAACATAGTTTATGCAGTGGGACAGGATATTTTCAAAAAAGGTTATGACTACATTATATTCATATATTCATATTTATATTATATTTATCATATAACATCTTTGTTAAAACAACAAATATACACACACACACACACACACACATATATATAAATATATATATATATATATATATATGTTGTTTTAACAAAGATGTTATATGATAAATATAATATAAATATAAATATATGAATATAATATAGGCATAACCTTTTTTTTTAAAATACCCTGGTCCACTTGTTATATTATACTTTTTTCAGTTACCACAAGAAAGATATTTTCTGAGCATGGTGAATGATATACTTTAAGCTGCTTCTAACATTTTGTAATCACATTTGTTTAATGTTATACTCAGCACGCTATTATATAATATAGTGGGATACACAGTATGATTTGATGAAATGCTTTACTTGTGATAGACATACAGTATATTTAATCCTGTCAGACTATTACTCAGTGGATTTTATCGACTATAACTGCAGTATTACTGCAGCATGAATGCAGCTCTCTAATACAGCTCTTTAATGCCCTAAATGTTTTTATAGTGACACTGATGTTATTAAACAAACCTGTTTAGATGTCACCTGCATTTTATGATCAAATGTAAATTCACAAGTGCTTGTAATTTTTGTTAGTTGCAGAAAGCATGTGCCATTTTAATTTTTTTGTTGTGGGATATATATATATATATATATATGTTTGTATATAGTAATGTACAGTATGTGTTTATAGTATTGTGTATATAGTATGTTTTGGTGCATACTCATCTACTCTTACACCAATAGACACAACATGTTGCCTTTGCAGTGTATTTATGTTTTACTGTTGTATTATGATGTAAAATGTTACGATTCTGTGTGTTGTCATCATTCAGAGCTTTGAGCGATCACAAAAAACTGTTTGTTAATAACTATGAAAGTGTCTCCTCCTATAATAAATGTAACATTAAAGAAACAGCTTGTCACATACTGGGCAAAATTCTTTTTTGGCCATCTTAGTCAGAGTCTGATGAGATGATCAGTTTCATCTCTATGGGTCCTTTAACCTCTCCAAAGCTGCAACCTTTACATGTTTCATGTTTATTTTTACCTTTCAGAGTGTACACAAACACAGCGAAGTGCAGACCTGTGTGAGCTTCTTTGCAAGTCCATAAAAATCTTCATCACACACAAGTCATTCCAAATGTTCATTTAAAATGGGTGGAAACATAAATGTAAAAACATGTCATTGTCGTTTTAGGAGCACAGCAGTTTGAGTCTGTTTAGTGAAATTTGTTGTGTTTCTCTCCCTTGTTTCCTGTCATCTGTTCAATATCACTAAATTCAGGTATAAAATGCCTAAAAAAAAGATAAATAATTCACCTCATGCAGCTCAGAAACAGATTACATGTAATACCACACTTTGTCTGTATAATATGTACTGAACAGCATGTGTTAGTTGTACCATGATCATCATACTGTGTACTGTAATATAAAAGTGTTAAGGGTGTTTATTGTAGAAAGATCTATCAGCCTAGATTTATCTTGGACTCGGGTCCTCCAGAGGCAATTAAGTTCACATCCTTGTGAACCGCAGTCATGTTGTTCTCTGAAACAATTAACTATGAAAAATGAAGAAAAAACAGAAGCTTAATCCCTCCCTCTCTTATACACTCTCACTCAGGATGCAGCCTGCATTTGATGAACTCTGTTTGCAAAGTTCTGTAACTGTAATTGTCACATGAAAAGTTATTTGCAGAATAGTCCTGAAATAAACATACAGATTTTAAATTAATGAAAAGACATGACAAGGGCAGTTCAACCTGTTGTATTTATTCTTTTATTCCTGAAGGCCAAGTTTTAACTCTCAAACAATGCATGCTGGGACATCTGCTAATAATATGCTGATCACGTTTCTTTAAAAACTTAATTTAGCAAGTTTAGTGAACTCTCACTCATCATTTAAGGTTATATTACTTCAAGTCAAGTGAATTCAAGTTTATAAGTTCAGAAATGGTCTGAAAAGATTTTTACCTCAATTAACTGTAAATTAATAAAACTTACATATTTAAGTGAAGTTAATGACAAGTGATTATTTGATTCAGCTATGATCCTATATGATGTTTTACAGTGTGTATGTATGTATGTGTATGTATGGTGGAGAGATAGTCTCCACATGATAGAGGATGTATATATATTTTGATATTGTAGTGGCAGTTTTCTATTAAATAAGAGACTCACGGCGAGAGAATGTCTTTCTGTGTTATTTATTCAAAACACTTGCAAGTGGGCTTCAACCTGTGATATAAAATGCCTTAGGCCAAGAGTAACAGCCTCTATGTTTGGCCTGGTTTTTATACAGCAATCTACACAAAAACACAGACACAGGAAACAACAAACATGTTTCTTTTCTTATCTCGACATTTCCCGCCTTCTGTGGTTCTGAACCCAGATTTTCAGACAAGAAAGAAGACTCAGAGAATCATCATCACCATATATGGTGAACAAAACCCAGGCACATGTAACTGTGAAACAAAGCTTTCATATAAGGTGTTAAGATAGTGCTTAATTATAAGGCATAAAAGAGTATGTGCTGTGTTTTCCACCACAGATATGCATAAAGACAAAAAAACTAACACTTTCAGTCTATAATTCTGTAAAAAATGTAATGAAGGTAAGGACTACATCTGTGCATCAGACTTCAATATCTAACAACACCGCAGTCGGCAGAGTATCACAGCAAAGCATCTTGTTCATTTTTCAACTGCACAACTGAGTTTTGTTTTGTGATAACTCTCAGTCTCAGACACTGATTCATTAGGCTCAGCAGTTAAAGAAAAAAAGAGAGAAACCTAAAAGCACCAACATGAGCCACTGGGTGGAGACATCAGCTGGTGACCTGCAGAGATGGAAACAGAGAACGAGACATCAATACGTTATTGTAGTAGCTGTTAAAATATCTTGTTTTGGGTGAAGAGCAGTTTGGAGACATTAAATGATAAACAATTTTACATATAGCTACAGTAACCAGGCAAAACTTTTCTGAGCTTTGCATCTATTTCAATTAATTTCACATTAATTTTTAACATTCAAATATCACACATATGTATAGAACCTCATAATTTGAACAAAATATTTCATGTTTGTTAAGAACATTTAGGTCTCACCGAGAGAAAATGTAGCAATCGTGTGAGCTGGCCAGTTTTGAGTGTTTCAAACGGATCTCAGTGTATGGATTATCATCATTATTATTTTGTACTACATCTTCCACTGTGAACTCTTCAGCTGGAGATATGAGAACCTCGTCCCCTTTCTGCTTGCAAAAGCCTCCCAGGCTGACATAGAAGCAAGTGGTGATATT
The DNA here is from genome assembly GCF_910596095.1 of Thunnus maccoyii. Lineage (NCBI taxonomy): Eukaryota > Metazoa > Chordata > Actinopteri > Scombriformes > Scombridae > Thunnus > Thunnus maccoyii. Next base: position 16,835,692 of record NC_056534.1, read on the forward strand.
GAAAAAGGTGTCGTCCTCTGATAGCTCCCCCTCTGAGTTTGGGTCTGGGTCTGAGTGAAGTAAGGTGAATCTTCCAAATCTCACCTTTGAGCCTTTTTGTGCTTCGTATTTAGTGTTTGAGATATGAAACAATCTTTTACACTTCTCCCCATTCAGCGGCTTCATGAGCTTCATGGCGTCCATGAGCAGGAAGTGAAGAGACTTGAAATGGAAGCTGTTTTCATAGGTGCTAACATTTCCTCCCAGTGTCGCCACTGCATTGTTAAAGGTCTTTCTGAAATCTTTGTCCCCATATGCATGCGTTAAAAGTGCAGCAGTGTGTTCCTTTACTCCTCTGGGGATAATTTCTGAACACTTGGTGTTCCACGCTTTCTGGAATACTTCACTGCGGTTGAGCTCTTCTTTTAACACTGAGTCGATAACTATCTTCAGGGCCTGTTTGTCGCATCCATCGTACAGGGTGTCTACTGCTTCTGGGGCCATGTCCAGCTGTTTTGCTGCAGTCACCTTTAATTGAGTGTGGAATTTAAAATACAGCTTCAAGAGAAGAGAATATACAATTTTTTTTGTATCACAACACCTTGAGGAAAGCAAGCGGTGTATTTTTTATAATTTACTACCTCACATTCATTAAAGCCTTTTTATTTTTAACCATCCACTTCAGTGCCTCGAATTTCTTTTTCATACCACACCCCACCCACTGATGAGGGCACATTTTGTCTTTTTAAAAAAATATATCACAACAAGTTTTGAATGGCTATTTACAAGAGAAATAACACTTACTTTGTAGCAGAGAGCTGTGAAAATCACAGTGGCAAGGAGCATTTTTCTTCTGTAACACATTTTGAAACAACTCTTCATGTCTTCTTATCTGCACTGCTGCAATAGAAATAAAAGAAAAGCACTGCAGGACCAAACATGAATAATAACCTCTATGACGTTACACAATGTCCAGAAATAGGGTGATCTGCTTAACTTGGCTTCTCTTGCAAATACTTTGTTTCAACAAGCCATCAGTCTTTGGCTTCTTGCACAAATACTTTGTTTAAACAAGCCCTCGATCCACTTTTATCACTTTTCCTCCTTTCCATGCGGTACCCACCCTTCCCAGTCTATATAAACACAAATCACCAAGCACTAAAATGAAAAGGAAATGCTGAAAAAGTTGAGAGACACATACCTTAAGCAAGGAGTATTAACATATGGAGACAAATCCAGAAATCAAGTCCGTGTACATCAAACTGCAGGGGTGTAATCGTTCTCTGCAGGACACTGTGGGAAGTGAAAAAACTTATCTCAAAAGGCAAAACCCTTTTCCCTTCCTGTGGAAGGAAATAGCACACCATTGGGAACCCTGATGTCTAGTTATTTGTTCTGCCTGAGCTACAGAGTTACTGTCTCCTCTTTTGAATTTGTTGCCAATGCTTTTATATATATTTATAGATAAACCTTCTTAGTCTCACCCAGCAGTAATGTAAATTGTCTTCATTTATCTGTTTAAGTGCAAGCTCTGTCTTTCTGGTAATAAATTGGATACATTCACAAACTGGGTGTTTTTCTTTGTTTTCTTCTTAGAGGATAGTTGCATGGTCTGTCATAAAACAATACTCATATGCAGTTCTCATATGTACATTAGAGTAGTTTTTTGCTTGCAGCAATAATGAATTCTGCTCAAACTGGACATCAAAACATCCCTTCCCAACATGCTTCAGTGCAAAAATGCATTCCATCGTTTATCTGAAGTCAATATAAGGCTTCGGCAGCCTGACTTAATCAGATCAAGTGGATATTTTACAAGACGACATGAATGGAAATGCACCAAACTTTGCAGAATGTAGTCTCATCTAAATCAGATTTAGTATACAAATGCACACTAAATCATGGGAACAGGTTTCCACTGTGTGTAATCATATGAATTTTAAAAATACACAAACATGCACACATAGGTTAAATTAGGTCAAATTAAGCAGAAGTGTTCATGAGAACAAACCAAGAAAACTGTGATTGTTTTGCTTTGACTTTGCAAAATTTAATAATCAACTCATGCAAACATTTTTCATTTCTTTTTTGCCCTTTCATGGCTAAATGGCTACACTAGGCTGCATTATTACTTATTTGAAACCAATCATTTATATTGCATTGAGTATAGAATCATTGCACAAATAATTAGCTTAATTTAAAAGAAGAAGAAAGCTGTAAAAAAATATTTACTAAAATATTTTTTAAAAAGCACACATTAGGAAAAAATGTCAGTTCAAAGTCCATTCCTTATCCTGTTGGTAAATAGCATTTCTTACTGCACAAATACTTACCTGATGACTATATGATGTTGTTTTCTTTGCTTTTCCCCTGAGATGAACAGCTCATTCCTCCTCTGCAGGGCTATGTTCCACCTCTTGATCTCCTCTAACTTCCTTCCTTTCCTGCTGGTACAGCAGCCATATTTGTGGAGCAAACTGACTCCATAGTAACAGCACCTTTTTAAAATATTATTACGCATAACTGTTCAGTCTGAGTGGGAGGAGCAGGAGGAGGAGTGTCTGATTGACAACATCCCATTCACTCCAGATCCAAGCAGTGCCAGGCTGTAACACAGTGTGAGAGGATAAATGTATGGAGTCTAGTAAGTGCCACGAGTTATTAGTGGTTAATTATAATCAATTCAGCGTTTTAAAAACAGTCTATAAAGCAATTAATCAAATTTACTTATACATTGGGGTATACATTAAATACTATTGGACAAATGGGCATTACATGAGTCAGTCAGTAATTCTCTTTCATGATCTCTGTCTTGTATAAAGAACATATTCATGACATTGATTTTTAAAATTTGTTTTAAAGGCTTTAAAATTTTACTTTTTGTTGCAGCAATAAAACACAGTGAAGTGGTTATCCTTCAAAATAAAGCTTGAATTATAATTTGCAAAACCTACAGGAAGGAATCGTGGGAATAAAACAAACCAGAAACAAGCTGTTCCACAGTGTGCCAGAAATAACTTTCACCAGCTTTGGACAGTAAAGTGAAATGAATTAAACTCAAAATCTGATTAAATGATGACTGATTGTTATTTACACAGTATTATAACTAACTGAATGACTTTCATCAAACTCCAGTGATCTCAGAATGACTCCCTTAAACACTGAAGGAAACTGAGCACTCCTTGATGTTATCAGTTCCACCGAATTATACTTCATGCATGGACCTGCGTTTCCCCTGCTATGATAAGTCAAAATGTCTGCTGTGAAAAAGGTCTATTAAAAGGCAGAAGTAACATCAATAGCACTGGGACCTACCTCTGTTATTATAGTTTTGGCAGTTCTATGTGCTTTGTTATAGCCTGTGATTACAAGTCTCTGTGTCATATTAGTCAATATTCATAATTTGAGGCTCTAGACCGTGGCCCATAGTTGCTCTTGAATTTATTGAAACTACATCCAGTTTCCTTCATTAGTGATTGTAAAATGGTAAAACTGTAAAATGTAGCTCTTAAGTCTTAATCTTGTTCTCTACTGACACAGAGTGCTGTTTGTACTTTAAGTGTCACCTTCACTTTTTTTTCATTAGACCACACTGTGAAAATCTGGCCTGCAAAATTAGTACTTTTACATTAGTAATTTAAGTAAATTTAGCTGGTAATACTAACTGTGCCTATTTTTTATTTTATTTTTAATTTTTTTTTGCTAGGCGAGGCAGGGTAGGGCGGGTCATAACTTCGCCATCCTAGGAAAACAACATTGCATACAGCGTAACATCGGAAATAGCGTCATTTCCGGTTACAGAGTCAAACGCGCCAAAAAGAAAACAAGACGCAGTGGCTGAAAACGGTTTGTTTATGTTTCTCTTACAACCAGTTTTCACCGAGTGAAGAGTGACCAACCAGATTATTTGACTTAAACACTGATTAACGTCATTTACTGGACAGTTTTAACGCCGAACACTACCTAACGGTGAGTTTTTATTAACATACATCGTACAAAAGCGGAACCGTTACGTTAGCTAAATTAGCGAAGTTTAAGCATAAATTAGCTTTTGACACTCAAGTCTGGACTAGTTTAATGTGAGGGCGGTTTACATTGTTACTCTTAAGAAGTTAATTAATGTAACGTTACAGTGTCAGTAGATGTTTTTAGCTGCTGGTGGGAGAAGTATCCCTCAAAAACAGTAGCGGAAAGTAAGTATATTTAGCCTTACGCAAGTATTTTACGTACACTGCTTAAGTTATAATATTTAAGTAACGTTACTTCACTAATTTACATTTTTACTTCTCCTCCACTGAATTTATTTTACATCTGTAGTCGCTTTAGTTAGTTAATTCTGAGATTAACTATTCTGAAAAATATATTGAAAATATAAAAATAAAGCCATTTCTTTCTTTTTTTTTTTTTTTTAGAACAAATTAAAAACTACCCTACAGTATTTAAGTTTAAAGTAGCTTCACTGCGACCAGCCACAACATTAACATGCTGCTAATATACACCAGTAATAATAATCTAATTATATAGAATATGACACTGACAGGGGCCTTTCTGCATAATAAGTACTTTTTCTTTTGATATAAAGTAGAAAAGTAACATTTTGAATGCAGGACCCACTTAAACTGAGTAATTATGGTGACTCTAAGTATCTGAAAACTTCTTTCACTGCTGACTATAAGTAGCAATACTGCAATATAAATATACTCAATAAGTAAATAAAGCCAAATAAGTTCTGAATTCAAAATTTTACCTAGAACAAAAATGTCAGTATCAAAAGTAAAGGTACTAGTTATGCAGATCGACTCCTTTCAGTTATATAATTATATTATTATTACTGATGTTGACAAGATTTTATTGTTAAAGCAGGTCAAGCACAGTTGAAATACTTTGGGATATTTAAGAATCTATAAAAATCTAATAAATTTTATATTTTACATCACTTCATATACTTATCATGTTTGTATGTAAAATTTCAGTCTTCAATAATGTAGTTTAGTTACTTTCCACTTGGGTTGCATCAATCAATCAATCAATCACCATCACTGGTTTTTACAGGAGGACAGAAGTGTCCCTGAACACTGAATGTCTACCAGCTCCAGGACGTCGCACTGTCACTTATCTCACCTCAGAGGTGAACAAATGATGAACAAGCCTCCCTGTGGCTTCAGTAAAGGCTTGAACAGAAGTGGTCAGTAAGCAGCTGAGGATGAGGAAGTGGGGAGACCGACTGAAGAAGGTTGAACAGCTCGCTCAGTCCTTTCAGCAGAATCCTCTGGCCACACGCTACAAACCTCGACTATGGCCGTGTCAGCCTTCCTCCGTCTGGAAGCTCTTCCCTCGTCAAAGTTTGGCTATCAGCTTCGCTCAGAGCTGCAAAGAGGTAACACAAGACTTTGCTGACGCTGGTCTGTTAATGGTATCTGTAGGTTTGAAAAGTCTTGAGAAGCACTAAATTCACTTTCCTCAAAAAAGGCATCAGAAGGTATTAAAATGTCCTCACGGCTGCAAATAACAATTAGTTTCATTCTCAATTAATCTGTCAATTATTTTCTCAATTAATCAATCAGTCGTTTTGAATATAAAATGGTGAAAAATGTCGATCACTGGTGCAACCTCAAATGTCTTGTTTTGTCTCGATCAACAGTCAACAACCCAAAGATATTCAGTTTACTTTCACAGAGGACTAAGGAAACCAAAAAATATTTACATTTAAGAAGCTGGAACGAAAGAATTTTTGTATCTTTTCTTACAAAGTGACTCATTGATTATCAAAATAGTTGCCAATTAATTATCTATCGATTGAATAATTAATTAATCGACTAATCGTTGCAGCTCTAAATGTGTTAAATTTAATGTACAAAAGTCTTAAATATTTAAATATTAAAATTTTCTGTAGCAAAAACTTGTTGTATACATCTGGGAAATAGTGAAAAAAAAGTAATTTTCAGCCACATTGTCCCTACTGGTTTTCCATCATACTTTCTTTTGATGTGTATGACTATGAAAGAAACTAAACTTGGTGAATCCTGCAGAAATCATGTCTCTCTCATCAGTTTGCACCGTAGATTGTATATCCTCTGTGTGAAGTTATTTTCTAGTTTTTCAGGGAGAAAAATGCTGACATTTGTTTTTTAACATTCTTTAGGCTGTACATGTTTTTGCACTTGAAAAAGAGAAGTCACCCCAGGGTCAGAGGATCTTCCTGGTTACCAGTTACAGTGAGCTGTGGCATTACTACAGGTGAAGACCAGGACTACTTTGCAAAATTAGGAGCATCTACTTTTGTATTTTTGAATAGATATGTTGATGTGCAGTCATGGTGATCTGTTCCTCGTTTTTTCTCAGGACATTCACACAGTCCTTGATGCACTGCTATGAGGTGATACCAGAGGGCACCGTCTGTAAGCTTTACTTTGACTTGGAGTTCCACAAGCCCTCAAACAAAGAGGCTGATGGGAAAAATATGGTGTTGTCACTTATCCAGGTTTTGTACATTTTTGCATCTTCATAGTTTTTATTGAGCAGCTTGATTCACACAATGATGACGTTTTTGCTCGGTGTAGTAATTTTAGAGCCAAAGAATGTGCTTTAAAAAATATCCGCGTGACACTCAGTAAGTGAAAAACATGAAAACAGTAATATCAACAAAATAAACTGAGCAAAAAGGTAACAAGGAGCCTAGATAAACCTCCTCTGTCACCCTAACCCACCCAATTTCCTTATATATCTTTCACTCATGATTTTATTGCATAATTGCTTTGAAATATTACAAATGTGAAAACTGTAGATTGTCCTCTTATTTCAAACTGCAAGGTTACTTAATTAGGAGTTTTCAAATTCTATTAAATTGAGAGACTTTTTGTTTTAGCATATCGAATCTTTGCTAATTGAAGGGAATTAATTAAGTTGTCCAGCCACATTTTAATAGTTTGGTCTTTAGTTCTCTTCCCTTTCTGTGTTTTGTGCTTTGACAGTATGTTTGTGAAAAGCTGATGGACATTTATGGGATTGAATGCTCTGCAAAAAACATCCTCAATCTTGATTCCAGCACAGAAGAGAAGTTCAGCCGTCATCTTATCTTCAATCTCCAAAATGCAGTTTTCAAAGACAATATACATGTTGGTATGTGAAGTGTGGCATCGAAGCTTGTTACATTTTATTTAATATGTAATTTAATCATATTTGTTCTGATTTTTCCTGTAGGTGCGTTTATTCATGCAATTCTTCAACAAGTCTTGAGCACGACCAAAAGCGGAAGTTGTTTGGATGTTGAGATTAATTCATCAGCAGAAAACAGTGAAACAGGGTTTGTTTTTTAATCCTATGAAAGGAAATAATCTCATTTACTCTGCAGTCATCACTATGTGTAACTTTTCTCAATGATGCACTGACAGCAGAGCACATGCTGATCCTGAAGTGAAACCAGCAAAGGCAGACGAGGAGGCTGAAAGTCCACAGACAAAAAGGTGTAAGCAGGAGGAGAGAGACCTCGGCTTCCTCCGAGTGAAAAATAAAGATGGCCAAGATTGTCTCTTTGTTGATCTGGGTAAGAGAAATCCCAAGCTTGTGTTTGTCCTTTTTCACCCTTAGATACATGCAGGTACATAGCTTAATTCCTACCCATGAGCCTCTTTTCACATATACTCCTCTGTATGAACGTATGGATTCTAATTATAATGGTTATAAATTTACAAAAACAGGAGTTTACACCAAGAACAGAAATTTCCGCCTTTACAAGTCATCAAAAGTGGGAAAGAACGCTGCCTTCACTGTGGCGGACGACAACAAGTTCACTACCAAACCTGAGAAGGGTATTTCTGCAGAGGAAAGCGTATTCTTGGCTTCATTAGTCTGTAATGTGAGGTATGTTGAAAACACTTGAATATTTTTCTGTGTATTGTAAATATTATTTCTACCAAACTACAACTTATTTCTGTATGTTGTCAGCTTCACAGGTCAGAGGATTCTTATGTGGGATGTCCCAGAAACAAAGGAAAGTAAAACCACAAGGCCTCAATGCCAGCAGGAACCAGGTAACAAACAGACAGCTCTGTATTTAATAATCAGGCAGCATATAATTATGAATATTATTTATAGTTTTTGCTTGATATTTTTCAATAGCTTTCATTTATGAAACTTTTTCCTACACAATAAGGCACAATCTCCGGCTGCCTGTCGTCTCCTCACAAAGAAGTGGATGACTTTGTGTTAACTGTGGTTAAAAAGGACGGCGTACAAGGAAGTAAGTGCTTTGGCTGATACAGAATATCCTCCTGCAAAACATCTGTCAATTTTAAAGCATTTCACAGGACATTATACATTTCTGCTGTTTTGTAGCAACACTGAAATTCTAAAAAAAAAAAAACTATAACATTTTATTGCTGGTAAATATACCATTATAATATGGTATCATCTCAAAGTCTATTCAAAAAAGTGATATAGCTTGAATTTGTGTTTTCATCTGTTAAAAGCTACTTTAAGGTCAAATGTCAGATGTGTCTTAGCACATGTGATCGCTGTAGATGAAAGAAATTAACAATTAATGTTCGTACTTGTTTGATCATCCTATACACAACTGATGTTATACAAACATGTTATATGGTCAAAAATATTGTGATGTTTAATGTTTCACCCTTTGTGTGAAGACATGTTGCTAAAAGCATGTAGTGTTTGTCCCCAAACTATGCAAAGACTGATTGTAAGTGTATCAGTAACATCAAGACAGTCACGTCTCTTATGTTCACATCAACAGGCATCAGACGATGGAACTACTTTGCCACTGAACAACTGCTTGTCTATGACATCGCCAAATACCGCTGGTGTGAAAATGTGGGCCGGTTTCATAAAAGCAACAACATTATGTATGAATGTTTTCCATGTCCTGTAGTATTTTGTCTCTCTGTGTTTGTGCTCCATCTGTTTGACTCGGTCTCGTCCTCTTCTGCAGGATTGTTGTGGATCTCAAAGAGGAAGCTTGGTACCAGAAGTGTCACGATCCTGAATGCAAGAACTTCAGATCCTCAAGTATGTCACCATATATAAAAGGAAAAATACAGAAAGGCTTTATTTTACCATTTTATACTAATTTCCAGGTCATTTTCAGAGTAAATTGCAGGTATTTAACAGTTCATTTTTAGGACATTTTAAAGAGACGGTGGTGCAATTTGATACAAATTATGAGAAAAAAGAAAAAAGTGTTAAATTGGCTTAGATGGCAAGAACCCACTCATTATATTTAGGCTCATACATAGTTGTTAATTTGTGCTAGTTGTAAAATGTGCTCATTATTTTAAGAAACAACCTAATATGCTAATATGCTGTTTGACACATAAAACTACACACTGAAAACAAAGTATTTTCTGTCAGTTTAAGAATTGTTAAGAATCTAATTTTTTTTTAGAAATTTTGCAAATTAACAGCTATGAACCCAAATATAATAAATGGGCACTGACTAACTAAACTAACACTTATTTCCAGTTTTTTTTTCTTGTAATTTGTACCAAATTGCACCACCCTCTATGTAAAATGTCCTAAAAGTTACCCAAATTACTCAAAAAAGTTCCAGAAAATAAGTATCAAATTAAAGGAGCTGTAAAATAAAGTGTTACCAATTACAATAAATTGTAGAGTCTGTCTGGGGTAGTGAATAAATTACAGGTGGTGAGACAACTTGGCTGAGCTCAACATTTCTCATGTTACAGGTTACCCGCTGCCACAGGAGATCTGTGTGAGCTACATCATGACCCTGGTTAGTTTACTTCATTTCTACCATTTTCATGACTGAGAGAGTCAGAAAGTCAAAATCCTGCCTGTGCTGTTACTGCTCAGAGCTGTGATGTTCTTCACGACATGCAGCAGCCAGCGTGTGATCGTGTGTTGTGTTCACTGACAGGATGAAGAGGACCAGGCATACATGATGGATGACGCTGGCAACATTGAACCCAGCCAGACACCGAAGCAGGCGTCACTGAGCAGAGTGTGTCCAGAGGAGGGACCTGCTGATGCATGGGGAAACGGACAGGATGACCGGGACTACTTAGAGAGCCTCGAGGACTTTGAACAGAACAGCGGGGAGATCTCGGATCAGCTTCTGCTCAGATGCATGGCCGATTTTGATTCCCATTAGAAGGTGATGTTATTTTGCACTAACAAGACAGCATCAAATATACTTACTGATGCACTTTATTGAACATTTTTTTGTATTAAATTGTAACAAATCAATATGGTTTTATATCAACCATAATATACTTTAATTTAAATGTGTTTCCGGTTAAAAAAAGACAAAACTAAATAGCAAAGTTTATGAAGAAAGTGTTTATTTGTTACAGTTGACAAATATAGATACTGTACTTATAACTCCAGCACAAAACTGCACCTTTGCCCTTTTCTTATCATAGATTCCTTTAAAAAAAACAAAACAAACTGAAACAATATGGCTTTAACTGTCAAGAAGGCCTCGACATAATTAGATGTGCGTATTGATCATAATTCAGTCAAAACATCTGAACTCACAATGTCAAGCAGCTGAAATGCTGCTCCGTTCAACGTAAAACTGCTGGATTATCGACCATCAGTGAAATGTTAATGCAAAATGCAGACGAGGACGTGGAATTAATTTTGAAAAAACTGACTTGTTAAAATGAACTGTGATACCACTATCGGCAGATATTTGCCCTGAAGACTTGCGCATCACACAAATGGCAGTTTGCAGCTTTATCCTGCAGCTTGTGGCACTGAAATTTGAAAGGACACCTAAAAAGTATAGTAACATTCAATATTTCCCATGCATTGTTAACAGAAAAAAAACAAAAAACCAACCAAAAAAGACATAACATCTGTCGAGCAACATGGTTCCCAATAGGCTTTTCACTACATTGTGTTGTAAAACAGGCTTATTGGCCGTCCTGTAGCCTGCAGCTTTGAGAAACATGGGAATGCTGGGAATTAATAATACAGAATATCAGGCATGATACAAACACATATTACTTTTCAGCAAATACACTATTTACAGGTTTAATGGTTACATTAAATATCAGTTTAAATAGATAACCAAAACATTAGTCTGGTATATAAATAGGTAATATGTGTCACTGTTGGAAAAGCATGTTTAAAGTCTCCCAGCTCCCAATAATGAAAAATGATCAGAAATGTGTTCAGAGGCCGGACGTTTCTGACCATCAAGTAGTCAGATTTTTGGCAGTTAAGGCATGAGCAAGTCACATCTCCCCTTTATGTATTTCAACCCTTATCCTTGGATAAATAAAACCAGTAACATGATGACAAGTTCTGAATTATCAGCCAGTGACAGCAGCAGAAATCTAGTGGTACAATTACAAGATGAAACTGGAACAAAACGTTTCAAACTGAGATTTGTTCAAAGGCAGTCTCCACAAAGTTGTCACTGGCAGGGAAATAGAGGGATGTCCTCTTCAATAAACTATTTGGTTCTGGCTGTGCTCTACATGATTGTAACCTTCTCTACTTCTCGATCCAAGCTCACATCTTGATTTTGGCATAAAGTTCATCAATCTGGTCTCTGAAGTGACTCCGGAGCTCGACCCTTTTGGCTTTCAGGGTGGGCGTCAGCAGGCCGTTCTGGACAGAAAACATCTCAGGATGTAACATGATATCTCTCACCTGCAGAGGGAGAACAGAGCGAGAGAAGAATGAATGACACAAAGAGTGTTAAGTAAGGGTACAAAACATGATTATTTTCATTAACGATTAATCCACTTATTAAAGCATAAGGCCGGCAATTTTATATATTTCTCTTATTGTCAACAAATCTCATGATTACTGTGATTAGTCTTTGGAACCGCTACTAAAACTACCGTCGCTGTTGCCTTTAGGGCGAAGAACATGAGATTTGTTGGCAATAAGAAAAATATAGAAAATCACGAGCCAGATCCTTTAATCATTTGGTTCATCAAGTGTCAGAAAATGGTCTGTATCACAGTTTCCTAAATCTCAACATGACGTCTTCAAATTCCTTGCGGTCCGACAAAGAACAACAGTTCAAAACCCTTCTTTTTGTTAGTTGTCAAACTCTACAAAGAAAAGCAGCACATCCTTAAAATTGATAGGATGTCACTATGGGATGATGATTTATTTTCTGTCATCATTTCATCCCTACTTTGAAGACAAAGAAAATATAATTATTACTGAATCAAATATGTTGCATTTTTAAAAAAGTTTTCTAGTGATGCACTAGATGCATCAGAGTGAAAAAAAAACAGAACTTGATGGTATTTTGATGCATTAAACTCAAATGTGGTAACAATCACCTGTTCAAAAGACTTGAGTCCTGCTTCTTTGCCCAGCCTCAGAATGTCCTCCAGAATGGCGCTCTTTACATCCTAAGAACCCAAGATCAGAAAAATGTTAGCATGTATAGAAAGTGGAGCTGCATTTTTTTTTTTTTTTTTGGACTGCTGATGGTAACAAATCTCACCTTGTTTTTGCACAGATCAGAGTAGGATCCTTCAATTCCTTTGTTCTTGGCCCAAATAGGTAAAAAGTCAGGATCAGGTACCACGACTCCCACCAGACATGCCTTTAAAATACAACACCGACAACATGAAGATAATATAGTTCAAGTATTAGTGTAGATAAAAAAACAAAACAAAGATTGATTAAGATTAATGAATTACTCACCTGTAAACTATCACCATGAACAAATATCTGAGCCACTGGATCACTACGATTATAGACGGTTTCTATTTTCTCGGGGGCGATGTATTCTCCTTGTGCCAGCTTGAAAATGTGCTTCTTTCTGTCAATGACCTTCAGAGTGCCGTTCTGCAATGAACCAGATGAGAAACATAACAACGTTAAGCCACTTGGCTTCATACGTTCGGTACAATAGTCAGAGATCATCAGGGTTTTGCTTACAGGAAGCCATTTCCCAATGTCCCCTGTGTGCAGCCATCCGTCCTGGTCAATTGCCTCAGCTGTCCTCTCACGGTCTTCCAGGTATCCCTGAAATACATTTGGTCCTTTGACACACACCTGGCGAGAGAGACAGCAGGGGAAAAAAAAAATTACATCTACAAAGAGCAGGACTTTCTGGCACCAAAGCATTTCCCATGCAATGTACAATATTTTTATGTGTCATTTTTGTTTGATGTTTCATATGTTATTTGTGTTTTATGATTTAATCTGCCTTCTTTACCAACCCTCACTGCATTGTCATAAAGTGTTTGCCTGCACCTGTCTGGTTTCTTTTGGTTCTTCTCAGTAAATCTGCCTCACATGCAGCTTATCTTCAGAGATAAAATTGTGTTCATCCAAATGCAGCAGTCGGGCTCTTAAGTGTGCTTTTAATAGTTTTTGAACACAAGTCAAATTGTATGGCAGCACTTGTTAGCGAGATACATTTATTTTTTGGTCTTTGCAGGGGATTTGTTGATAAGTTAAATGGAAAGTCTACAAAATTCTGTTTGTAGAATGAAGAGTCATGTAAGAAGTTGAGGGGAATAGATCAGTTTTCCAGCCCAGTGTTTGTATTTGATTGCTACTGAAGCAGCACTCCTCACCTCTCCCTCTCCGTTGGCTGCCAGGTAATTCATTTCTGCCACATCCACCAGTTTGACATAGTTGCAGGGCAGAGGAGGCCCGACGTGACCTGGGGACACAGAATAGTCAGATTTTAATGTTATGATCCAAGCAGCCTTCAACATACTGTGTTAAATTTCTCTCTTTCTGAATATTTCTAGTAAAACAGATGTAACTGTGTATATTTCACTTATTGCCTACAATATATCAGAATGCACAATAAATGTTACCGGCTGTCCAGTCTCCAGGCATCGACATGGTGCACCCGGCTGTACATTCAGTCTGGCCGTAGCCTTCATAAAACTGTTGAGTGCAGGGCAGATTTTTAGTGACATTTATGTTAAAATTTTAAAAGGTTACTGATTAAAAAGCCTAGATAGAAAAGAGTAACGTCAGTATGCGGGTCACCTGACAGCCCAGAGCAGCTCGTAGGAATGTCAGGATGGTCGGGGACACCGGTGCTGCTCCTGTAATCATGAGCCTCACACGTCCACCCAGGCTCGCCTGCAGAGTGTGAAATAAACAGCAAAACAACTCAAGATGGTTGTATGATTCCAAAGTTGAGGTGAGGATTAAAAATACTGTGCAGTGACAATTTAACACCATATCCAGTGAATGTGGGTTTAATTTCTTTGAATGACAGACGAATGTGGTGTGTCCATATCTGCTTAACTTTAAGGCACTTCCATATTATGAAGCACCAAGTTGGACATATCGGAGCTTTCAGAAAAATCCAGTTTTCCCAGTTGTAATTACAATGTGGACACGTATGCTGTTTACAAGTCATAAACTTGTAATTATGATAACTCCAATATAACATGAATCTGACATCAGCATGTCAGATGATTTAATATTGAAATGACTAAAGATAACTTGCCAAATATAATTGGTGAAACTATACAGTCATGAGTTCATCCAACATTAAAAAAAGAAAGACATATTGTGCCTTAAAGAGCTTAACATGTATGTGTGAGCTGATTTTGTGACATCACAAGCCAATTGTGGTCCAGTACACAACTTACACAAGTGTGACGTAGAAATTTGAGGCCTCCAGTGCACAAACACTGAAAATTGACTTCTTATGTATAAGAAGTATAAAGTTTTAGACTGGAACCAAATCGTAATGCTGTTAAGGATCGTGTCACCATTACCTGTACTTTCTTGAAGATGAGTTTGTCCCACATGCTGTCCTTTCTGACCACACCGCTACGAAGCTCTGCCTCCTTCCTCCTAAAAGCGAAATCAAGCAGCCATCTCTTCAGTGGCGTGTTAGCTTGACCAAACACCTGTAGAGAAATGGAAAACTTATTGTAAAGGCCTCTGCCACAGAGGACCTTCACAGTTTACAAGACTAGGCAGCAGCTGACCATTAATACCATTATTAATGACACAGTAGTGAATGTAAAGTATCTTTAAGTAACCTTTATTGAACTAATATGTCAACAATATAACAACAACACGACCAGATATTAGTCTGACCTTATCAAACATGCGGTTGAGGAGACGTGGGACCACAGGGAAGACTGTTGGCTGCAGCGTTTTCAAATCATCCATCAAAAGCCGAATGTCTCCTTGGAAATATCCGATACGAGCCCCATGGATGAGGATGACACCCTGATGAAAACACAGCTGCTTATTCTTCCATATGCAAATTAGCATTTTAGCCAGAAGGTGGCATTGTTGTGGAGATTTCACTACACATTCATTACTTGTTAAAAACTGCTGCTGTATTTTTCACATTCAGAAGCAACTGGCTGTTCCGCTGTGTTATCTTGTTATCAGAACCCTCTCAAACAAATTAATAAAAGCAGATAAAGAATGACATGAGCATGCGTGTTATAGTTTCATAACACCACAAACAGATTCTCACTTCCTTTAAAGCTGCATGGGTTATTATATCATATGTGGGTACCTGTACCAATAATATACTTGAGTTTCAGTAGATACCACAGTGCTTCTTTTTTGATACCTTATTTTAAAGATTATAAACATGTTTTTTCTATAAAACTCAGCTCACAAATAACAATGAGCCAAACTTCATCAGAATAGGTATTTTGTTAACACAAAGCACATTTTTTTATGATTTCAACAGAGATATCTGATCAAAGAATATTAATTTCTTTTTATATTCTGTGGTACGGACACATGTTTCAGTTGTTGCTTAATAAGTATTGAGATTCTACACCCAGCCATGAAGTTGTAGAAGTTAAGTATGTAGGACATTGCTATGACGTGCCACTACCTTTAAAATACTATATAATACGGCTTTCAAATTTCTTTGCAAATACATTTGAGGGAACCACAGACACAACTATAAGCAGTCAGAGGAAGCCATAAGAGGCCTGGCACTACTATTCTGATAGTGATCCTTTATAACTCTTTTAACTCTACTTATGATTTCATGACGCAATATATCTGAAGATAAACAAACCCATGACATACCTGCACAACCCTCTCAAACATATGAGCTAGGGGGAGATAGGATACATGAATGTCATGAAGGCTCAGCATGCAGTGTACCTGCAGAGGACACACAAAACACATGCACGTATGCAGGTCAAGCATGGCATACTGTACCTCCACCACCCTCTCAAACATATGGGCCAAAGGGAGGAAGGAGATGAGCACATCTTTAGTGCTGGGCTTCAGTGAGCCCTGGACGTCGTACACAGGGGAGGAAGAGATGTGAGAGGAAACAGGAAGAACAGGAAAATAAAGAAGGACAAGGAGGGTCAACCTGGGTCACACAAGGATTTTAGATTTTAGGCTATTTGGCTAATAGTTAAAAGCTCAGATTTTATTTGATCCGAATCACATAAATGTAAAGGTGTATATTTAATTTTCAAAACAGGGATAAAGATCTAACTACCAAATATAAAATCCCAATTGTTTTTTGTGCTTTCTATAATATTTGTAGTATAACAAAAAAAATGAAATGTCCTTTGTAAATAATGCACTAACCATAGTTAAAATCATATTCAGTTTTATTGAGACCTGATGCTTTGATAGAATACTGTCTTTGCATCTTTACTACAAAGAGCTCCATTTTTTCTTATCTTTGATGTTCAATTCTAGCATCTTTGTAAGAGAAATAAAAACGTTTTTAACTTGAAAAACATGCAGAGGAAGTGGAAGTACTTTTTTTTATAATGTTTGAAGAATGGCTCTGGGGATGACAATGTCAGTTGGTCAGCCCACCACTTTGGTCCAGACTGAAATATCTTGACAACTCTTGAATTGCTATGAAATTTTATAGACATTCAAGGTTCCCAGAGGATGAATTTTATTTGGTGAAACCCTGACCTTTCCTCTAGAACCAAAATTAAGTTGACATTTGTGGTTCAGATGAGATGGGTCCCCATGAAATTTACAACAGATATTCAAGGTATCTAGAAGATACATCCAACGACTTTGGGGAAACTCTGACTTTTCCTCTAGCGCCACAAAGAGGTTGACCTTTAAGTTATTTTTCTTTATTGAAATAGCTCAACAACTACTAGATAGATTGTAGTGAAACTTGGTACATCTGCAAAACCTTTGATTTCCTGGCTTTTCATCTAGCACCACCATCTGGTCAAAATTGACTGAAATTTTGTCCAATACTGTCTATGAGCAGAAACCTGCAAAACTTAAGTTCATTCATTCTTCTTACATTCCCATAAGCCTCAGCTGTACTGTGTGTCAAGTGCTGATCAGAAAATGTAAGCATGCTAGCATGCTAACCAACACATTGAACATGGTAAACACTGTCTCACAGAGCTATTAGCATGGCTGTAGACTAGTGCCTGCAGTCTTCCTCTCAAGCCTCTCAGCCTAACAATATGAGTGTATCAACATTTTTATCAACTCCTGTCTTCTCTTATCTGGATATAGCAACACTAGAGGGTGAGATGTTTGATTTTTAATGATTAAATTAAACTGTAAGAGTCAGGGGAAGAAAACAAGGATTTTGAAAAGTAAGCGGGATATCAGTGGACATTACGCCCTTGCAAGAAATATTTTTGAAGATAGAGAAACAGAAGCATTTGTCTTGAAGCAAGAGGGTAAGAATCAGATATGCATTATTAAAAAATCGAGTTTATGTCAAGACTGAAATTGTATATCTTCCAAGTTTAGCTGTTGTGTTTGTTTACCTCTGTTATTTTAATGAAAGCTGCAGTGTTGGAGATGACATTTCGATGAGTAAGCATTGCACCTTTTGGGTTTCCTGAAAGGAAAATGGTGATAATGATTGTACAAAAAACCCCCCAACAAATCACATTTCAGAAAAGTTAAAGTTGCAATAATTTCTGTACTTACCTGTGGTTCCAGATGTAAAGCAGATAAGTGCGAGGTCCTCTGGTTTAGGGGGCTGTAATCAGATCACAGATCTACACTAAAGCATATGAAACCTGAACTGCTACTGCATTAAAACGTGCACATATCATATCATATTTCATTTTTCCTTTGACAGAATCCTGCTGGTTGCAAATAAATGATCATAAATGAAGCTGAAAGGTGATTCTCAGTTTAAAAGTTCAAACAAAGTGTGCTGTTCTTACTCACCACTGGGTCTTTGTGGTTTGTTTTACCTAAGGCCTGGAAAAAAAAATACAAAATGTACAGTGAAATACAGTGCGTCTCTCCAGGAAGTGCTGATAATAATCATGCTTTTCAAAAACACTGCACCTCAGGGCCTAATTTCCATCCAGGTCTAATCAGACATGACGGTAAAACGAGTACAGACAAGACGATAATGTGGTAGAATTGAGAAATACTTTTGAACAACAACATCTATAAAGTCTTAGAAGATTAAGGGTGTTACTCTCACCTCAAACTCCTTCATGCTCAGGATCTCAACACCACACTCCTGTCCGCGGGACACCATGTCGCTGTCGAAGGCCTCCATGAGCACAATCGTCTTTACCGTTCGCCCTTTTTTACTGACACAGTCTAGAATCATCTGAGCCTTTTCGGGTATGTCACAGATCACTGACGAGATGGCAGCTGAAAAACACACAGCAACAAATAAACCACTTAGTTTGTGCCAATATCAGTGTCCTTGATCTAAAAACAGTGATAGCGCTGCAGATGGTGTGAGGTTATTGTGTGAAGGTGCCCTTTTGTGTACCTTTGTCGAGAATGTAGCCAATGGCCTCCGTGCCAAGTGTGTCGTACAGTGGAACTGCCACGAGGGAGTATGTGTAACAAGCCAGCTCTGAAGTGGTCCACTGAAAGACAAAAAAACATGTACAGACAACAGATTTATAATTTATAACAAATACCCAAATGCGGCAACTTTGAGTTTGCTCATCAAAACATTCCAAATAATAAGTGGTTTACACTGAACAGCTGACCATTATTATTATTTTACTTGCACTAAGAATGCTGTAAATTCCAACTTAATTGGAAAAAAGATGGCTCATTATTTTTCCAAACTCTTGGCAATGCTTCAATTATACTAACACACAGCAAAAATGTGTTATTTTAATAGATGTTGTGCAGCTGGAAGAATTGCCATCTCAATCACACTGTCCCCTCACTATTAAGTGAATAATTTCATCACTGTAAACTGACAGATTATTGGAAGTTTATACAAAATAAGTTTTTATGAATTGTTTCAATCTACAGACAAATTAAGGGGGAAGAGACAACGACTGTGTCTGAAATTGTTCTGATTAGAGGACCATATAGTTTGGTGGTACTTGATCATCATAATGAATTGCAATTTAGTTTAATTTCCTTATATTCCTTTTTAATCACTGAAATGATGTGAGGAACAATTGAGAGGTCTGGAAGCAGGTAATATACAGTACTGTGCAAAAGTTTTAGGCGCTTTAGATGTTTAGATTCTTATCCATAATGCAATAATACCATCAGAAAGGCAACTGATTGGTCCCAAATTTATTCTGCAGCATGACAACGACCCCAAACATACAGCCAGAGTCATAAAAGAATTATCTTCAGCAACAGATTATATGACCCAAACCCTGATCTCAACGACATCGAGTCAATCTGGGATAACATAAAGAGACAGAAAAACTGTGTCAAGTTCTCCAAGATGCATGAAAAACCGACCTGCCAAGTACCTTGAAAAAGTGTACTGAGGAGAACTGGTGCTGTTTTAAAGGCAACACGTGGTCACACCAAATATTGATTTCATTTAGGTTTCTCTTCTCTTTACTGCACTTTGTATGAGGTTACTTGATAAATAAAAACAATTTATAGCAAAATATTTGTAAGCATCCTCACTTTATCTTTAGTGCCTTAAACTTTTGCACAGTACTGTATTTGTATGGCAAAATAAAAAACAATTTCAAATACCGTTCAGGTCATTACTCTCATCCAACACCTTTTTTCTTTTTACAGTACATGATAGCAGTTAGTGCTTAATTATTGACCATTAACTGAACTTTTCACATTACATTGTAGGATAATATCAGTTGACTATATAGGGTCTAATAATTCACATTGACATTTGGACAACAATGTTGGACACAGACTATTGTATCTTTGCTTAAACAACCATGCAACAGAAGTGCAGAGGCTGATGGGAAAAGGGAGGAATTAGAAAAATATCTATAAATACAAAAATACAATAATGCATTTGTTTAACCTCTGGTCTGTTCTGGGAGAAGATGCCGACGAACTTGTCTCCTGTATGAGAGTGTCCTCTGTGAAGAAGAGCAGAGCCGATGTACTCCGCTCTGTTTGCCACCTGTGCAAAACAAAACAAAACAAAACACACAAGTCTGCATGTTAAATTTACCGTGTCTCCGGTGATCGTATGTTGTTAAAAATAAAATACTTCATGTCTAGTGATCCACATCTCACCTCTCTGTATGACTGCCACTCGTAAGGTTGGTTTGGTTTTCTCGATCCTAAACAGGGTCCATCATCTGTGAGGGAAAGTTAGATTATCACCTTCATCTTCTCAGACTGGAAGACTTGTGAAAATCACATTTAACGTATTAAAAGAGCGGCACTAACTTGATACTCTGAGCCCTCGTAGGAACACCTCATACATTGTTCGTGCATCATCGTAGTAGTGTGTCATGAGCTCATCGCTGTCAGTCAGCACTGACCTTCTTGCACGTTCTCCACTCTACAAGACAAAACATGAAAAGTCACGACTGACTGAACCTTCCACACCCCTACATCATGACACAGTACAATGTTTCTCTAATTGTCAGCGACTATTCAGCTGTTCAAAAGATTGAACAATTAAAAAAATATTACTTTATTTTGTGGTAACCATTTGCTCGGGCAAATGTGTTTATTGACAACATGAATCCTGTATACTAACGGTTCCCAACCTTTTTAATCTGACAACCCTATCAGATGAGCTCCAGTACCCCTTCATTGCCACTACTCACCATTCAAATGTGTCCATTTGAATGAATTTATTGTTTAACTTTATTTAACACTATTAATTATACAAAATTGGATATTGTTACAATTATTTCTTTCATCTAAAGACTTACTGATCCTGCAATTGTCAGTGTTTAGACTTCAGTTGGTTTTTGTCTTGTTTCAGTAGGTTTAGTCAAGTTTGCATTTGTACTGGGTCTGAAATACAAAAGCTGCACATTTGAACTATTTTTTCAGTACTTTATCTTTCTGTTTTGACTTCCCTGCTCGCTTGCTAACAGGTTTTCATGCACTCTCAGGTTGGTTGGAGGTGTTCCCCTGTGTGTGACTGGCTTATTGTAACCAATTTGTAATCCTATTTGTGTGTTTCTTTTCCTCCTAAACACACATATGTAGTACAGTATATATCTACATATATTACATGTTTTATTTACCAAATCATAATATCTATTTTTGTTGTTGTTGTTGTTGTTGAGCTCCTCCATAATCTTTCCATGTGCACCCTGGCAACTACAGAAGTACTGCTAGATGGAAATCACAGCTCTACAGGAAGCAGCAGTTGTAGTTTGTGCTGAAATATGCACTAATGTATATTAAAAGTCGTATAACTTTAACACAGATGTGTAAGATTTGTACTATTGTGCAGATGTTACAATCTTTGAGTGAAATCTTTGAGGACTGCAACACATTTTTATGAGCACTAATATAATCATAAGATTGCAAACTGGGGTCATATGAGAGAAAATTCAGTTTTTAATTGAAGTATACACACCATTGCCACTGTAGCATGACTGTCACAAGTCTGCCTGATCTCAAATTGTTGCTGTTACAAAATGATTGTGTAGGGTGTGTCTTGTGTCTCGGTGATTAGACAATGACATATTTAAAAAAAACAACACTATGTGTTGTTGAATAATTATAAAGCTGTACTGATTATTTCCACTTCCCCAGCACAGCAAGCTTTAACTAGTCTGAGATAAACCTTTTATCGCTTCAAATGTGACAAGAAGTGAGGCTATCAGGGCTCGTAATTTGAAGAACTGCAACGAGGTCAGCTGTGATTAGAGTTCCTGGAGGGGATCCCATTAACATTCCTGCTGAATGAGGCCTGCTGTCTCGCTTTGTTTTGCATTCCAGTAGTTGGATCACTTTTTCCAAAGTTGTAGGATCCGTTGCGCAGGAAAGAATTTATCCAGTTTCTTTTTTTAAATATTACAGTAATTGGTAAGAGTTTGAAAAAAGAAAATCAATTCCTGACAAATATACACTTCAGAGAGTATTACTGGAAAAGAAAAGAAAAGAAACAAGATCCCTTACTGGTATTTCCAGTGACTGCTGGCCAAGGTCACAAGGTGGTTTGAGGGCTTTTGGCCGGCTGGCAAACCAGTAGGTGGTGATGGCAGCGAAGGCACCCATGCCCATGAGTGTGTTGGCGGGCAATCCGCGCAAGTACTGCCGAATTTCATCCAGCTCGGGAATCCGCAGCTGTCTCAGGACTTCCTGAGCCTGCATGGCTGTTGTGCACTGACCCTGCAGGAAAACAGAGAGGGGAACATTCAATTTGGAAACTTTTAGTCTTAATTCTGCACTAATTTTCTTGACTGGAATCAAGACTTGCTTGATTCTGGAAATCTATTTGTTAAGTGTTTTGTGCCATTTTAAACATTTCTCATCATTTCAAAAGGAAAATCTCCTGTGTGAAAGGTCTTTCAGTTTATTACTGTACTACAGAGTTCCTTAAGGATATGGTGATACAGCAGGATGTGGTACTTTATCTTTTTTATGAATGGGTCTATTGTTTTACACCATTACATAACAAGAGGGCATGCTTAAAGTTACAGGCCATTTACTACGTCTTTGTCTACCTGTAATACTTTTTTATATTATTATAGATTTGTTTTCTCTTTTTTTTTGCATTTATTTATTGGATAGGTCAGCAGTGAATGTGCAGACAGGAAACATGTGAAGACAAAGTGGAGTATGACATCCAACAAAGGATCCCTGCTGAATCAGACATGTATACGTTGCAGTTATGTGGTATTGTCCACCAGGACGCCCAATTTCGAACTTTTCTAAACTGTTAAAATCCAATACTTATGGCATCAAACATAGTTTGAACCAAACAGCTGCTCAAACTAAAAAAAATATCCCTATTAAGGATCACACAGATGTGATATTTCATTTCTAAGACTTCCATTTCTTCCTGGTATCTGACAGCAAGCAAATTTCACTATAACACAGCTCTAGTATGAGCATGTATCTGGCACAAAGATGTAATGGTAACAGAAACATACAGTAAAAATCCAAATAAAGCTTCAAGGACAAATCCACAGTGAATCATACAGAGCAGAGTGATGCAGCAGCAGCAGCAGCGTTCAGCTCTGTGAAATCAGTGATGATCCACCACTTCAAGAGTTACTGCCTCACAGATGTGGAGTGTTTCAAATCCAATGTTTTTTAAACATTTTTATATTAACAACAACAGTCTGAAGTAGTTCAGTTTGGCCCACCTCACTACAGAAATCTTGGCTGTAAACTAAACTTGCTTATTTGTTTTATCTTAATTGTATTACGCATCATTAAGTTTCCTTTATTAGTGTTTCCCATTTTATGTTCAGCTACTGTTGTTTTATGTTTGTTGTCTTTTTAAAGTAGTTAATCTAAGGTGAACCAGAGCGTAACATTTACTAGTCCTACATGTTGTAGTAACGTGTTGATTGAAAAGAACAAGAAATGTAAGACCTTGAATGAGACATTTTTATTGATCGCAACCTTTATTTTTAGAGATATTGAATAAGCTATATAAATCAATAAAACTAAAATAAAGCTCTTCAGATGCAGATCAATCAAAAAATTCAGAAACACAGCCGTAACACAAATTCAAGCAGTTCAGAAAAACGCTGCTGAAAAACACGTAATTACTATGTTTGCTATTCTTTTTCTTCCGCTCGTCCACAAATGTTGTATAAAAAAAAGGGAGATGTGCTTTCCCATCCTAACAGCTGTCCACTTGGAAACAAAGACACAGGAAGGAAATATGACTGGCCGCAAACATTTTCAAATCGCAAGCCTCCACAGAGATATAAAGACACAACCACAGACACTGTACACACAAAGCCAAACAATACACCACTCATTTTTGAAGGGAAGGGACGCTTTGAGGTCAAGATGCTTTAGCAATGAGATCACTGGGCTGAAACCACAGTCTTCAAAGTCCTTGAAATAAAGCACTGTTCAACTAAAATCTGAACATAACCTTGAACTGTCTTTTAATCACATTTTAATATAAAATGCAAATTAAATGAGCCTGAGGCAAGAAATACCTATCTAAACTATTCAATTAATATCTTTAACTAGCATTTATTTTTCAGTTCTTCCACCTAAAATATGAAAATACATCAATTTAGTAACTTATATCTCAACATTTACTGTTTTTTTTCTCCTGTTATCAGACCATGCAGCTTCATGCACACCGTGTAAACTCATTTGACCCCTAGATTGGAAGGTAACACCACTGTAAGTAAATGAACAAGTGAACAACCAACACAGAGGTAACAATTGACTTCTCACCTACTTCTATTATTAACGCTGAGCCCATGACAAACTGGACTGGTGCCAACTGGGGTAAAGTACTTCTGAAAAGCTGCTGAACAAGCTACTTTGCTTAAAATGAGATGGAGATTATACAGGAATTACACCTGCAGTACAGTAAACTGATGAATGTACCGAAATGAAATCAATGACAATATCTGCTTTCGAGCATCACTCAAAAAAGTATCAGGAATCCCTATTAAAGCATTATGCATCTATTTATCCTCTGTATCCTCTGAAATATCTAAATTAAATCTCAACAAATGTTCCATTCAGTCTTACAGGTGTCACCATTAACTGCTATGAAAGGCGAGTAAGGATCACTGCTAAGTCAGCAAACAGGACAACCTCAAAAGCAGCTAAATGGATTTTGTAGAAGTTCAGAATTTATCATTAAGACAAAATAAATCACTGTACTCACAGCCGCACAATGTGTATAAATGCGTAGAGGTAGGAACTCTGTCCAAAAGTGGAGAGGTGTAGTTTATCTGTAAGACCCTGGGCAGCACAAGTTGCTATTAGCAGGGACTTGCAGTGACTTCTAATAGACCTCTGAGGTTCTCACAACTATGAATAGCAGAAACACGCCCCGTCCAAACAGAAACACAGACGCACGAGGCAGGCGTCACTGCTAGCCTCTCACTGGAGCGCAATTCAAACAGCAGGTTGACTTAAAACCACAAGATAGACGTTTTTTGTTTTACATATATATATCTGATTTCCAACTAGGCCTTTATCTACTGTGATATCTACTGTCATGACTACAACCACATGCCAGGTGTTCATGATAATGTGCAACAGCGGCTGGAGATTCAATCTAGATTGTGAAGACTGATTGAGAACGAACAAAACGCTGAACTTAGAGGTTCAAGTATTTTCAATTTCAATAACATTTATTCAAGAGTGAATGGCCAATACATTATTACACTTTATCTGAGCGCACTGTGTGCAATTCTTGCGTTGCTGAGCGTCCAAACTGCTGAAACTATTCCAACAAAACAAAATCACACACTAATTACAGGAAAGTTTGTGTGTTCTCCTAATATTTACACTCTTGTGCAAATAAAAATTATATCAAATTATATTGACATACAGTGATAAATGGACAAATCAGTAATCAATCCCAGTTAATAAACTACAGCTGAGACAACATATTCAAGCATTTTAAATTTTCACAAGACAAGTGAAAACTGTGGACATTGATATTTCACAACGGGATTTGTACATTTCCTGCTGAAGTTGTCAGTTGGAGTAAAGATTTGCAAGTTTTGACCAGCTGTCACTACATCAAGCAAAATATACATGATTTTTTGTGAAATGTAACAGAAACATGTGTTACAATGTTGAAATATGTGGATGGGCCACACATAAAATCCTCTCTCACGATATGCAAGTTTATGTTATGATATTGATCATGATTTAGTAGTTTATAGATACAATAAACAGACATGAATTTAAGTTTGTGGGTCATCCAGTGAATTAAATACCTGACAAATCAAAATATATCATCATATCACCAGCCCATACTGAATGATTAGTCAATCAACAGAAATAGGCCTATAACATAAATCATTTAAGTCATTTATTAAATTACAAAGTAGTTACTTTTAGGAATATCAGGATGTGCTCACTCTTTTGTTTGAGCTTATCACAAATTCATTATTTTCTTACTCTTTGCTGCACAAAATAATCCATTTTAACAAATGATTTTAGTCTTCGGAAACGTCTGTTTTTGTCATGATTCTTTACATTTTACAGACTAAACAATCAATTGAATGAAAAATCTTCTGAGTAATCGATATGAAAAGAGGTTTCAGCTGCACCCCTACTCAATGTGTGTGTGTGTGTGTCTTTATGACAGTTGACCAACAGCAGGCACATGCCACTGGTGTCATGCTTGGCTTAGAGTAGTTGGAGGCAAAAGGTACTCCAATGCCCCCACCACCACCCTCCAACACCACCTCCACTCTCCATACTTGGCCTGAGAAGATGACAAGCCAATGGCAGAGCTGGTTCGCTAGTCACCCCACACCCTAGCACACGCAAGACACCGGAAAAAAAAAGGGTTGAAGGGGGGGGGCGGGGGTTAAGGCAGCTGGCTCATCTGACACATAACAGAACATCAAGACTAGTTGCCTGAAGCTCAAGAGAAGACTACAGCTGTAGTTTCAATAAGAGCCGGCCAAAACCACAGCCAGGAAGTAACACACACACACACACACACACACACACACACACATACACATACACACACATACACACACACACAGTTGGTCATGTTGAAATCCTCAGAAATGTTGAAGTTCCTCTTTGCGGAGTGGTACGCTGAGAGAAAAGGGATGTCTAGTCGGGTGTTGAGCATTAGGTCAACTGATTTAAGCTCATTATTACAACCTTATCACTGGAGGATTAGCACACAGAGCCTTCAAACACACACACACACACACACACACAATATGTAATCCCATTTCAACAAGACGGCGACTTACAGATCTGAGAAGCGACTTTCTCTCAGCAGCTACATGCATCTGCGTAATATGATATACAGTATGTCATGTGCAGCTGAAACAACTAGAGGATTAATCCATTGACAGAAAATTAAAGAGGCAGCTACTTTGATAATGGATTGATTGTTTCAGTCATTTATCAATACTGTCTGATTCCAGCTTCTCATTTCTGAGGATCTGCTGCTTTTCTTTATCTGATGGGATCATAAACTGAGCATATCTAGGAATATGCTGTACATGATAAGCGGGTATATGGGATGGATGACATTTTAGCCGTGTCTCATCCTGAGAACAAATCATATAAACCAGTCATAGATCTTTTTCTTGTTTTTACAACGTATGGAAGTTTCTTATTGTAACAACTTATGAGAAATGTGTCTTGCTTTAACCAGATGTTGTGTAATAAAGGAAAAGTGTTGTCAAGAACAAGATAAAGTTATATATAGTTGCAACAAGAAAGGTTCCTTGTTTTAAGGAGAAACTGAGCAACATGCTGCTGTAGCAAATTAACGGCTGACAAATGTAATAATTTGTTGCAGCTCTAACGTCTATCTGTAAATCAGTTTCTTCTCCACATCCTTGATGCGTGTCAATGATTGTCTGCTTAATATAGCTTACTAAAAAGGAAGAAGACATATTTTTTCATCTTGAAACCAAACATCTTAGCCTA
Organism: Thunnus maccoyii; assembly: GCF_910596095.1. Classification (NCBI taxonomy): domain Eukaryota; kingdom Metazoa; phylum Chordata; class Actinopteri; order Scombriformes; family Scombridae; genus Thunnus; species Thunnus maccoyii. The sequence goes on from NC_056534.1 coordinate 16,863,340, forward strand.
TATCTGACTTCTGCAAAAAGGGTAAAAAAAAAAACACAATCCAGACATATTACAACATGCCCGTGCAATCTAAACTTTCAAATTCTTCAAACTTGACGACAACTTCCTGATTTGCAGGCAAGAAGCTGCACACTCACTGTCTCACTATTGATTCTGCTCTAAAAATGAAAAATGTTGACGTGTGAAATTCATGAGTTATCGACTTAATGGATCCTGTTGTGGTTGGTGGTAAGTTTCTGCCAACTCATCGATTATTCAACGCTTTTTAGTACAGTGTGTCATGAAGGAGGCGATGTAAGTAGCAGGATGATTCAATAAGTTCCTGTGCGAATCCATTTTATACATATGTATGTGTTACGCAAAATCGACACATTTCTCATTATAATATGATTGTTGAAAGTTGCTGTAATAACAAGAAACTTCCATATGTTGTTAAAACAAGAAAAAGATCTAGTCAACGCCTAAGAGAAGATATCATAGCCAAGATCGGCTAGAAAACTTGGCAATGACTTTGATTAAGTTTTATTTTGTATTTGGGATGAGACACAGCCAAAACATGATCCATCCCTTACCTAACAGGAAGCATTTCACTGTTTATCACTGAACGGCTGCTGGATGATTATTTATGCTTGTGGTGTCAGTGTGACACCTCTCATCTGCTTCTTCCTTCTGCCTGACTCAAGTCCACCCTCCTCCGGTCATACTCACGAAAGGCTGACCTCGCACAAGAAGTCCGTGCTCAGGATTGCAGGTCCTGACCTCAACGGTGAACTTGCACACACTCTCCGTCACATGGCCGCACGGCGGAGAAATGTTTGGGGGAAGGGAGGGTGGAGGATGGGATTTGTGAAGTGGAACAAAGGTCACACGCACTCGTCAACAGCTACCGACACAGCATCAGGGCACATGACCTCTACCACCAGGTCACAGAAAACATTGCTGCCATTTTGAAACTATTTTTCAGGACACGCAAAAAAAAAACAAAAAACTGGGCAGTAAGTCCTTTAAAGTGATTTTGAGACACTGAAGATTTTGAATACGATAATTATTCAAGTTCTGTTGCCCTACAACCAGGGCTGCAACTGACGATTATCTTCATTATCGATTAATCTGAGGATTTTTTCTTAATCAATCATTTAATCTATAAAATGTCAGAAAACATACCAATCACCGTACCCTGAAGCCTAACGAGTGAAATCTTCATATCAAGTGTCCAAAACGCCGAAATATTCTGTTTACTTTCACATGTTTCAAAGAACAACCTCACAACTCAGAAGCTGGAGTGAGAAAATGTTTGGCATTTTTGCTTGAAAAATGACGATTAATCAATTATCAAAATAGTTAGAGAAGTAAGTACAACTTCGATTAATCAACTAATTGTTTTAGTTCAACGTACAATGCACCTGTCACTTTGCACATTTGGGTGTGCAAGAATACAGCGCTTCAGCAGCTGTGCAAGATAAACATGACATATGAAGTACTTCTGGTGTTATCTCGAGATACGATCAGCACCTGAACAGATATTACACTCAGTAAAGTATTAGGAAACAGGACTAAACAGTTGACTGTAAGAGCTTAAACAGAGAAAAAGATACGAGGCCAGCTTTCCATCATCATACTCCCAGGTTGATAATTTATTTTTTTTTAACTGCAAGATGTTTCCCAGGAATGGGATGATTTTTTCGTAACTGTCTGATATTTTCCAAGAAGTTGCGTTGGAAAATCACTTGGTAGAAACAACATTCACAGTAATTCATTCTTCTCTTAACACTCCATACAGAAGCGTGATAATTTGAGGCTGGTTTGTTAAACCAGAGCCTCAACTTGCTGACTCACATGACACTTTTAAATTCAATTTAGACAGTTAAAGACATCAGGAAAAGGTGGTTGGGATGACTTTTCTAAATCCTGCCCCGAGCTGAAGTTCCTGCTTTTAAAAAGGGCCCCCGCGTCAGAGCTGCTCTTGACTGTTGTGTAAACATGAGCTAGCTTGGTATTTATCATAGTATCTAACCTCAAAACAGACAGGCAGGCTGATGCTGGTACTCTCAAATAACCAAAGCAGATTGACGGTCTGTTCCTGAAAACCACAAAGTGTCCTTCTGTTTCCTCTAATGAAAGCTGCTCCTGTACTCAAGGGCAGAAACACATGATTGCACGGTCACTTTTCTATCACCCCACGTCTGAAGTGTAACTGTACTGCATGGCTCAACATGCATTACCTAACCTCTTAAAAATGTTGTTTAAAAAAAAAGTGAGGAAAATGATAAACTGCACACTACATTCCACAGATTCCTGAGAGAGGAAGTTTGCCATAAAACTCCTCTGGTGCCAAGCGCACCTCGCCAAAGGAGAAAATCCACTGATATTTAGCAAATACAATAAATGTCGTCCACACATGTGTCTGTCAGTCAGATTTTTCATTCACGGATTTAAGTGCCAACAAACAAGCAGAACATTAAAGCTATAATTAAAGTTAAAGAAAGAAGAGAGCTTCCTGATGTGGTGACTGAATGTGTTCAGTTGTGATCTGCTTTAACATACTTAACTTCGTTATAGAGCGAGGGCTCCTAAACTTAGTCATAATACAAGAAGTGCCTGATCACCATCTGTCTGTGTGCTAACTCCAATCCGACAGTTTCTGTTTCTGTCTCTGCCGTCACAGGAAATAACTAACAGCTCAAGCTTTCTGAATAACCGTTGTTTTACATGCTCAGTGTAGAAGAACCATTCAAATGTATTTGCAAGTTTTACTTTTATATACTGAACACTTTTGCTAACCCTTTTCAAATGCGCATTAAGAGTTATAGATTTACTGTAGGCCACTGTTCAGGCAACCACTGGTTTCCATTCATTTCCATATGGATTAAAAAGCACTTTGCAGATTATTGAATCCTGTAATCCATCACAGTAAACATCTAATCTGCATTATTTGTGTCAGTGTTACATAGGGTTGGGCAATATTTTGATATTATATCGAGATTGTGATATGAGACTAGATATCATCTAAGATTGTGGATATCGTAATATCATGATATGGCATTAAAAGACAACACGTCTTTTCCTGGTTTTAAAGGCTGCATTATAGTACAGTGATGTAATTTTCTGAATTTACCAGACTGTTCTATTATTTGCTTTTACCCACTTAGTCATTATATCCACATTACTGATGATTATTCATCAGTAATCTCACTGTGTAAATATTTTGTGAAAGCACAAATAGTCATCCCCAGAAAAGTATTGCAATGTTGACATTATTTGGTCAAAAATATTGTGATGTTTGATTTTATCCATATGGCCCAGCCCTAGTTTTACATTGTCTTTGTGTGGCAACACTGATTCAAGCCTGAGCAATAAATCACTCTGGCCGATCTATCAGCTGATGTTAATTGTAGATATGTCAGTATTGGTATCAGTAGAAGTAACAAGAAATTGCAGCACTGTTATGACAAAGACAGAGGGGCCCTGGTTTGTTGCATGTCATTCCCCATCTTTCTCCCCTCATTTGCTGTCATTTCTACAGTCAACTCTATAATAAAGGCCAAAAATGAACCAAAACATATCTTTTTTTAAAATGCCAAAGATGTGTTTGAGATTATTTAGAGGTGTCTCCATTATTAGAGAATTTTTCCACCAGAGAGCGCTGACAAGTCTGCTTTTTAAAAAGGATAGTTAGCCTAATCATTTGGGAGAACACTGATACCACACTTGTGTTGTTCAGTAAATATGAAGCTGCCTCAAGCAGATGAAGTTTAGCTTAGCATAAAGCCTGAAAACAAGAGGAAAAACGGAAACGGAGCGACATTTGTGACTGACAGTTAGCTTCCGGGATTCTCCCTAGTTGCTTGGCAACTGGTCCCAACCCAGAAACAGTCTGATACGTAACCCTTCCGAAAAACAGCTAATTATCTTGTTTTTAAACTATAAATGATCTTATTAAAATGTTTGTTTGAGTGTGTATTCCAGAACGGGCTATATTTGTTTGTATTTGTTCGAAACGTGTAAACTGCCTCATTAAATCAATGATAATGTAGCTAACTTTGATAGAAAACGAATACAAACTTGGTGTTCACTGTGATAGATAGTCTAACATTGACCCAGGCACGTTTCAAGTGATTAGATTTTGAGCTCAAACATGAAAAAGCACCAGCACACTTAGACTAGAGGGCTAATCTAACTTCCTCCTTTAAGTGTGCTGAGGACTAACAGGGTCAGACACAGACAGTTATACGGCGGGGATGCAATGACATGCACTTGATAATGTTCTCATTTTCCTTTTTTAAAACTCGTTATAATCTTATTTCATCAACGCCAACTACACTGGCGTCATCGTACAGGGCAGGTACACAGATTAAACAGAGATTAAATTTAAAGTGTTCAAAACTACGTATCTCATTTGTCTTAGTGTCTAATCACGCAGCCCTGATGCTACGTGTCCATATATCTATTTAACGCTATTTAAGAGGACGTGCACACGGGTTTATCAGCGACAGATAGAAGTGATGAACACACTATTCTGATTAATACACAGGATGTTGACTCAACATGATGTCGATGTGAACATAGTGAGCATAATAAGAAAGATATGAGAGGCTATATGAGGAAATACAAAGATATAAAACGTGGCTTGACTCTGGTCTATTTTAAGGCAACAATAAAAGCGAACAGCAGCTGGTTTCTAACGGCTCCTCAACGCATCCTACGACTAAAGTAACTCTATAAATATCTTACAGTCAACAATAATATACTTAATACTGGAGTTTTTAAGAGGCAAATGTGTCCACAAACCTGTGTACCGCAGCAAATCTGGAGACTTCAAATCTGACTCTTGAAGAAGCAACAGCAGCAGCAGCGGGCTACGTTGTTTTCAGCTGCTGCACCTCAGCCAATCAGAGACGACCTTCCGTGTTGTTCTGCCTAAAATTTGAGAGAAGCGCTGTCATTGGTTGATGTGTTGAGCTACCGACGGTTGTGCATATTTTACATACAATAAAGGCCTATTGGTAGACTGTAAATATGTATGTTAAAAGGCACATCCTGGTGAAAAGTCACATGCAGCTACATCCTGTAGAGCAGCAGAGGAAGACAAACTGACGTTACACATGCTTTCATGTGGCATTGGGCTGACATGAATTAATAAAAGTAAACAAATAATAATAATAATATATCAGCCCAAGATGGGTCAGAAAAAAACAACCAAAAACAATCAAATGAACGCAGGTAATGTAAGTAAGAGTTTTTTGTGACTGAAGTCTAAGGACAGAAGGGTGTTATATATACTGTACAGACTGTAAAACACAGATTTTTTGGGGGGTCTACATAAATATTGTCCACCAGACTGGAAAATTGTCCTTTGCTCACTATAACATAAAAGCACCACAAGAACAAGTTACAAAAAACACTGCAATAAAACAAAAACAAACAATCACAATAACATAAAAAGCATGGTGTTGCTCACTAAAAGGGCCACACAAATATGTAACAAAAAACACTTAAACAAAACAAAATACACTTCAACAAAACATACAAACTATCACAATAACATAAAAGCACCACAGGAACTTGTAACAAAAAACACTGACACAAAACAAACCATCACAATAACATGAAAGCACTATGTTCCTTCACTAAAAAATAACATAACATAACATAACATAACATAACATAACATAACATAACATAACATAACATAACATAACATAACATAACATGGCATGGCATGGCATGGCGTAACGTAACGTAACGTAACGTAACATAACATAACATAACATAACATGGCATGGCATGGCATGGCATAACATAACACAACACGGCACGGCACAACATAACATAACATAACATAACATAACATAACATAACATAACATAAGCATAGCATAGCATAGCATAGCATAGCATAGCATAACATAACTTAACATAACATAACAACATAACATAGCATAGCATAGCATAGCATAGCATAGCATAACATAGCATAACACATTACATAAAAGCACCACAAGAACATGTAACAAAAACACTGCAACATAACAATCAAATAAACAAAATATATTGAAGTATAAAACACAGTACAGTGGTTAAAAAAACAACTCATTAAATACTTAAAACAGAGCGAAAGACATAAAATTAGAAAACTGTGAACCAAGATTTGTGTTTCAGTTTTTTTAGTTGAAAATGTTTTTTAAACAATTGCACTTGGAATAAAAAGACTTCTTAAAATATTTTTGGTTGCCAAAGGCAGCGCCTATAGTCTCAAACTGATGGCCTTATGGCTCATCTCAACAGTGTACAACAGCTCCCTGAGCTTCACATAGTTTCCCATTTGATCTTGGTAATTATTTTTTATTCTTTATTTTATAATTATTTGTTGTTCTTAACTTGACTACATACAGAGATCCATTGACCCTGATCGACAAATAAATTGTCATGTTTTCTGGAGGATTAAACTAGCCAACAGTGAGGTCATGTCTTTTTTCTGGGAAACTGGGGCTTTTAGAAATTAAGGGGAAGTTATGCTCTACTGTGAACATAACTACTGTGAGGTATTACAGTATTTAGGCTAATTCCAGTATTTTAAGATTAAGTATTCAACAACTTTCAGGCCAAGAAAATCAATAAAAGCTTCAGTATTTCTCCTGGCAGTGTGGAGAAAGCTTTTAGACCTTCATATTGGAAAGCTTCATTTCACAGGTCTATAATTCACTAATCATTTCCTGAAAGAACTAATGTTAACTGGTCCTGAGACTGTAACCAGTAAGTTCAGTCAGAATTTAGTTTGCTGTGTTGGGTTTATGTGTCCAGATTCCAAGAATAAAACTTTCAGAAAATATGACTGAACAGCTAATCAAATAAGTAAAAGAAGTACAATATCATTAGACTTTCTTTTTGGTATCATCTTTAAGTCATGACAAGTATTTCTAAAATCCTGGCTACATATCTACTGTCCAACAGTATATACAGTAGTTACAGTGCAGTGAATGGGTCAATCCTGACGTGTGAGAACATTTACTTTGATAATAAAAGCTAATACTTCTGTACTTTTATTCAATTTTAATGCAAGATACGGAGCCCCTAAAGTCCCAAAAGGTTGTATTTTTTATCTTGTGCACACAAGATTATTATTTTGTGGGAACAGGTTAATATCTGTACAGTGAAGGCATGACAGGCCTATGCTTTGAATACCCCGGGGGTAAGTTGCGTTTATAGCTTTTAATAGTTTTTTGATTTCTCAAGTATGTTAGAAACATGGCGGCGTTCGTTGTTTTATTTGAATAGTCAATTTACTATGTTTTTTATAGAACCCCTAAAGTCTCAGAAGGTGGTATTTTTTATGTTATGTGCACAAGATAATAACTTGTTCCCACAAGATATTAAGTTATTCGCACAAGATAAAAAAAATACCACCTTTTGGGACTTTAGGGGCTCTGTAGACAAGACTTTTACTTGTAACAGAGCATTTTTACTCAGCTCAACTTTACTCACAGTACACAGCTGATCAGCACAGAGAGAGAGAACCAGAACAAGGATCTGAGTACTTCTCTCACCGCTGAACCAAAGCTGCAGTAGCATCATGTTCGCAAAACATTATCAATGTCCTTTATGTTTTAATTCTTTGGAGAAACTATAAGTTATACATTTAAGATTTAAAGTCATAAAGTGAAATGTTTATCTGCAAAATTCCACACATCAGTAATCTGCTTATCTGAATTTAGATCAAGATTATTGTGAGCTACAAACCTTTAATGCAGTCGAGAGCCTGAAAATAATATTTGAAAAATGATTTTAAAATGTATGTCAGTGATACAAATACGGACCAGATTATTGTTTTTATATTTTATGGTTTAGCTGCAGTATTAATAGATCTCCTGATTCTCAATTGTGAGTTTCTAACAACCTTATCATTTTAAATCTATAATATGACATTAGTTTATGGATTTTCTCCAATACAGGTAATAGACTTTATATTGTCTTTTTAAGACCGAGATTACAGTTTAAGTCTGTCTGTATAAAGCTATGAGAAGTTTTGCATCTTATATCTACAATATTTTCTAATTGACAGGCCACTGTAGTTTCCAAAGAACACCACTGGAGGGAGCAGTTTTGCACTTAAAAGTTGAGTTCATACTAGGTTCAATATTTTTATGTAAAATGATACTTTCTAATAAAAATGAAAACCTTTCAATTTAACTGTTGTATTGCAAAAACCACACACCAGTTTATCATGAGTCAGAGATAAAATAGCAACTTTAAATAAATCTTCATGTTGTTTCATGTAAATGATTATTTTAATGCCTCGGTGAAAAGCAGCGACTTTGTGTCGTTATTTTTTAATCTCCCCAAATGCAATATGATATGAATATGAAATGTTATTTCTGCAAGGAGTTAATAAGGATTTAAATTAGTTTTAACTTAAGGAAATTCACTGTGATATTATAATATCACAGAAAACTTCGTGAGAGGAACAGAATAGCTATACTTCTATTCCCATGTTTACAAGCTTTAATCAGTACAACATCGGCCTTTAAAGCTGCTGTATTTGTTTTTCAAAGGAGCCCATGATGTCTGAACTCAGCTTTAGATCATCTCCTCGGGCTGAATGGGGACCGTGTGAACTGCTGCAGTTCAGGCTGAGGGTGGCGCACCAAGCTAAAGGATTGTGTCAGGGACCCTCAGAGGTCACCACGGGTCAGAGCGCAGCGCCTGACAACACCGAGTCCTCACAGGCTGCTGCTGCTGCTGCTGCTGCACACAGCTCTGTCACAAATTAGGCTTGGCTGGAGACGTGTTTATGTTTTCCTGCAGAGCTGCTGTACAGATATTATAGAGAGACCTCTGGATGTTAAATAGAGGGGAAAACATGCAAACGAATGATAGAGTCACCACATAATGAGGCACATAATTGAGTCCATAGTCTAATAACATGATTCCAACTACGATTATTTGTTTTTTATATGGATTAAGGCTGTTTGTGTGTGCGTGTGCGTGCTTGCAATAAGCTATTATATTATATATATTATATATATTATTATTTTTTACATGCACAACCAAAAGCTTCTGTGTTAAACCAACCATGCAGGATTAAGCTACAACCTTACTGTAACAATAAAAACATGTACAATATCTAATAATGTGAATTATTTCCATACTGCAAATAATTGCACAATGTAACATTATTAAGGGGAATCTAGTGCTCTGTTGTGTGCAGTAGTGGTGATTCTTTGTTGACACTGATTTCTCTGTTGCCATGATTGATTTCAATGTATTTCTAACTTTTAATGCATCTGAATCATTTCTATATACTGTATTTTATTGCCCTTGGCTGCATGCAAAACAGCAAAACGTGGCTTAAACATTAAATTGGCACTCTATTTTTGTTGCAGACAATATATTTGTTAAAATGACATTATCCCACAATAGGTGTAGCGTATCTAACTGACTGTGCAGCTGTACATTATGTAATATTACAGAGTATTAGTGCGTCAAAATGCCAGAATTTGAAGTAAAAAATTATTATTGAAGCCTAATTTTCAGTCAGGTGCTGTGGACAGTAGGTCTGTCTATGGGAAGTCCAAAAAGGAAAAATCATGTTATTTTTATATTATCAATATAACCACTCAAACCACTCAATAGTCTAAAGTCCTCAAAGCTTGTTTATTTCCTTTGACATCACTGTATTATGTTTCCTACAGTGACTTTTTGTTGGTATGTTTCAGCGTTGTATCTTTCTATACAAATTACTGTAGTTCTTTCCTACTTTTGCCAATTTGAGTGTACAGCAGTGAGTAAACATGATACTTACACTGCATAGTGTCTATAAGGACCAATATGACAAATACGATCAAAACGTTGTCACAGATTCACAATTAATCCAGAATGAATGTGTTAATGTGTCCATAAATGCGCAGAGATTGCAGCTCTTCTGAATAACGCAGGCAGACTACAGCTGTAAATGTAGGGTATTTTTTAAATCTGAGGAATAATGTTGCTGCTAAAACAACTCCACCACAACGATCAACAGTTAATATAATAACAACCATGGCACCAAATCATAAAGGTTGCCATATATTCCGAATATAGTGTGGTAAAAAAAATGTGGAAACGTAGTGACTTGACAAATAATTTACTCAGAAGAGCCCATGCTAAATACTGAGCACGTTCGTTTATTAAATCAGACAGTTGTCAAACCAGTTAACAAATAATTTGAACACGGAAATACAAATGTCACATCAAAGTAACACAACATAACTATGATGAAGTAAAATCCTGACGCATCATTTGGCTTCGTACTGACGCAACACTTGGCCTTAAAAAGTCGGTCAGCAAAAACTTCCAGTCTTTAATTCAGTTTTTAAAAAAAAGCAACAACACAGACGTCCCTCCATATTTCAAAGGACAAACACATAAAAAGTGTTAAAAACTGCACAGTCAAGTAATTGGATTTTATGCCCTCGTCCCGCTCGCTCGCGCTTTTCTCTCCATGGTGCTCTAAAAACTCTCCAAACGCTTCAGATGTCTTGTGAGCCTTTCTTTCACAATCTCCGCTGCTTTTTTATTCTTCGACACTGCTCACAGGATCAAATATATCCAAGCACGGTGAAACTTTCGAGATTAAAACGTTCTCAGTGAAAAAAAAAAGAATCGGAGCAAACTGTCTTGGCGCATGAGAGCAGTTTGAATCTGTGAGAAGGAGCGCACACAATAAACCTGTTGTTAACCTTGCTGTGAAAATATGTTTGAAGAAAACAGCCAATTGTTGTATGAAATGTATTCAAGTATAAAATAATGCCCTTTGTTTGGGGGGAAAAACTTGAGCAATGTGAGGGTACAAAAGTCCCCTGTGGCATTTACTAGCACCCTTTGTGCAGTTTGCGCTTTGGCGTCTCCACTTGGCGCATTACCCAGGCCCCTTTAAACGCGATTGTTTCTTTCTTTCTAATGACATTTACCGGATCAAAACATGCTGTTAATTCGATCAGAAAGCTTCACCCTTCATAACAATGGCAGTATAATTTCTCCCAAAGTTTGTTAAGTTGACCGAAATTAGGCAAATGAATAGGGGTCTCCAGGCTATCCATCTTGCAGGTGACGGGGAATAATGCGCGTTCACACCAGCTGCATTCTTCTTTATTTCTCCCTTTCTTTCACAGCATTATTAAAATTTAGGCCAATGAAACTATTCATTCGACTGAATAGACATTTTCTTATAGGATAATAGGATACAAATTGAGCCTCTCCAAAGAGTCTCCAGTGGTGGGTAACCCTCGTGTGCCAGAGGCTGCTGGAGACGCTGGCCTTGACGCAGACGACGCTCGTGTGCCAGGGCTAATCACACACCTGCCGAGGAGTCCAACAAAATAAAGAATGTAAACAAAAAGCTTGCCATCTCTCATAAAAGATGGACGTGTCACCAAGTCGTGTGAGAAACGCCGAGAACAAACGGGGGGACTCCGTCTCCAAAAGATCTCCCCTGAACTTGGCGGAACAGCCTATTAAAGGCTTACTTAATTACTCTAATGACACTGGACAGGCCTTAAAACTCGGACCGGGCTTGGATGAGAGTTAAGATCGCTTGCTGGGATTTGTAAACAGGCGATCGTGTGAGAAACGCGAGTTGGAAGAAAGAGGGTTTCTTTTTTCGCCGGCTTTGTTTTCAGTGCGCACAGTGCGCCCCGCCGGATCAGGCGATCCCAACGCTCAGTTCTTATTTCCCGCCTGGGTTGTTACTATGCAAATAATATTCCAAAAGTAATCACGTGTCTTTTGAACAGCCACGTGGATTAACAAAGCAGGTTTGCCCCCCTGCTAGCCCATGGCTTTAGATTTTTACTATTTCTTTAACTGATCCTAAATGCACACATTTACCCAATGCATGGCTCTAATCCCATGGAATAATTTACACCATGAATGCAGGAGTCCCTTGGATGATCCCTTTATAAGGACCAGCTTTCCTCTCAAACCTCAGTCTGCTTCATCTCCTGCCAGAGCAACACATCTCTCCAATCACCAGCTGAAGTGATTTTTAAGAAGTTTGTCAGAAATTCGTCGATGGCATCTAAAATGAAAGATCGGAAGGTATGCGCTCCATGTGCGCTCTGTATGAGGACTGAGATATTTTGGAAACATGGCACTTTTAACACTTTTCAACCACTTTATGGAATTTTGTACTTCATTATTGACATCGATAATTGTTTAACTACCACACGGAGGTATTTTTATGGTAGAAGAAGGGATATCTATTGTGCACCTCCTCTGTGGCACGCGTTACAGGAGAACTACAGCGCACTACTGGTGTAAAAGAGCCTTTCTGACACTTACGTAATATTTGGCGGCAATAATGCACCTAATTATGTTACAAACACTTTGAATGTGTTAAATTCACTGTGTTGAATTCGCTAAAAGATATGTTAACCATTTCCAATGAGGCCTCGGAGATACAGAAACTGTCTGGAGCGCAGATGTCCGTTGCGCGCTCTGGAGCAGCGCGCAGCGCGCCAAACTCTCCAAGAATTTTAGATCTCATGACCAAGTTTCCAAAATATTTCGTCGCTGGATACGTTTTATATGTATTTATTTGTCGTATTTCTGATTCATACAAAAACTGTACATGAGATGTACTATATTATTGTCATGTGCTCATGTTCTTTCTCTCCCTGCTTTTACAGAGAACTCCCATCTCTCACAAAGTTATTGAGAAACGAAGACGGGACCGCATCAATCGCTGCCTAAACGAATTAGGGAAAACAGTTCCAATGGCACTGGCAAAACAGGTATTGTATATTTAGTCATGTATATAAGTGATTTATTACTTAAAACACAGTACTGATAATTTGGTAATGCAATGTAAATCGTATTTATAAGTGGATGTGATCATGGTGAATATTTGTAATCAAACATTTTCTAAGGTTAAATTTTTTATATTTTGGAAGAACTCTGGAAAACTGGAGAAGGCTGAAATCTTGGAAATGACAGTTCAGTATCTGCGAGCGCTCCACTCAGCGGATTTCCCTCGCGGGAGAGAAAAAGGTGAGAAAACTCAACACAGAGGTGTTATACTTTACGCATCCCAACATCACAGCTCTGCAAACGAAATATTCGCATTTTATACAGTGATGATTAGGGATAAATGTGGGTTATTTGTAAATGTTTGTCATTTTTAATTAAACCCTAACTTGTGTTCATACATTTTACTGCAAGTCCACTTTTACGCACTGGAATCAGACCTGTTAATCATCATTTCATGTCGTCAGGGGTTTAAATCGCTGCGTACTTTGATTCATTTCAGGTGAACTGCTGGCTGAGTTTGCGAACTACTTCCACTACGGATACCACGAGTGTATGAAGAACCTGGTGCACTACCTGACCACAGAGGATAGAGCTGAAACCAAAGACATCAAGTACGCACGGATCCTCGCCTTCTTACAGTCCAAATCCCGTGCGGTCACCGAGCCGGTGTTCGGCTCTGTCGGCTCGATGCCAGAACCGTCTGACTATCTGGGTCAGCTGCACTCATCACCGGAGCACCAAAGCCACAGCCCCACTGACGCCGTGTACCAGCAGAGTCCGCCGGGACACTTCTCGTGGCACAGCTCGGCCCGCAGCCCGGGCATCTCGTACCCAACAGTGCCGCTCTCTGCGCACACACAACAACACGGTGGATACTTGTCACCGGTGCAGGGACTCGATCACCACTATTTCAACTTCATTGGTCACACGCACGCAAACACGTTCAGTTTGCACAGTGCGCAACATGCCATGTAAATAACTGTACCTTGTTTTGTTGTTGTTTTTTATTTATATAACTGTGAATGATGGAGACAGACCCTGTACATGATGTGAATAAATATTTCTGATGAAAAATCAGCCTCTTTGACATCATTTACACTCATTTTCTAGGTGGTTAAGTGATGCTTTAGTGCGTAATTAGAGGTCACCAAAATTACAAGCAATTACAACACAAATATCTTCATGTAAACATAGTTGGAAAGGCAATAAAAAAGAGAAAAGAAGAAAGAAATGGTCTTCAAGTGCAACTTCGTGAAAATGGTTTCAACCTTCAGAAATGTATTAGTGATTTTGCCACATTTATAAATATAAAGAAAACGTGCTACTACATAGACTGGATAGCCTTTACTTTCATTATAAAAAGGAAAATAAAAGTAGTTTATGATTTGGAGTGATTTTTTATTGTAAAGTGAACCATGTGGACAAGACAGGCTGCTCAAACTTTATTTAAAAAAACTCAAAAAGGCTCCCTATTAGGAGTAGTCCTTCTTCTTGTTTTAGAAGAATTCAGACACAAATATAAACAGCCTCTCTTATCCACAGAGAGGCTGTTTATGGGCTCATCTGTGGGGTTAATGGAGGATGCAGCAGCAGGTTCCAGGGGGCAGACATGAGCCTGATTCCCACTGGGCCACCACACTCCTGACTTTAACAAACCTGCACTTAACAAAACCATGCACTCAGTGCACTCAAGACCGACCCCCTGCTTAAAATTTAAGTCTGTCGTTCAAATCAGAAACTTTTTTTTGCACCCAATAAGGAAAATAACAAAGGAAACAAAAGTAATTGTGATGTGTTTTGCATGTAGAGTTACATTTCTAGGATCTCAAAGATGATTTCAAGAAGAAAAAGGTGGAAATTTGCCCCCTCTGAACTTAAACTAAGTTTTAACATTCCCATATATTAAAGTGAATGAGACTGAGTACATCAGGATTCAAGAGGGATGTTATGCAGGAAATAAAAAGTTGGTGCTTATTTACATGTAAAATGTACAATTCTTGAGTCAAACACAACCCACAGAGCAGCATTACTTCAATATGAAACATTTTATCAACAAGAAAAGAAATCTATAGGATTTACATGCAAAGAAGGGACTTCCTTCTAAGTCTTTTAAACTTTCTCTCACTTTGTGAAGGGAAGCCATATTGGGACCAGTTACTGGCAGAAGGGGCTCTTTGCCCTCCTAAGAATAAGGAATTACTCCGATCAAAAGAGAATTGTTTTTGCCAAGCTTGTGTCTCCAATATGTGACCACAGTGTCTCAATAAATGCATTAAACTCCTTCCAGGCCTCTTCTGTCTTCCTTTAAGTAAGTTGTATAGTGTTAGATTGTAAAAGAGAGGTTAAAAAAGGAGAGAAAGAAAGGGGGGAAACTCCTTGTTTTTTTAAACCAAGGAGCCCCATTGTGGTGCATATGAAAAGGGAACAATCTCTGCGTCCTTGTGCTTCATCCTTGAGTGATTGCGAAGAAAAATAATCAACACCATGAAATCAAAGTTTCTCTCGGAGAAGAGTGCAAGAAAACACTTTTTCTCCCAGTTTTCCTTTAGAAGTAAGGTTGAAATCAGTACATATCTCTCTCCTGTGTCAACTTTAGCCACTCTACCTGAGAATATTACTAAAGGACAAACAACAAGGTGTGTTGTACATACAGATATGATGGATGGGAGAATCATTTCTGGGTGGATGGGTCGATGACGGCTGCATGGATAAACCCGCATTAATCGCCTGGATGGTTGGATAAACCCACATTAACCAGCCCCTGACCAAAAAAGACAAGCAACAAGAGAGCAAATGAAAGAAATGAAAGACAGTGGCCACGCAGATGGAAAAGTGACAATACGATAAAAGAGAAAATGCTTTGAGGGAATACTTGGATCCCCACGGCTCCAATATTGGTTTAAATCCTGACTCTAAATACAAAGTTTAGCAGGAAGAAAAAAGACTCATGTTCAGCCAGATGAAAAAGATTTGGCCTCAGCACATCACATGAATAATAATAAATTGAGCAAGGATAAAAAAAAGGACTCTAAGGACATTTATTGTCATGTAAACTGAGCCGCGGTGGTAAAGCTTCAGTCGGAGAATGTTTATCTTTCACGTCACATGCTGAACTTTAACAATCCAGTCTTTTGAGAAATCATTCGTCAAAGAAAAACACAATCATGCTCAGAATTGAGACTTTGATAAGCATGAAGTCAGGGAAGTTTATAAGGAAAAAAAAAACAAGTTCTCACCCAGTTTAAACATCAGGGACATTGATGGGAATAAGTCCAGGACTTTATCATTCTTTGACAAAGTCTGATAAGTGTTTATTTTATAAATGTA
Organism: Thunnus maccoyii; assembly: GCF_910596095.1. Taxonomy (NCBI): domain Eukaryota; kingdom Metazoa; phylum Chordata; class Actinopteri; order Scombriformes; family Scombridae; genus Thunnus; species Thunnus maccoyii. The sequence goes on from NC_056534.1 coordinate 16,879,449, forward strand.
TTAGAATTTTGACAATAAACCAAAACTGAAAAGCAGCTACGTTAAATGTGTTGTACAACTTTGAGAAGCTTTGTGTCTGCATCCATTTATTGTTTTTAAAACTGTTTTCATATTAAACAGTTCTATGTTGATTTATTGTGATATGATTTTTGAACCACTGTCTCACGTTACACTTTTTTGCTAAAGGTACAACAACTGTGTTTTAAGCTGCTAAAACTTTTATCTGCAGACTCGAGACACTTCATCCTCTAGTGTAATTTTTATATTGAATGTTTTATGGCAACTAACTTTTATTTTCTTGCTTTATTTGTGACTAAGATACTCTTGATACACTTTATAGTTACTACAATTACTACTTATGTTGTATGATGTGTACATAGTATTTAGTACCTTTCATTTTTGTTTTTTCATGCACATTAGATAGATAGATAGATAGAGTATATATACACTATTTGTATGTATATATGTAACTGTATATTCCTTGTATGTATAATATAGTTTTCCCTTTTTAATTCCTTCTATAATGCTACTTTTATATACTTTGATCTTCTTTACTGCCAAATGGTTTGTTTTATTCTAATTCAAAATATTTCAATATTTGTAAATACATCAATATGTGTAGTGTGGAGGGGGCTACAAGTGAAATTCATTGTATAATGACAATTAAAATGAACCCTGAACCTTCATTTGTACATGGTAGATGTTCATAATGTATATTGTATTCTAGGTTTTTAAGTTACTGGTCTGTTCTTGTGCTTCTGTTGTTGTAACACTTGAATTTTTCTGTGTGGGTTCAAAAACATTTATCTTATCTGTACTGCAATGTAATGCAAAAATGAATTTTGCTTCTAAATAATGTTGCTTTTAAATTTCAAACAAATACAATAATAAGTTAAATTTCAGTCAGTTTCAATTCTGCAATGCAAGCTTCCAATTATGGTCAAGTCAAGTCAATTTTATTTATAAAGTGTCAAATCACAACAGAAGTTATATCAGGGCACTTTTCACATAGAGCAGGTCTGCAATCTAATTAATTTCAGGAATATTGTGAATAAATATTGAAGGTGTTTCATCTGAGTTGTGGATGTTACTCAGACATTGTGTTTGTGTACATACAGCATGAATATGAGCATATATGGGAGCATGAATGTGTGTCTGTTAGTATGTACAGTATAACCACATACTTTAGCCTAGTGGTTCCCAACCTGGGGGTGGGGTCCTCCGGATAAATCTAATGCATCACTAGAGCACTATAAACATGTCTTTCTTACCAAGTCATTTCTGCTTGTAACTTGAGTTCTTAAATGTTTTGTTCTTAGGAAAAGTGGAATCTGCCAGTACAGTGAGACGTAAATCAATTTGTGTCAAATATTTTCTAAAATCAAGCTTCTGGAAAAGTTTTGAAATTAGTTGATTTCTACTGGAAACAGATATAAGTTCTCACTGTACCTGTTTCTTTTTAATTGTCAGGTTTTATGATTCAATTATTGACAGAGATGACTTGATAAGATGATGGTTTTTAAAAGTGATTATCAAAGAGATACTAAAGAAAACCATTACATTTTTTTTTCTGACACTTTTTAAAATTCTGCTTTTTCTCTTGTCAAAGCATTTATACTTTCACCTCTTCATGCCTCTAAAATACTTGAAATGGAACAATTAGAGAAGGAAAACTGCCCCTAACTCATGACCTGTGATATGGGGCCCCAAGGGGCCACTGCATCATTTTAAAGGAATAGTTCAATATTTTTGGAAATGCTTTCATTCACTTTCTTGCCGAGAGCTTGATGAGAAGATCAACACTACTCTTATGTTTGTCTGTTAGATATAATGCTACATGTGGCATGTAGTTAGCTTAGCTTAGCATAGAGACCAGAAACCATGGATGTATCAAGAGAGCTGGATATGGTGCCGCCACTCAGCCTTGTTGCCACTCGAGTTATTGCAGCGAAAAAAATCCCCTGCCGCCTAAAAAGGATTTTCCCCAAAGACCAACATAACAAAAGAGACGTCTTTAAAACTGAACAAGTTTATAGTAGTTTAATCCATGACGGTTTTATATTTGTAACTTTCTTAAAGCCTAGAAAGTGATTTTAAAGTTTGTGATGTCAATGTCATCAATGTAAATTTAATGGGCCAAGCAGAAACTCGCAGGCTGTGCCAGCAGGAGAAACACTATTGCACATATTCAGTGGCTTATGCGCCAAGGCCGGAAGTTTTCATTCGAGTGAATGGGCACCATCTTTGATTCTAGTATCCAGTTCCTTTAATACATCCATAACTCCCCAGTAAAACAACAAATTGTCATTTTTCCTCTCTGTTTTTTACAGATGAAACAAATAAGAGGTGATAGTCTGCAGATTTTGTTATATTTGGACATAGCCAGGCTAGCTGTTTTCAGTCTTTACGCTAAGCTAAGCTAACTGCATGTTGGCTGTAGCTAAATATTTAACAGACAGATATGAGAGTTGTATCAGTCCTCTCATCTAACTCTCAGCAACAAAGCAAATCAGCATATTTCCAAAAACTTTGAACTATTCCTTTAAGAACTCACAAGCTAAAAAGTTTGGACAGCACAGCTGTAGCCTTAAGAAGGACACATAAGTAGCGATCTGCCCTGTAAGTGTGTGAAAGCTTCTGTTTTGATCTTTGCACCCGTATGAGCACCAAAGTCAGGCTTAGACAGTTAGCTAAGCTTCTAAGAGTACAACAGCAAATCTCCTTTCCTTTACCAGGGTGTAGTGTGTTTGTGTTGCGTCTGTGTATGTGTGTGTGTGTGTGTGTGTGTGTGTGTGTGTGTGTGTGTGTGTGTATGTGTGTGTGTGTGTGTGTGTGTGTTTGTGTGAAGGAGGGGGTACAGTCAAGCTTTTGGGAGCGAAGCCAAAGAAGTACACAAGCTGTGAGAAATCCAACAGTCAGTCCTGGTTGGTAATCAAAGTACTCCAGTGGCATCGGGTCTCCGCCGGCTCACCTCAGGATGGTCGTCTGATCTACAGCCTGAAAAGACAGAGACAGAGAGCAGGAGGGGGAGGGGAGGGAGGGGAGGAGGGGAGGGAGAGAAGAAGAGGAGTGAGAGAAACAGAAACAGTGAGAGAGACACAGAGAGAGAGTGTTAAGAAACAGAGATCATTCCCACAACAGATACCACTATCTCACAGGGTTTAAAGGGCCCCCTTTCCGTACACCTCCCCCGTTCCTCCCTCCCCTCCTCCTTCTCCTCCTCCTCCTCCTCCTCCCCTCCCCTCACCAATAATGCCAAAACTTGGCAACCAACCCAGCACATGAGCAACAGTTTCCCATCAGAGAGAAGCAGCCATCCTACTGCCTTGGCACCAGCCATGTCTGAAGAATGACGGGCACTGTAAGAGGAGAGCAGACATGAATGGAGTCTGTTAGGGAGAAAAACAACATATATCAATGCCTTTTGATTGTCTGGGAGCACATCATTGTGTCGACATAAAGTGTGGCTTGGAACATAAAAGGGTGAAAATATTTGATCTACTATCATATTAATTAAAGGGTATTTGTTAGGATTAACACAGAAAAACATGTTAATTATAATTTTACAGGCAGACTTTTTACATTTTTCGTCCACACAAGCTAAAAGAATTAACTTACAGTGTTTTTTTATAGTCATCTCTGCCCCCTGCCAAGAGATGACGGTTTCACCTTTTTGCACTTGGCACAGCCCTCTATGTGCTCACCAGCAATCCAACCCCAATGCCATCAGATTATGCAAATCCATGGAGATGTCCTATTCAACACCACCTCCATTTAGGACTAAGATAGTTGAGCCAAAAATGAATAGAGTGATAAAAGAGGCAGTGTTTTAAAGAAGGGAGCGCAGTGAAGGGTCAAAGACATCTCTGATATAAATGAAAACATAATGAATACTGTACAGAACATCCCACTGTGGACCATCATTTCAATCGTGTCCTTGCTTTGTCTTTTTCTGTTGTTTTTTTGTGTAAAGTTTTTCTTCTTCTTTGACATGGACAATCTGAGAAATATGGAGCACGGCATGGGAACAGCCCAACAAGCGTGCAACGACACACTATAGAAAAGAGCTACGAGTTAAAGAAACAAAAACAAAAAGAAACAAAAATTGGACCAAACTCTTTGTTATTCATGGGAAAAAAAGAGCAAGCTTGTTAACTTGCACAATTAAGGCATCATTTGCCAAGAGAAAGTGCAGTTCTCTGTTTGCCTTTGTTTTTGGGGACAAAAGGTTGAAAAAGCATGTTTCACGTTGGTCCTGTGAGTTTCATGCGGGTGGGTTTGGTTATCTGCTGTGCCACAACAAGGGGCACTTTTGTCACGAGCACAGACAGTGTGACATCGGAAAGTGCTCGAGATAAATCAGGTAATTTTGCATGGTAGTTAGACAAAGAGCACCATACATTCCAGTTCCTGTGTGTGTTTATAAAGGGAGTATGTGTAAAAGGGAGGCAAATATAACACCGTGTGAGTAATTTCACAAGACGTCTCCAATAGAACGGCATCAATCTATGAATTAAGGCCTTTTTGTTAAAGCCTAATGGCATTAAGTTTGACAACATCAATAAATTATTCATATTTGAAAGAATATGCAAGATTAGAGAATGCCAATAGAGATATTTCTCTACATTTGCATTCCTTCACATTCACAATAATAAGAAAAATTAAAAGATTTCTGGCAACATTTTGTTTTTGTTGGATGCCAGAAAGATTCCTCATGTTTTTACTCAGCTTTGATGTCACTGTGCTCTCAGCCGTCCTTCTCTCAGTGAATTCAGATAAATAATTCGGATGAAAATGGTTGACAGTGAAGTCTGTGGATTATCGAGAGGGACACAGTGCTGTGAACACCACAAACAAAATTTCATTCACCTCCATTGTAACGGGACAGAAGCAGAAGTCTACAGTTTTGGAAAGTAATTAAATACATTTACTCAAGCATTGTCTTTAAAGTCCCCTTCCACTCAAAAATTTAGTTTTTCTTCTCGTTCCTTCAGTTGGATGTTTGAGCTTCACTGTGCAGAATGATGAATGTGCAGAGTTTGTTTTACATTCTTCTGCTGAAATTGAAAAGTTTCTCTGAGCTCACTCATGATTTGTGAAATCACAGTTTGAAGCTTATTGTGGTCCAGTATACAATTTATAAAAGTGTGATATAAAAACGCGAAGCCTCCATTGCACAAACACAGAGAACTGACCGTTTTAGTGAAGTAGGAGACATCTTGTATCCAGCAGTGAAACTTTTTAAATGAACAATATTTGCACAATAGATTCTGGATTTTTTAATGAGGCAGAAAGAGTAGATGTTATTTTAAGGACATTTAAAGGTAAAAAACACCATATCAGACACAATTTATTATTCCAAGCAGAGGATTTTGTGTTTGATCTCTTAAAAACATGACTGGAGGGAATATTTGAGAACAGTTTTGAGGTACTTCATTTGAGTATTTATATTGTATGCTACTTTATACCTCAAATCCACCATATTTCGGGGGGTAGAAGAGTTTTGTACTTTTTACCCCAGTACATTTATTTAGCTGCTGTAGTTACTAGTTACTTTATGTATATTTTTGATACAAAACATATGGTGAGGTTATAAAATAGGATATGTTAGGGATAATCAACAAGTAGGTGTGTGTTAAATGGTTTTAAGGTACAACATGGAGGCAAAGAACTACCCAACAGTTTTATGATTATCCCTTATTTAAACCACCCATACAGTGTATGGAGCAGTTAAAATAAGACCCAACTCAACAGGCTACAACATTAACTGCTGATTAGATGTAAACATGTCTGTAATTATAATCCACTAATAAAACATGGGCCATATTCTCCTGATAAGTATTTTTTTACTTTTTTAATTTAATTACTTTATATTGTTCTGATAATTTTACTTAAGTATAATATTCATGTAGGACTTAACTTGTAACAGAGTATTTTAACATTGTGATGATGATACTTTTACTTCAGTAAAGGATCTGACCATTTCTTCCGCCACTGGAGACAGATATCTCAAAACCTGAGCAGATAAAACCAAAACTCTCTGCATGGCTAGATACCAACAGAGTGATAAAATGTGCTTCTTTATAATTTGGGTGAACCACTCCTTTAAATTTTATGTTCATAAAACAGCTTGTCAATTCATGGTTGAGCACAATGTGAGTGAAATTCTGCAAGGTTCTCCTATATCAGCTTTTCTCTGCATTTCTAAAAGGAAATAATTCAATTAGCCTGCATGTATTGAGTTGTAAACTGCTCTCGCTGTTTATTTACATGCATCAATCACGCAGTTAACTCGCCCCTTTCTGCTTCTATTCTGTAAGTAGATCTCAAGGTCTCCAGCAGCACAGGAATGTCCATCTTGGGATTCAATGAGGAGAGCCGTCCTTTCAGCTACAATCACTCTTGTGCTTGTGAGACTGCATTCACGTGTGAAGGTTTTCTTTAAGAAAGCCTTTAAGTTGTAACCAGGGCTGGTTTACTCCTGACAGAAATCTTTCTCAAACATAACGCTTCAGTGGCGAGTAGAGAATATGAAATCCGACAACGTGAATTAGGAGAATGCAACATGAAGGTCTTTGGTTGACTGAAAAGCTGTGTGTGTGTGTGATGTGGTCAGACGGTCACAGCTGAGGCACCTGACAAACTTGACGCCCCAGTCGACTCTTTGCGGGGCTAAAAAGAAAGGGTAAATAAAACCCAGAGGTCCTAATGTGCTCCCTGTGCGCTTGGCTGGACTCATGAGGGGCGAGCATGGTATGTTCGCCCTTTTGTCCGGCGAGATGACGGCCGCTCCTCTGTATTTAGCTGCGTCCAGGGCCAGCGTAGGGCCAGCGAGGGGGCGCCCCAGGGCTTCACAGGTCACAATCTGAGGTCACGATCTGAGTAACCAATCCAGAGAAAGAAATAAAGCAGAAAGGAGATTGGCAGCCAGTGAGGGTGAACGACCTGTCGAAGACTTCATCTCAAGTGACTGAACGAATGAATGAATGACAAGATCAGGCAAATAAATTTTTATGTGTGAGTGTTGATAGTGTGACTGAAAGCTTTTATTGTAAATGAAGGGTAACTTTATGATAAACAGAGATTGAGTAGATCCAAAGAAAGATATTCACTGCTGAGAGGAGAGACACAGAAACAATGAGAGCAGTGTTAAAAATACGGAACATCGTACATTTGAAAGACTGTTTCCTTTAGTGTTTAAACAGTCCGATTGGTCATCTGGCTGTGGTCATCTTGGTGGTGGGCGAAGCGGTCATACCCTCTCTGACCTTGCTATGACCTTCACAGCAGGGCACCCATGTCTGACACCAAGAACATGATGCAACACAACACAGACTATGGGACAACAACCACGTACGGCAATCTGTTTGAAATAACACAACTCATTCATGCAATGAGACAGAATGAGCTACCAGATTTCTAGGTCTTCATCAGCAGGTGGAGATTAAAACTCCACATTTCTATTCACTGATGAAGTCTGTGAGATGCTGCTAAAATCTCTGGAAAAAGATGGAAATTAAACCCTGAGTAAAAATAGTTTTGTCAAACTATTTTTCATGTCTTTTTTTTTTGTTTGGGAGTTTATTTGACATTCTGCAGACTCTCAATCTTGCTGCTTCCCCTGAACTCTCTCTATCAGCACAGAGCCAACATACACAAAAAGGAGTGTTTTTTTTCATACCCAACATTAATACCCATTAGGAAAACAAACAAGGGCTTGTGAGAGCATCATTCAGAGGTATCTGCTGCACTCAGAGTTGGCAGCTCTCCCTGCCAACATGCCAACATCGGGGGTGACTCTCAGGCTTTACCGAGGCGAGCTGGGATCCATTCAAAGAAACGACTAAACTGATCATCTGAACAGAAAGATTAAATTTAACTTGTTTGGTGTCAGACGTAAGTCTAGACAAAACAAATCTTCAACGTCAATTCACATTCGGTCTATTCAGAATAAATGTACTGTGCATTTGCTTAGTAAAGACTTGGTGAATACTGACTATTTGGTTCAAATATGTATGTAGGGACATTGTTCTTGGAGAAATTATTCTAATCAGTGTATTTTTCCTGTTTATTTTAAAGAAATCTAAAGAGTTTCGTGTTTGTATTACCAGTATTACCCTTCTAGGTACAGATATATGCTTTTTTGTTTTTTGTTATTATTGTAGCTAAATTAAGCTCTTGCTCTTATTGGTGGATGAAGAAGAATAAGAATGAGAAGTAAAGTGAACTTTTTTTCAAGAAATCTGTGTAAGGACTGGATTGCTAAGAGAATTTATCATAAATTTATATTACTTTTACATATATGGTTTCAGAATAATCATTAAGTTAGAGCAAACTCAAACTTTTAAATCCTATGATGTGGAGAAAGTACCAAGAAGTTTCTCTTGATGCACAAAGATACATCCATTTGAAACTTAAGCACTGATCTGAAAGGCCTATGGGAAACCTAGTTGATAAACAGCAAACAAAATGAGACAAAAAAAGTTTCCTGTCTTAGTGTCAGTTGCACATTCTCTGCTAAAATCCAGCAGGAGAGAGAGAGAGAGAGAGAGAGAGAGAGCGAGAGAGAGAAATAGGAGGATTAAAACAGCCACAGAAACAAGCCACCGCTTGTGGGGAGAAGACACCCACAGATAACTTTCTGAATGGCCGCTTACGCTTCTCCTTTTCTCTCCCCATCATAAGATAGGAGAGGAGAGAAAAAGGACTAACAAGATGCACATTTTACATTGAAAACTGTTATTGTTCCCCTCCTAATCTGGCCCACCATCTGAGAGAGGAGGGCTGCGCTAAAGAGCGGGGGGCTTTAATGGGAGGACGAGAGCCAACTCAGGGACGAAGGGGAGGAGAGGAGAGAAAGGGGGGAGGTGGGGGTGGGCTGGTCTTTGGCTTTAAGGAGGGGATCAGTTGGGAAGTGTAGAATGGATGTTTCTTTTTCTCTATGGGGGGAACTTTGTATTTGACTGTTGTTTGTATCTGTCTTTCAGTGGCCTGATCCCCGTGGGCCTGGACAGAGAGATGCTTCTATATGTGTTTGCATGTGTTGTGTAGTGTGTATGTCTATGTGTGTGTGTGTGTGTGTGTGTGAGGCAGAGAGAGAGAGAGAGGGTGATGGTGGGATCTACCCCTCTTCTTTCCTACAGCTGCAGCTCAGCGGATTAGCCGTCATCCACAAGGCAACATTACACAAGTAGCCTTTGAACAAAAGTCATGGATACTATTAATGATATGGTAATCCGTAATGGAGCTACCTCCCAGTAGTGATTATACTGACATGGGAAGAATGTCCAAGAGTCCTGGACGCAACTACCCAAACAACACTGTGGCTATTGTTGGCAGGCCTGGTCTGAGGCCTGCACCTACATCCACTGGCATCAGCCGACTAACAATCCCTTCCTGCTACACACACACACACACACATACTAAACTGCCCCCTGCTTTCTTGACACCCTTCCCTCCACCCCGATCACCCTATGAATAAAAATGAAAACCCAAAAATGGATGCAGAGAAAGAGAGGGAGGGAAAGGGGTGGGAGCGGAGGGGAGGAAAAACAAAGTGTCTTGGCCTGGATCAGCCGGGGATTTCTCCCTATGTGGTTCCCACACACTGACTCGAGCTGGATCCCTCCTCTCTCTCTACTACCCGGTCCATCCTTTCTCCCAATGGCCGGGGAAGACCACACAAACACTAAATGATTTCACGATTTAATCTCGGATGGTGGTGGAGAGGATGAGAGTTGAGTCAGTGCTCTCCTTTTCATTCCTAGTGGGCTACAAGCCTCGATAGTGGGTGTGTTGGGGTGTGTTGGGGTTGGGATGGGGGTGGGGAGAGAGGACACTGTTTGCCTGGGTAAATGTTCTCTGTTGGACAGACTGGGTCACAGCAGGGGTATTTAACCCTAAAAACTTTTAAATATAGTAACCAATTTCTGTGTTCAACGCAGCCACTAATCCACTGTGGTGTTACTCCAGTTGTGAAGGTGAACACACTCAGGGCAGCTGTGCATAAAGTCGTAAGTGTGTATGATGTCATAACAACTTAATAAATACACTGAAACAACATGCATCATGTAATGAACTACTAAATTAACAGATTAGAGTGTATGCATTGCACAACACACAATAATGGTCAATAAAAAATTTAAAAATTATGAAAATGTGGCTAATTGAGACCACGGGTTCTCTCAAAAACAGCTAAAAAAACACACTTAACATGGTTTCATTAGTTTAATAATTCATGACTTTTCCTTATTTTATGAGAACTGAATATAAGGATAACTTTAAACTGATGACATGTTTCAAAAGTCAGCTACAATCTCCCAGAAAACTTGGTGAGGTCTGCTCCAACTCTCAGTTCTTTGAAATGAAAACTTAAGGCTTTTCTGTTTGTGACATGTATTCACATCTGACATTCATTCATATCTGTCTTATTTTATTTTAGTTTATTTTTTTATCTTTGTCTTCGTGCCTTTTGTATTTTCAGTAAAGTACTTTTGTAATTACCTTGTTGTTGAAAGTTGGAGGAATTCAGCCCTTATCCCTCCACACCATTTTATGTTTCTACACACCTATCCAACAGGTGAGAATAACACAACACTAGTTAGGAGTTTGTTACAGAAAATGACCCATCACCTCTGTTTGGGGTCTCAGAGACCTCCACTGTCAACACGATTAAATACTATGGATTTTTATATGCTCTATATCTGATCAGTGTTGACAGTACTTTTTACACAGCACTTCTCACCTGGAGGCAAATACAAATAAGGTGATTTGGATTTTTGTTACCGGACTCTATAACATTCCTAAAAGTTAAACATCTTGACCCAAACATAAGTAATGTCACAATGTAGAACATAACATACATTACTGTGAATGACTTTTTGACAAACAATAGGAATATATATTTGTTCATGCACAGCCGATAAAACATATAACATATGAAATATTTTCTTTCTTGTTATAACAATGTTACAACACAAGTTTGTGGCAAATGGAAGGGTTACTTAAATACTTCTCTGCATTCAATAAGGTCAGAAGAAAATAAACATTTGGCAATTATTATTATTATTATTATTATTATTATTATACGTGTGGAATAATAGTAATAGTCTGTGGGACCCCATACAATGAGAGAGAGGAAAGGTCAAGAAAACAAAAGAGTCAAAGTAAAATGTAATCATTATGTATATTGTTCTAGAGTAATTATGCATTAGTTACCTAACTACGTCATACTTTAATGTACTGCATTTGTTATATGTCACAGCTTGTGATTAGCTTTGTATTACACTGGCCTCTACATTTAATTACATGTTTTACATTACATCTAATTCATTTATGAAAGTCTCCATTTATCACTTATTCACTGTCCTTACCTGACTGTTCCTATTTAGGATCAAAGGGGGATCAGAGAATATCCCAACATGCATTGGGAGGAAGTAAGGCACTGAACACAGGTCACCCTTCCAACATCAAGCTAACTCATTAATAACTAAATAATTAGCTGTTTAATATGGAGAAGTTAAGTCAGTGAGCACTAAAATACTAAGAATTAGCAGGGTTTGTCAGAAACGATGCAACAGAAGCTGAGACATCCTGACTTTTAGTCCCTCCTATATGGGTCAAGATCGAAAAACACAGGATCCTACATTTCCCATAATGCAAGAGCATACGAGCATCTTTATATTAGATCTTCCCTGAATGTTAATGCTCAGATCTTTCAAACTCCATGCCCCCACTTTCCGTTACAAAGCTGCAGTCTCTAAGCTCAGGATGAGATAACCCTGATGACATCACCAGAGTTGTTTTCTCAGACTTGACAAAGCTCCTCCACAGCCGAGAAGACATCACACAACTGTTTTCACAACTTGAGATACTGCTCTGCATGACTAGTTAACTAATCTTGATGTATAAAATTGGCAGCGCGCCCCTTTAACATGATCTTAAACTTTTGTACTTTCACACAGGCTGAACCAGAGATTAAGCTGAAAGAAAGAAGACTTCCACATCAGTGAAATGAAGCTTTGCAGTAATTTCAATTGTAAAATGGAGCAAAAATAATTTTGGAAAATAACTTTCGATGTTTCAAGTTTAGAAGTCAGTGTCTGACAGGTCCAGTGTGAAGACATCTTGTTGAGAACTGCAGAAATCACAACATATGAGTGCAGCCCACTGAGATTAATTATGCAGATATTATTCCTCCCAAATGCCACACACATTCACACATAAATACGTCAACGCTGGAGGGACGGACAGACCAACGGCTCACAAACCATTTCCCATTCTGATATACAGTACATCTGATGTTGAAAACATCATGAGTTTTATGATAAATTTACATAATATTTAATTGTTCTTAACAACAAAGACTAAACTGACATATAAAAGGACATAATAGGATATATAATAATCCTCTGCTTGGAATAATAAATTGTGTCTGTTTTTTTCCACAAAAATGTTAAGTTTCCTTGTTAAAAATCTCCTACTTCACTGTGAAGTCCAGTCTCAGTGTTTGTGCACTGGAGGCTTCAAATTTCCACATCACGCTTGTGTAACTTGTTTACTGGTCATCGACTGGCTCCAAACTAATTATGATGTCACAAATCCTGCTTGTAAGTGCACACCTTAAACTCGTTAAACACTTTCCTCTTTCAGCAGATGAATGTGAAAACAGTCTTCTAGTGTTAAACTCTGCAAGTGAAGGAAAAACAAGAAAAAAACAACAAACGTCTGTTTGATGTTGAGATTAATGATGTTGTACTCCCTAACTGGGGAATAGTCTTTCTGTTTTGTTTGGGTTTTTTAAAAAATATTTTAATATTGATGTTTTACTGAGTCTACAGATAGAAATGAGCTTTTAGATAAATCTGGTACAATAAATATTAAATAAAATATTGTGGATTGTCTCTATTAAATAAACTGAAAAATAAAAACAACTGATAAACAAATATATGGCAGTGTTTTCTTATAGTTATGAATGAAGTTTATTCACCTGTGTGTACATGTGTGCAGGTATTATTCCCCCAACATTGTATATATATTTTAACTAGAAAAAGTTACATTTTCTGAAGAAAACTGAAGTGTGTTGAGGCTGAAAATTGTAGGAGCAAACACTGTAAACGAGTTAAAATGTCTTAAAATGTTCACTGTTTGCATGTGACATCTTGTGTGGAAGTTGCAGTTTAAGTTGAAACACTTAAAGCAGTTAAGGTGGAGGAACTGAGAGGTTTGAGGTGTCTGTTGAAGTGCAAGACGTGAAAGCAGTTGAACTGTCATTAAAAGAGTAAGAGATGAACAGTTTAATTAACAGTTAAAGTTTAGCAATGACAGCAGTTGAAATTTTTGTTGAAGTTGAAACATTATAGTTAGTTGATGTGTGAGTTTGTATGTAAGCAGTGACAGAATTTGAAATGTCAACTGAGGTGTTTAAACTGTCAGTTGAAGAGTAAAACTTAGTTGAAGCCTCAGTTCATGTTTAGAGGCTGAAAGTACTTAAATGATCAGTTGAAGTGTAGCAATGAAAGCAACTGAAATTTCTGTTGAAGCATCAGATAGTTTAAAGGGTAACTACACTGAAATTCCCCCTCTCCAGCATATTACAAAAATGCAACAGTTGAGTGGAGGGCAACGAATGTTGGAGGTGTGGCTACATAACGTGTGACACAGGAAGTCAGGAGGACACTGACTGACCACCACTCAGTGTAGCATGAATAGTGATGTAGAGCTAAACAGTCATGAGCAGCTCCTGTCAGACTCACTGTGTCCGTGCTGGAAACACAGAGAGTCCACTGGAGCTGTAACAGTCAGTGGCACATTCATGGCCCTTTGTAAAAGTTTCTGTGTAGTACCTGTGTTATAGCTAGCTGAGCTAGCAGCTCTACTACTAGAGGCTCTCCGGTGTGTGTGTGTGTCTGTGGGGGAGTGTCAGTACGTAGCCATAGCTCTGCTGTTCATCTTGGTTAATGTTGCTGTCATCAGTCCTGAATATCTTGTTAAGCTCTGAATAAAGCACAGTTATCAGTGGGCCCATGTGTTGTGTTTACTGTCACAGAAAAGGAATAAATCTCTCGTTTATATACGACGTTGCCTCTCTGCCGTCTCTTATCAGACTTGCTAATGTTACCAGCAGCTCTGTGTGAGAGGATGGATGTATTATAAGATCTGGATACCGGACCCAAAGATGGCGCCTTCTCAGTTCAATAAGAATTGCTTGCCTGGTGCGTATGCCAAAAAAGTTTCTAGCTTCCGGGTTTACTTCCGGGGGTCACATGCGGCCCACTAAATATGTGCAGTAGTGTTTCCCCCACTGGCCCCGACTGCGAGTTCCCGCTCTGCCCATAGACTTTACATTGTGATGATGTCACAGATTTTTTAAATTGCTTTTCTCGACTCGAGGAAAGTTTTACAAATATAAAACCTCCATGGATCAAAAATTCCTAATAGAAAGAGTCATAATTGACCTAGTTTACAGTCTGAGGTGTCCTGTGAACAGTCTCTTTTATAATGGTGGTCTATGGGGAAAACGCTTTTTGGGCTGCCGGGGGAATTTTCACTGCAATATCACGAGTGGCCAGTGGGAAAAACTGGAAGCAAGGCTGAGCGGAGGCAGCATATCCAGCTCATATAATACATCCATGTGTGAGAGGCACAAACTGAGAATACAATTAGTCAGTGTTCTGATATTTATACTTGGTGCGGCAGCTGATGTAAATGAAATAGACTTTGGAGTCTTACCTGTTATGTCACGATTAGGGAGGGACAGAGAATTTGACTGAACAGAGACAGAGATAAGCTAATTTTGAATAGAAAAAACTTTTTTTTTTTACACACTATATGTGTATAAGGCCTGTATTATCATCATATGCCAACTTAAGTCTATGTGATTAAGCGTACAGCATAAAAAATGATTTAGAGAGTAATTACCCTTTAAGTGTGTGCACTGTTAATAGTTGGAGAGTCAGTTGGTATGTAATAGTGTCAGAAGTTGAAATTCAACAATATATAAGTTATTAATACATTGTTATTAAAATTTTTATAATATTTTATTACTGTTCAATTATTTATGTAGTGTTTTACATTATATGTTGTTACACACTCTTATCCACAGTCTGTACTCTTAATAAAGTCATGCATGATGTAATGATACTGTTGGAGAAACTATAAATCATATTAAGGCCAAGCTGAAACCACTTTACTGTATCAAAGTTTGAAGCTGCAGGCTTTCATTCATTCTCTCAAACTTTTAGGGTATATGATTTGTAGCCGAGGCGATTTGAGGCGGTTTGTTTCAAGAGGGTCTCTTAATTAATGCAAATTTACAAACAACATTTAAAATGCCACTTCTTAACCATTAGGCTGCCTCTGGATCAGTCCTCTTTGTAACAGCTCTGTCCTTGCTTGACTGATATGTCAAAGTTGAAGACGCGGCGGAAAGTAGAGAATGAAAATACCACACAGGCACTGACACAGGGATCAATCCGATTGGAATGATTTAGCATTTCTACGTTTTGAATAAAAATGAGTGCGCTAGACGGTGGAGCAGTTTGATTAGTGGGATCCCTAAGTCCCCCGAAGCCTTCATGGCCCTTTCTCTCTTCCTTCACTGCTAGAAGAAAAGTCTTCTTTCTCTCTTTTCAGAAGTCCCTTGGTACCCCGGCTTTTTCCTCACTGTTGGTATTACAAAATCCCCATTCAAAACAACCCTTGTCACCTGTCAACTAAGCCCGGCTGGTTTGCTAGGTCTTTATCCTCAGCACATACACTCACACGTACACAGAGGCTGACTCCCAGCCCCTACCCCCCACCCCCATTTATGCACATATCCCCTACATTCATACAGATACATAGACACAGACACAACCGCAAATCCCAACCGCACACACACACATGCTCACACACTAAAACCACATGTCTGAGAGCTGTTACTATAGCAATTTAAAATTCATTACCCTGTTCACTTTAACAAACGTCCACACTGGGATCTGTCAGCTGGGCTTTTGCTCGTTAGTGGTGAGGCCCGAGACTTCACGTGCACCAAGAAATAAACCTGTTGCATCGTGGGCCAAATCTGCTGACCATTTAGGACAAATTTACACAAACAGGAAAAGTTGAGACAATTAAAAAGAAAAGATAAAAGCACAGTTTGAATTTATATTGGCTGCAGAAAACTGAGGAAATTAAGACTTAAAGGGGTGACATTAGTCGAATTATTGAAGTATAAAAGGTGTTCAAAAGTATTTTTTTTCTTGTTGTTGTTGTTTGTTGTGGTATATTTACTGCTATCAACCCTTACATTCTCATTTTGATCTCATGTTTTTTTGATTATTCTCTTCATATTTCATCTAAATCATTCCAAGTCTGTCATGTTTTGAACTTGTATTTTTTATGTAGTAAGTTTTTTAATCTCAGAGGCCCTTTCCAGGTAAAACTAAGTTATATATATCCTTTTTTCAGTGTCTTATTTACATTTGGAATCAGATATATTTGAATTACATTAAAAAAGTACATTATGACTTTTGAAATAATCAAAATTGTCTGCATTTCAACATTTTGTGCCACTTTCTAATAATTCATAATGAAAGGGTTGCAAAAATGTTGATAATGGTTAATTAATTGCTTATAAATGTTTATAGATCATTAATAAGCCAGTAATAAGTAATAAGTTTATTGAAATTTATGCATGCAGATGCGGAGGAAGTCATTAGTTATGTTAGTAAGTATTGATAAATATCAGTCAGAGTTATTAGTAAAGCGTCATGGCTTACTCACTCTACAATAATATATCAAGTGTGGAGTTATTGTAAAAAAAAAAAAAAAAAAGTAAAGTTTTTAATTGCATATATATATATATATATACACATATAAAATCAGATATGTACAATCAGATTACATATGATTAATAGCTGTGTTATACTGTCTCATTAATTTCTACACAAGTTATGGGTGCACATAACTAATGTCCTTATATCAACTTAACATAGGGTGTTATGAACCATTAATTAGGTGTTTATATGCTGCTTATAAATGTAGTCAAAATAAAGGTCTACCCCAGTGTTTGATAACTTATCTTCTCATTCTAGAAAAAGATAGTGCTAGTGATGTTGTATTACAATAAAGTATAATGTTTACAGTGATTCTATTGATGCATAAAATAATGTGTCATTTGTGTGTGTCTGCTTGTGTTGGGAGCCAATACGACGAGGTAGTGAACATTTCCGTTGTTGAGCAGTGAAAGCTTGAGCAGCAGCTGTACAAACCTGAGCTTAAGCAAGCTTCAATCTGGGAGGGGGGTGGAAGGACGACAGAGGAGAAGGACGGGTGTTGCGTGGTGGTGGAGGTTGGAGGGGTGTTTAACTGATGGCCGTAGAGAGATGTAAGGGTCAGAGCAGAGGGTGGTCATCCGGCCCGGTCACTTAGCCGAGGCCCAGTGCGCCCCGAGCAGCCGTCGCTCATTAACCCGCTGACAGGAGCTCCGGACACCCAGGATCAGTTGCCCCACACAGAAAGGTCACAGGGTCAATCAGCCCTCTCTCCGGCCATCAAATCAAGATGGACGCACAAGCAGCGACTTATCCCTCAATCAAAGGGTCAGTGACGCATTGTCAGACACACTCAAACACAAGCACAACACACACACACTAGAAACACACATCAAAACAAATTGATTTATCAAAGGTGTTAAGGCTTTTTCATACTAATCTACTTTTAAGGTTTTCAAATAATCTCAAATCATGTTTCAACAAAGACAAGCAGAGTATGAAGACATATGTTTGGCTAAATTTTTGTGACATTTAAAGGGTGTTTTAGCATTTAAATGATTTATTAGCAGACGGTGTAAATATGAAGGATAGAATAGAACTGAAATGCATTACCAAAGATCTCACTCACTTTAGGTGTGGTGAAAGTATTTCAAAACCAAAATCACACTTCTGTTTAATAATTGGTAGTAGCGAGTAGTAGCGATTGGTGAAATTATACAAACTGTTCCTGAAACCTACTACATTCACTATCAATTAATCAGCTGATTAATTATTCAAATAACATAATACTGTTCACATCTTCCAAGATCACAAAGGGACGTCTTCAAATTTCTCAATTTGTTGAACAAAATATCCAATTTATGATAATATAAAACAGAAAAACAGCAACACTATGAGAAGGTGTAACCAGAGAATGTTAAAGGTATTTTTGCCTAATGATCTATTGATGTCCAAAATGGTTGTTGATTAATTTTCTGTCAAACAACTTCATGATTAATCAAATAACTGTTTCAGCACTAAATTAATCTAAATTAATCTTATTAATCTATCTTAATCTAAACCATCCTTTTAATTACTTTTAGATTGCATCTTGCAACAACACATATGTTAGTTTCAGGCTTTTCTGCTTTACACTAAAGCTGCCAATCTGAAGTAGAATTGGCCATAAAGCAACTACTGTCTTGTTGATTTCCCCTGCTTGGTTTGCCACAATGCATACTAATACGCAGGGGTGGTAATTCAACTGTTTTTGTAGCTGTAGTGGTTATAATGTGTTCTGATTATTTTGTCCCTCCTGTGCTTGTAGCATCCAAGTATGGGCTGGTTTATCTGCACTTCATGCTGTAGTCATGCCTACATTTTATTGAAAAGACTTATCAAGTACCATGAATGAATGATCATTTCTGAGTAATACATGTGTAGTAAAGTTAAGCAGACTTGGAGAGATTTATAATTCCTGAAGCCTTCCTGTGTATAAATGGGTGAAGTCATCCCCTTTTTTCTTGTTTGAAAGTTTTCACTCTGAATACCAGATGAACATAAAAGATGTTCTCACCACAAGGAAGGAGCAGAACCTCTCAACAACATGATGTCCATAATAAAAACCAATACATTTACATACCAGCACATTTGCACAAAAGAGCCACTGCAGGTTAAACCCTTGACGGGCTGTGTGACAAAGTCCTCCTCATTACACACTCATTCCAGATGAGATTATTTCACAGCTAAAATGACCCACACTAATTTGGGACTAAGGGCTGTTAAGAAGGTTCAGAATCCGTCTTAAATGGCCTTGAGTTTTGAAGAGGTTGTTGTCTTTGTGGGAAGAATGAAGAATGGATGAATGCAGTTCACACACTTGTGTAAAATGGACCATCATCTTAAGGGTGCTACAAATATATTACTCCTCTGAATTGATTAGTTTGTCTTGAGCGACCGCCGGTTCGAGTGGAATTCTTTCTTTATGTGTGAGAGACGAGTGCTGCCATTTAAGATTTTTCTACACTTTGGTATAAAGAAAACAGGGTAGCGGAAGGTAAAAGGGACTGAAACGTCAAAGCAAAGAAATGAGAGTTTTTGTTCTGGCTTCAGGTTGTATTGTGGGGGTTGTTGCAAAATCCAAGGATAATCAGGATACACAGGAACTAAATGGGTAGAATTTAACAATATTGTGATATTTTGTTTGCATAAAACCTGATTCTTCATCTGTATCATGCATGACACACAGATTGATGCATGATAACTCTGTTTTAATGATAATACCTGTATTGGAGGGATGGAGAAATTGGTGAAATGAATGAGAGGTGGAGAAAGCAACTTAGCAAGACAACAAAAAACAAAGATTTTTTTTTCCAGAGCAATGATTCATATCCTGTGCAGTGAACATTCAAAAAAAGTCTAATTGTCCCTCATCGAGCTGTTTTATTTCATTAATCACTGTAATAGGGAACCACAAAAACTACACAGTATTTAGACAAAAGCTTAACCAGACCAAACAAATCACAGAACAAAAAAACTACAAATAGGTTTGTGAGATAACAACATGCAGGAATAACTAATGAAGATACCATGTCTACGTACATGTTAGACTTACACAAACACAATCCCTCTCTCTTCTGTTGGGACTGATCCTGATCATGCACATCCTACAGCCTTCCTAAACCCTGAAAATGGACTGTGAGCAAAGTTTACTTTGTCTAATTCATCCAATTTGGAGAAGTTAATCTGTGGAGTTTCTGCCTGCACTGGTGCTTCTCATTCTCAGCTTCACGGCCAAAGTATAAACAGTGTGACATTTTTGAACCCTGCAAACTTTAACCACAAAAGCAGCAACTGCAACACTTTAGTCAAATGCAATGCTGTGTTGACTATACGTACGTAATTAAGTTAGTTGAGTGTAGAAAAGATTTAAGAAGGGAAAGATTTAATACAGAACCAAAAAAAAGGAGTCTATAGTGTATATTTAGATATATTTACACTTTATATCCCCTGAGGTGCTAGTCATAGATATGTAAATGAAAACTAAACTAAATCTGAGATTGAAGTAGATCTGGTCTCAAGTAGAAGAGTTGTGTTTGTTAGGCTGCAGCCAAGGAACACATAATAAATTCAGGGGATTGCACCACCAACAGATGTCACACCGCATATATAGGCAATACATACATGATGTAAGAAAAAAGGAAAAAATACATAATATAATTCAATGATCAATGAGCCTGATCAATATGATTATAACTAGGATCACAGTGACTCAATATAATTAGTCAACTTGCTAAAAACCTGGTGTTTAGCAAGGCCAAGGCCAAACATTACAGTATTAAGCATAGGAATAAAGCAGTGAGTACAGGTAATACAATAATCCACTGCAGGATAACGCTTTTCAAAAAAAGATATGACACTTACATATTCTTTACTGAGTTTAATTACATTTTTCTTCACGATACGATGCCTAAGACTGATTGAGGCCGGTGCTGACAGGACATGATCTGCACATAGAACTGGACCAAAGGTATTACAAAAATGAATTAGTACTAGAACCACAGTGATTATTCGGTTAATTAGTTGATTGTTTATACTTGGCACGGCAGCCGATATACAGAAAAGACCTCTGAGTCTCACCTATTATGTCATTATTAGAGAATCAGACAGAAGTAAGCTTATTTTGAGCAGAAAAAGTAGTTTTTATACACAATATGTTGATGGAAAAAAAAATCTGTATTAACATCATATGCCAACATAGACCTATGTGATTATGTGTACAGTGTAAAAAAATGATGTAGTGCATAGTTACACATTAAAACTGAACCTCACACTTTTAACACCTAATTAATTTACTGTTATGTGCCATGAAACACAAAAGGCAAAACAGGAAAGATAGAGGTAGAATATTTGCTAAATAAATTCTACAATATGTACAGACAGTATTTAGAATCAGAGCGGAAAGAGGGACAAATACAGTATATCATATGAGACCTCTGTTCTTCTAAATACATTATGTCTAGTCAGCTTCAATAGACAACAAATCTGTTCATACTTATAAAGAAATGTACATGTAGAGAGAGTCGGGGCCAACATGTCACCTATCCCAGAAGTTTAAAACAAAAATAAATTCATATGAGGAAGTTACAAACCTACAAATTGACTAAGGTTCAATGAAAAAAAGTGAAAATTTGTTTATTTGTTAGGATCCCCATTAGCTGTGCCCTAAAGAACATCTAGTCTTCCTGGGATCCACATTTAAAAAACATACATTAAACATTAGACTCAACACAATTGGCAAACATAAGACATATATTAGAGAGTAACATTAAACTTACACTGCAAAAAACTACAAATTGGCATATGCATAGCATCCTACAAATACGTTGTTCCTGGGTGTTTCCTTATTTGCTTTTTAAACATTGATTTCTGTGTTAATTTAGTCAATAACAGCGGTAAAGACTTCCATGTTTTCATTGCTCTATATACTACTGTGCGTTTAAGGTAATTAAGGTTTGCTTTGGGAAGTGAAAACCAGCCCTCTGTTGCCTGTCTGGTGGTGTTTGTATATGACTCTAACTTGTGTTTTAATTGACTTTAGTGATATGATGGAATTTAGGATTGTAAAACTCTCCATTTTGAGAGTAGAAGAGCAGCAATCAGCCTGTCTTCAACTTTTAGACAGTTGAGATGGAAGTGCATGCTATTGTCCACTTGATAACCAGTCATTCTGGGCAACACAATATGATGCATTAATCGACAATGGACCAGCACACAAACAATTCAGAGACCACTCTGTTTCTCTGTTGAGAAGAACCTCCAAATACATTTGATAAGATTTGTGCTTGGATTTAAAAAATTAAAAGTATTTTTACAGTTATAAAGCTGAAAATGTTGAGATTTTGAAAGATTTGATTGCATCATTATGACAATTAATAAATATAAGTATTATCACTTGCAAAAACTGCCGATGATTTTTGATTTGCCAAACAGTCACAGTGATAAACTTCCCTACCTCACATATAACGTTTAGACCATCATATTCTGCCAAGTCTCCTCTGACCACACAAATGATCACAAGATATTTTTAGATGATAACCAAACATGGACAACAGATAGTCATGCAGTTTAGAAACAGTCCCGTCACTCAGGCAAAGCCAAAGAGTTTGACTCCCCCCCTCCAACCTCAGATTTCCTACTCGTCCTCTCTTTCTCCGTCCATCTTTCCACTTCAGCACCAGTTCTGCTCTCACACTCTCTCTCTCTCTCGTTCTTACTTTCACCCCACCCCTAATTTCTCATGGACTTCTTTTCTTTCTGCCTCTCTCCCTCAGCCCCAGTGTCTCTCACCCTCCACCCCCACTCCTGCCATGTCCATCCCTCCGTCTCCCACTGACTGTGTGTCTCCAGGTTTTCCTGATTGGTCATGGGGATTTCTGAGTGTGTGTGTGTGTGTGTGTGAGTGTGTGTGAGTGAGTGTTTGTGTGTGTGTGTCCACCTTGGCTGCTCTGCCATGGGCACTACCCTGACTGCGGGTGAGAAACGTCAGCTGCATGATGCTGTCTCTCTCTCTCTCTCTTTTTTTTTTTACACACACATGTGCCTTTGACTCTCCAGTCAGCTTCTTTTAACGTTTTTGAAAACAGGCCAACAGCCAAGAAATGGCTGAAGAGGGTGAGAAGAGGGTAAACTTAAATAATCTCCTTCCCCCTGAGCTCAGCCTCTCTGTCTGCTCAGGAGAGCCCAGTGTGCATCCCAGCCTGCTGGATTTGAAGCCACAGGATTGTATTAGCGGTGCGACTTTTAACAGGAGACTCATGGGAATAAACAACCAACTTGATCATCTCTTATAAGGAGGGAGCTGAGCTTTTGTTGATGCATAGCTGTGTTGTTCTGTGTAAAACCTGCTGGATTATGCTGCTGGTAGTATAGTATATTAAGGCTTATCAAATTATCTGCTAATTATTGTCTCAATAAATTGTTCAGTCTACAAAATGTTAGAAAATAGTGAATTCCTGGAGCTCATGAGGACTTCTTTAAATTTCTTGTTTTGTCTGACCAATAATCAACATATAAACAAAATAAACAAGTAAAATAAATAATAAATATGATCCCAAAATATCTAGCTAACTATCATATATGACACAAAACAGCAACAGATACTGACGTTTGAGCAGCTGGCACCAGTAAATGTTTGGCATTTTTGCTTTAAAAATGATTTAAATGATTCATCAAATATCAAAATAAGTGCCAATTAAGTTCCAAGCATTATAGAGAGGTAATATTTTAATTTAAGGAGGAACTGAATCACTGTGCAAATTCATAAAGTAGAGTCAAAAGCAGCCAGTGGTCCCATGCTGGTGAGTTTTGACCCTAATATCTGTGGTTTTAACCCTGTCTGACATTCATAATCTCTATTATCTTTGAGCCTCTACTGGTCTGAGATAGACAGTAGGGGATCAGACGAATTAGAAAGATGCTTGTCACAGTTGCTTCTTAACAGATAATATCAGTGACTGTATCGGCGTAGGGACGAGCTGTGTGCGCCAACGGCTTTGTGTGTATGCGTTTGTGTGTGTGTATGTGTGCATGCATGTTTATGTGTGTGTTGGGGGCGGGTTTCTAACTGTCTGACACCTGCAGCTCTTCATATTCAAAATGCAAATCCAAGCCCACTACCCCCCCCCACCAACCCATCCACAACCCCTCCCTCCATCTCCGAGATCCAAGGTTACTGAGCAACGACTTTTTCCAAATCTAAATCAGATTTAAATAATCATACAAAAAAAGAGTTTCAGCAGCACTAAAAACACAAGAATTAAAGCCTTTTCTGGAAATAAGATGAGAAGCAAATTTGCTGATCTAAATGATGTGTAGTCCGACAAAATGTCATGTTTACTATAACTACACATGGGTGACTGTTGGTGAGCTTTACAAAAAGTCACTCTAAATTACATCTTTTTGGAAACAGGCAAACATAAAACTCTCTCGGTTGACATCATCTACAGTATAGTAACAAACTAGCTGATTATTTTGCAGATACTAATTATATAAACCGTATTAACAATCCAGGGAGTTTGAGATGTACAGGATTTTAATTTCATTGATTGAGGAATGTCTATGAGAGACAGAGGTTAGATCTAACTGTACACTTAGATCCCTGACAGCTAAGAATGAGAGTTTTGAAGAATAAGATGTGAGTCCAACTCAAGTGTTTCTCTGAAAATGGTAAAAAAAATATAACTTTTGCTTGCAAAAAAAGCAGGTGCAAGCTCCTGTGTCGGCAAGCATCTGCCTTTACTGAAGAGCTGATGCGAACAAGATGCTGAATCTCTAACCAGCTACCGAGGTTCGGCAGCTGAGCCTGACCTCTGACCTGGCTGGTGGGGGCTACTTAAGAGTATTTCCCTATGGAGAACAAGTAAAGTGGTGTGTTATTTGTGTTATTGTGTGTGGAGTGTGGAGTAAATGAGGAAAAAGCACCTGTCTCACTGGGTATCACGTCTGCACTGTGGGGACATTGGGGCAGTTTTTGAATGTAACCCAGCTCTCTAGTGCCACCCACTGACTGGTCTAGAAAACACAACACAGCAGCAGGGAGATGGGGAGGTGGAACCAAAACCTCAAGTACCATCCTGGTGGAAACGGGGTCTATATACAAACCCAGTTACATCTCACTCTGTAGCTTTATTAACCCTTATATACTGTATGGGTCAGATTTGACACATTTTGACATTTGAAAGCAGTAAACACATGCTAAATGATGATTTTTAAGCCTGAAACTTTATGACTTCGTAAAGTGGCCCAGATTATACAAAAATAGAAATATTTCAAAATTATTTATTTTTGTGCAGCTGCAGCTAAATATTTGTACATAGAGGGTGTATTTATTCAAAGAAAAAGTTACTAGAGGGGGTCAAATCAAGGTAAAGAGTGGTTATGTGGAATTTTGAAACAGTGAAACTATAAATCGGCATGGTGTGTGTATTTCTGTCAGTGGGACAGTGGGGAGAGAATTCATGGGGGACCTTGATACTGTCACTACAACTTGCTGTGTTCCCACCGTGTTGCTACACTTGCCAGGTTTCCTACCTTGGTGAACATCTGCACCTGCAAACAAGCCTATACAAAGTAACAAATCAAACCCATCAATTACCAAGCAACCAACATAGTGGTTGCCCAACATAGTCCTTCCTGTAGTGGAGGGCAGCTTTCATAGGATAATAAAAAGTACCTGAGCCCCTATTTCACTCATTTGGTTGAGTGGAAGAAGTGATTTGGTGGATCTGTTATTCCAAGATGAAAAAAGGAGGCAGTGAGTTGAAGAGAAATCATTAGAAGAGGAGGACAACATAGAGAAAATGGAGGAAAGGTCCTTGTGACTTCTCTCATGCAAAGGTGACACCACATTCCCCACATGCCAGCCACAGCAGCCACAGCAGCACAGCAGTTCGAATCTCGCCCTGATCAGTCTGCAGTCCCACAGTCAATTTCACAAGGGGACAAAAGAGAGCGAGATGCAACTTCTGCACAACAAAAAAGGACTGTAAAAGTAATGTTTTTTGCAGTTTTGTTAGTTTGAAATTTGCAAACCAGTTTGTTGTTTTGTTTTATGACTAACACACTTAATGCAGAGTCGATTGTATACAACTGACAGAAAAGGAGGGTATGTGGTTTACAGGCAGTGTTGATTGATGGTTTTATTGGTTTTAATGAAACCTACCGTTTAAAAATGTTGCATCCTTTACTTTCAATAAAATTAATAGAAATAATTATGCTTGGTGTTCTCCTGTTTTAGATAACATGAGGTCATAATATAGTGTGATTGTGAATGTATTTTCTCTATAAACGAATAAGAAAACACTCTCTCTTCTCTCTGAAACATTAGTGAAGAATTAATCACCCATTTATTAATGACTGATAAGATATTTGTAGATGCAAAACACATTTGTGGTTCAAAATTTGGAATAGGGACTAATTATAAAGGGATACTTGATCAAAAATGACTCACAAAACTCACAAAATAAACTATAATTAATTTGTAAGAGTTGGTGATATGAAGTATGATAACAGAGCAACACCCTTAGATTTAGTTTAATGCCTTAAATGTTGTTTTTTTCTGTATTATGATCAGTATTGGTCTTAATGTTAGTGTCATTAGTACAAATATTAATATTGCTATGGAAATGTTATCAGTATTACTAGTTTGATATAATCATGAAACATCTTGAGAGGTTTATATCCTCACCTACGACAGACAGTAGATATGACTGTGTGGATATGAATCCACACAGCCGAGGAGCGCCGACAAGTGGTCAAAAGGTGGAAGTTTTAGTCTTGGAGAGAGAGGACAGAGCGTAAAACCTCAAAAAACATGCCGCTGTACATTATGTTCAGAGCCTGACCTATAGACTGTACTGTATATAAACGTCTGACCTCTTCACTCCATCAGAACGAAGCCAAGTTGGCCGGTTTACCAGTTTGGATCGTGTTGCTTTTTCCTGTCAGAGCATCGAGCGTTTGCGTCCTTGCGCATGTCAAGTCAGCCAGAGTGAACTTTCCGGTACGACATTTCACAATAAACTCGACTCACACACGGTTGCCGCCATGTGGAGCACTAGTGGAATGTTTATTTTGAAGGAAAAACAGTATTTTCCGTTCTTACTGTGTCTCATCTTGAGTAGACTTGACGCATGTTTCCAACAGGTGCTAAAAATGAATATGCAGCAAAACTGTCCTCGAGGAAAAGGCCAATCTAAAAAGAAATACAGTAACAGTGACACAGTATCAATAAGCTGTATTTCAACCTAAAACGACAACCTTTTCCCTATTAATAATAATAATAATAATGATAATAATGATTAAAAAATATATAGGCTTACTATAATTTTACCTTTCCTAGTAGCATTTGTGTTTGAAAATATTGAGATCAATGAAATCCTTGTGCGTGCCTGTGTAGTGTGCTTCTGTGTGTGTATGTTCATGTAGGTTAAAAGGTCATTTTTACTACACTTAAGCTCTTTATGCTCATCTTTACACTTAAACTCTGAGATGTTCAAAGTGCTCTATAAACCTGGTCTGTCCCATTTTAAATGTATTCATAGAATTACTGCCTTCATTTTAAGACTTTTGTAAACTCAATTGACCTATAAGTGCAGGCTGTGTTATGTTTGGATTGTGGGTGAGGAGGCTGCTTAACTACAGGACTTCAGGTAAAGGTCTTTGCCATGTTGAGGATTGGATTAGGGTAGAAATAAAAGTGTGTTTTTATTCTAATCAAATTGCATAGATTGTGTCCTTTAAACGTCCCCGGCTCGGCCGACTATTTCCTTCAGGAACATGGCGCACGTCTTGAACTTTAACCTCGGATATTTATCCAATCTCGTTTATCTGTTTGACAAACCTCAAATCCATCACTCAAAATTCTCGCGATAAATGGCCCCCATATATTAAGGCAGATGGGGGGGCTTCGTCCACTTGAAGAGGCGTTGGGTTTCCTTGAGGACCTTGTTGAGGTTTGGAACAGTCAAGGGTCTCAGATCCGCACAAGAGACATCCAACCATGTCGGACGCGGTGGTTAGTTTTATGAAGGACTTTTTGGCTGGTGGCATCGCCGCTGCCATCTCCAAGACAGCTGTCGCTCCCATTGAGAGAGTCAAGTTGTTGCTACAGGTAAAATAACCGAACTAACTGAATAACTTTTTCCCACAGCGTGACCGCATATTCACTGTTGTGTGCGTAAAGTGTGCGTAAAAGTTGGATAACTGGTAAACCAAACGCTAAAACTGTTAAACTGGAATATTTTTAATGGAAGAAAAACCCAACTGTGCTAGTAGGTTCATATGGTCTGTGCGTAATGTCAAGACGCACGTGAGAGGTCCATCGTCAATGAGGAGATAGTTTTACGCACTGGCTCTTACAGTGTTGGCGATGATGACAAGAGCGCATTACGGTATACAGTATGCGCTTCAATAAAATGGCCATAATACACATTTACAAGCTATTACTACGTTTAATAAGTTAACTATTACTCCAATGTAACAGATGACCGCAGTAATATTCAGTGAAAGTAAATTGCTAAATTTAACTTGAAGTATGTAATCTAATACACAGCTGATTCTCAAGTGACAGGAGTGCGCCTGTAGAGGGCTAGGCCCACAACTAATTCACAACTCCTGGCCGTAGAATATTAAACACCGACTAAGATGCTGTAAATACAAATAAAGATATTGTTACAATTAAAATATTAAAATTAAAATTTCACAAAAATAATGTTTTCTGTTGCTCAGAGGAAAAGTGCCCTGGCACAGTTCCTTTCCACAAAGTTTTTCTAGAGAACTCGTCACATTTTTGGGAAAGTTAATGTGTCTTTTTTTTTTTCATGACCTTTTTTCTGTCCTTGTTTGCAGGTCCAGCATGCCAGCAAACAGATCACCGCAGAGACCCAGTACAAGGGAATCATGGACTGTGTGGTTAGGATCCCAAAGGAACAGGGATTTATTTCCTTCTGGAGAGGCAACCTGGCCAACGTGATCCGTTATTTCCCCACCCAAGCCCTCAACTTCGCCTTCAAAGACAAGTACAAGAAGATCTTCCTCGGTGGAGTGGATCAAAAAACACAGTTCTGGCGTTACTTCGCTGGCAACTTGGCATCTGGTGGTGCCGCTGGTGCGACTTCCCTCTGCTTCGTCTATCCTCTTGACTTCGCCAGAACAAGACTTGCTGCCGACATCGGCAAGGGCGCGGCTGAGAGAGAGTTCACCGGTCTTGGAAACTGCATCAGCAAGATCTTCAAAACCGATGGCTTCAAGGGTCTTTACCTCGGATTCAACGTGTCAGTCCAGGGTATCATCATCTACAGAGCGGCCTACTTCGGATGCTTCGACACAGCCAAAGGTGTGCACATCTGTTCGACTTGACCTTTAACATGTTTTTATCTTACTATATGTGTATTTTCTTGTGACGAGTGTGACTAAACTCTTCTCCTTCCAACAGGTATGCTCCCAGATCCCAAGAACACGCACATCGTCGTCAGCTGGATGATTGCCCAGACTGTCACCGCCGCAGCTGGTCTTGTCTCATACCCCTTCGACACCGTCAGACGTCGTATGATGATGCAGTCTGGACGCAAAGGAGGTGAGCGTCGCTAAGCTTGTAAAATCATGTCCTTACAGTGATGTATTTGGCGCAATTACGCACTTTACGCATGCATTTATGGGCATTACGCATCACTATCCATGTTCTCCATTTCCACAGCTGATATCATGTACAAGGGCACAATCGACTGCTGGAGGAAGATCCTCAAGGACGAGGGATCAAAAGCTTTCTTCAAGGGTGCCTGGTCCAACGTGATCAGAGGCATGGGTGGTGCCTTTGTGTTGGTGCTGTACGACGAGATCAAGAAGTACACATAGGCTAATAAAGTCTGTAATCCACCAGTCCCAAAAAGAAACCCTCCACCTTGCTTAAGTCTTAGTTCTTGTTATAAAGGGATAACAGCTTGTGGTGAATTATGATGTGGGCATGCACTCCTGTGTTACAGCCCGGGGATGGTTGGTATATTTGATGCGTCTCCTCAGAAATCTGTATATATATCCCGTCTACACTGTGCCTGAAGGCATGGCCAGTCTTTCAGTCAAGCTGGTGGTTCAGTGGAGTTGTGCTGATGAAAAGGATGATGTCACTACCTTTCATAATGCTGAGGCCCATGTGTTGTTATGTTGTGACCATTCTGACTCTGTATCCCACCTCATACATTATTTTAATAAGAATAAAGATTTCTTAGTCTACTGTTTATTTGATGCAGCTGTTCTGTTGTCATGGCAACCTGTCATCTCGTTAGTTTCAGACTATAAAAGAAAGAACCAAAATAAATTAGGGTTTGTTTGCTCTCGTTGTTGACAAAAGATATGTATCATAAACACACAGACTTACAGCTTTAGCCTTTTTGACTTTGTAAAGAAATCTCTAAAATTAACAATATTAAAAGTAAGTTTCACATAAATACCTTGGATTTCACAATCACTTCCATAAGAACAATTAAAGTATCTTTCTTTTTGTGTGTGGTATGTGTCCACTTGGTATGAAGTGATCACAAGTCATTAATATTAGAATCACTAGAAATATCATTAGAAAAATGTGGTTAGACAATGTTTTATCGGTTCATTATTCGTCTGTTTGAAACTGTAAAATATCACAACGCCAACTGGCAAAATAAGCAGCTTTATTTATTATGGAACAATATATAAAGCAACACTAATACATTTTTAATTGCGTAAAAACATTTCTCAAGTGCAACAAACAACGGATATTGTCAATAGGACCCAGTGATGCGCTTCTTTGTACATCAGATGGCTGGAAACAGCAATGTCCTCAGCACCAAGCTGGTCGGGCTGTGCTGAGTTTTTTTAACCTGGGTACAGGTGTACTGCTGGAGTCACTGGTGATGGAAACTGCTCTGGTGCTGTGGTGGGCGGCACTGGCCGGCCTAGGACACTTACCTGCTGGTGTGGACAACAGAGAGAGGTTAACCATCTCATTCTTAAATTAGAAACCAAACATTTTACACTGTTACTCCAAACTTACACTAAGAAGAAAGTAAAAATTTTAATTTAATATATGAACCTTTTCACAAAAAAGGCCTTTTTTTTTTTTTTTTTTTTTTTTAAACACACTTCAACAATATGCCCATTTGAATTGACAGTAAAAAAATAGAAGTTTAATGTACTTAGAGCAGGAACATCAGTCTTTACTGATCTATGAATGAATGGGTGATTCTTACCAGTAACTGTCATCCACAGCTGTTTTATACTGTATAAAACTCTTCTCCTTCAGTTAACTGAATCTCTGTAGCCATCTGGGGGCAGCGGGGCAGATATGTTTGATAAATCTGCAGCCTCCAGTTTGAGGAGTGCTGAGTTGCGGTACAGTGCCATTAAACACTCTGATCCATTTTGTTTAAATCATCGTGTGCAAATGAAACCAGTCTGCTACAAAACAAAGCCAGTTTACGCAGGACATCCCGAGACACTGGATTACTGAGGCTTATTCATGTGTCTTCATTATTCTACATCACTGTGTTGCAAAATAAACAACATCAGCAGAACACATGTCTTAATCAGATTTTCAGCACTTGTGTGCAAGAGGTTAAATATTTCTGTTAAGTAAATATTAGGGATTATTTCAGATATGCAACTCAAAGTTGATAACACTCACATTTAGGAAGTGCTGTTTATAGAAAATGAGTATGGCAAACGAAAAGTGTTCGATGTGGGAATAATATTTTTGCAGACAGTCGGACAGACAAACACACACACACACACACATACATCAACCTGCTCGTGGAATCAGATCATTCAGTGAGGATTAGGTGCATACAGCAGGTGGTTTCTCACAGGTGATCTGTTTTAAGATGATAATCCACGTCTCCCTGATGGTTCAGTTGTACATATGAAAAATGTAACTTTGTGGAGGAATTCACATGATTGAGAAAGAAGTTTTATATTATATATCTGGTATGAGCAGGTATTCGGTCACCATACTGTCATACTGTGTCAGGTATATAAATAACAAAACATTTAAGTGTTGTTTTTTTTTTAAACACTGTAATACTCTGGCTTTAATTTCTGACAATGTGTAAGTAATTTAAACTGGTATTGTATTAGAGAGTGCCCATTAATTTAGCATATTAGTCTAATACACCATCTTAGCACATCTGTACCTTCTGAATGAGTAATGCTTGTTTAAAATATGTTTTGATATAGACATGAGTCACCTACCTGAGGCTTTCCTGGTAGTGGACCTCTCTTTGCTGGTGGACCTCTCTTTATTTGTGGTGGATACTGTATAGATGGGGGATTGAGGAGCTCCTGGGTATGCGACTAGGCGGTGATAGTCTGCCAGTTGTTCTGAGCGCTTCAGTCCAGGTGAAGGCTTGGCGGACTCCAGCCTCTTCAGGAAAGCCTGAAACCCCCCCCAAAAAACAAATCTGTATATAATTAAAACCATAAATGCAAATGTCCTGAAATCTCCTGTCATGTTTACCTTGGAAAGATGTGGGCATATAAAGTATATGAGGTCAGTGTCAATAGCTTCCCTGGGGAAGCTATCAATCATCATTTTGAACATAAAAGCACTTCCTTATACTGTATATATGCTCCTAAAGGAAGTCTTAAGTGTCTCCAAGTGTGTGTTATACCAGAGTTAAATATGCGGCAAGACTCATCAGCAGGAGTTTTATATGAATAAGAAAAAGTTTTCCTAGCATTTGATTAACAGCCATTTACTGTTAGTCGATCATATTTGTTGTAGCTGTTGACCTACAAATTCTAACACACCATATCATATTCAAATAGTGTTTATCATTCATAAAATGAGCAAGTATTTGACTCAGAAATTAAGCACAAAATTCTAATTCTACAAATTCCAATTAAAGGGGACCTATTATGCTTTTCCTTATTTTCATATCTATGATGTCAAACTGTAAGATGTTCATGTTAAAAGTGGCAAACGTGTCAAATAATGAGGTAGAAGTAATCCCTGTTAGCAAAAAGCACCGGCTTCAGACTGCTCTGAATGCTCCACCATTTTTTCTACTTTCAGCCCGAGCTGACGTGAGCTCGTGATGGATTTCTTTATATGGTTCACTGCTCCACTCGCTAACATTATGACATTTTTCCATTGTTTTGGCGGTAGTCATGCCGAGCCATGACTGGAGTTGAGCTAGCACGCTGTGAGTGTTTTTCCATTACACAGCAGGCAAAGTAAAATAAATTTTTTACTTGCTGAAGGTGTGCTGGTTGTCTGCAGCTCTTCACCGAACATCATCATCACTGTGGCTGTTTCTGCTTGTACTATTGCTCCGTGCATTATTTCTAACTGATCCGCTGAACAAAGAGCTCCAAATATCTACATATGTTGTTGTGTTGACCGGTTTTAGCACCACTAACGAACCTCTGCTATTTCAGTGAGGACCACATTTCACTTCCTGTAAATTCTTCACAATAAAAGTCTCCCGTTATTTAGTAATTTAAAAGCTTTTAATATGAAGCAGTAAAGCAGGAAATGTTGGGTTTGCATTGGCAGTAACTTAACACGACTCTGATACGTGCTGACCCTCGGCAGCTTCCAGAAGCTGACCAATCGGAACAGAGTGGGCTCACTGGGTGGGGGGCCTTAAAAAGACAGAAGCTAAGACTGCCTGTTAAAAGACAGGAGCTCAAACGGACTGTAAAGAGACAAAGTCTATACTGAAGGGCTGCATAAAGGGCCAGTATGAGATAAATAAGGAGTTTTCTGAACTGTGAATCATGAAAAGCTACTCTTGTGGAGTCCAAAAATAAAAACATAGAGCTGGAAATGAGCATAATAGGTCCCCTTTAAATTATGAAAATAGACAAAATGTGGTGCTTCACAGCAAACACAACCTAAAAGCATGAGGCAAAACATTGTAGGCAAGTCACTGAATGTCATACACATGCATGCTGTACAGAAATGCCTCACTAAGCAAAAACTGTCTATGAAGCAATGCAACTGGAAAAAAAGCCCCACGGTCGATAGAAATTCTCCTAAAGTGCACAAGTCCCACAGCGTTCACAAAACGGCATTACTGGCTTCTAGTTGGGAACAGACTAGTCACCTACTGCATTTCCAATGTGTCAGCACTTTGAAATCTCGTCAAACTAAATCTAAATCACCTATTTGACAGAAAATTAAGCATATTGTGTGATTTACTGATCTTTAAATTCACAGAACTAGTTCTACTTGTGCAGGACAAACGAGGTCTTTTATGTGATGTGTGGGGTGGATATACTGATCACACGGCATATTCAATTACTTCACTCTAAGAATAGAGATGGCGAAAAGCATCCATGACAACGTAGAGAGTTGGACCGAAGATAGAGGACAGTCTGTCCTGACATGGTTTGAAACACATTTCTTGATAACAAAAACCCCTAATGGTCAATGTAAGATCTTAAAATCAACAATAATGAGAAACATTAGTGACAGTAATGTTGAAGAAATGAATGCAAGTTTTCTGTTTTCACTTAAAATACCTGCTTGAGGAGGAAGCAGCATCCTGCTGTTTGCCAGTAGCTAATCTAATGATCATTTCCTGATTCATTTTAAACACTGCCACTTATTGAGCACTGGGTTTCTATCACTGAGCGGTCAGGCAGGGTTAATATACGGGGTGAGAGGCTAAGGCTGCAGAGGTTGAACTGTCTCATAATGTCACTCCGTGGCGCTGCTTGAAGCCCGCCACCTGCTGCCATCTGTCCAAATCCATCCGTGTTTGTTTTCAGGGGAGGCTCTCTCACACTGCTACTAACTCAGCCCAACTGACTTGCACCTACAGTATCTAGCTGGTGTCTTTAGATATATGTCAACTTCAGGAGGCAAATACCTATTAAAATAAGTAATATAATTGCCCAAAATCATACAGTTATGTACACACAGACTGATATATGTCTGTTATTAATTAAACTACTTAAATTGCAGACATGTTTTTCATTCTGCTTCTACAAAAATTGATTAAAACCAATTACAAGACATTCCATTAAAAACACATCAGCATATGACACACAGACATGCGGACATGTTTTGTAGGAAAATCATTGATGCAGTAATGTTGTCTAGTTGATTAAGTACACTCAATGCATCATTTATAGCCCTGTTTGAGAGGGTGGCTGCATTGCCACAATTAAAGTTGCGACAGTCAGTCGATTAATTGATTAGCCAATTGTCAGAAAATTAATTGGTCACCATTTTGATAATCAAATAATCGTTTTATTCAAGCTTTTCTGTGTCATACATGATAATAAACTGAATATCTTTTGATTTTGGACTGTTGCTCCGCCAAAACAGGATATTTGAAGACGTCTCCTTGAGCTTTAAGAAATTATCAAGGGCTTTTTTCTTTGCTTTCTGACATTTTATAGATGACACGATTAACCCATTAATCGAGAACATAATCAGCAGATTAATCGATAATGAAAACAATTGTTAGTTGCTGCCCTAACCTCAATTAAAACACATTTGCAAACAATATATTTTTATTGACAAATCAAGGATGAGAACCAACATTTAAATAACCAACAGTAGCTACGTATTTAGTGTCTGTTTACATACACGTAATTACACAAATAAGAAACCTGAAATCTCATCACCAGTATCAACCGATGATTAATTAAATTTAAATAACTCTGATAAACCACCAATTCGAATGCTGTTGTGTACCTGTATCCATTTGTTGTGACTGAAAATTTCAAATATTAAATGTGTATTTAATTCAGCAGTTTTTTAAATCTTATTATTTTATATTTACCATTGTGACTAAATAACCACTGATTAGTTTTAAGATTATTTGGCACTTTGCCTTTTTTAGATGGATCAGTTTGACAGGAGACAGGAATAAATGTCACGAATCAGCGGTCTCTTGCGAAGGTTTGACCTTGAGGATATTCCTGCTCCACACTGGCCCAAAATTTGACACCAGTGCTAAAGTGAACACAGCAAATCAGGGCTGCAACTAACAATTACTTTCATTATCAATTAATAATTTGTCTATAAAATGTAAGAGATTACAGAAAAATGCCTGTCACAATTTCCCATAATCCAGGGTGATGCCTTCAAATGTCTTATTTTGTCCAACAAAAAGTCCAAAATTTAAAAATATTCAGCTTACAATGACATAACACAGGAAAGCAGCAAATCCTCCTATTTAGGACTTAAATTATCAATCAATTATCAATATAGTTACCGTTTCATTGCAGCTATATAACTGCAACCAGGTCAAAATCACATTCCCAAGATCTTATACTACTTAGCTGCTACATGATGATCCAAGGAAACACAATTCTGATATAGATTTGAAGAGGTGCAGTATTTGACATTGTTGAGCTAAAGCTTAATGGCATTAAGCTACAGCTAATGAATCACAAACATAAAGCAAAAGAAATGTTTTGTTCTATCCAACTTTCCTTCATTTTAAAGAGCACTGAAGAAAGTGGTTTGAAGAGAAAGGGAAAAAAAAAAAGATCAAATTCCCACACAGGAAGGCAAACTCACCAGGTTGTCCCTCTCGATGCGTTGCTGTTCCCGCTGCCTTTTGATTCCCTTGCTGGTAGTCCTCTCTTTACTGGTGGGCATCTCTTTATTTGTGGTGGATGTATAGATGGAGGATTGAGCAGCTCCCGGGTATCCGACTAGGCGGTGATAGTCTGCCAGTTGTTCTGAGCGCTTCAGTCCAGGTGAAGGCTTGGCGGACTCCAGCCTCTTCAGGAAAGCCTGAAAAAAACAAAAAACAAATCCATACATAATTAATAAAAACCATAAACATGCAGAAAATCAGAAATGCAAATGCCCTGACATCTCCAGTCATGTTTCCCTTGGAAGGATGTGAGCAGTATGTGTAGCTTTCTTGGGGAAACTATCAATCATCATTTTGAACATAAAAGCACTTCCTCATACTGTATATATGCTCCTAAAGGAAGTCTTCAGTGTCTCCAAGTGTGTGTTATACCAGAATTAAATATGCAGCAAGACTCATCAGTAGGGCTGTAGTCTGCTAGTCGACTGGTCGATTAGTTGGTCGATATGCTCTCGTCCGACTAAATTTTCATTGCTCGAATAATCTCCGTGTTATTTTCATAAGGAGAAAAGTGCTACATCAACAGCTTTCCAGGAGTAATCCATCATTTCCTGCGGCGGGAGGGACAGATTAACAAATTATCTGTGAAAACAACTTTGAACTCGCCCAATCTAATGGAGACTGCTGGGTCTAACTGTACTGTTTACTGAATGTACTGAACGTTTACTGAATCTGTGTTTCTTCATAATGACACAACAAGAACCCCCGCCAGGCACGCACGACTAATTGGCTAGTTGACAATTATGTACGATTTTTGTCGACCAAGATTTTCTTTGGTTGACTACAGCCCTACTCATCAGCAGGAGTCTTATGTGAATGAGAAAAGTTTTTCCTAGCATTTGATTAACAGAGCCATTCACTGTTAGATGATCATATTTGTTCTGGTTGTTGACTAACAAAATATAACACACTCTATCATATTCAAATAGTGTTTATCATTCATAAAATGAGCAAGTATTTGACTCAGAAATTAAGCCCAAAATTATAATTCTGCAAATTCCAATTAAATCATGAAAATAAACAAAATGTGGTGCTTCACAGCAAACACAACCAAACAGCATGAGGCAAAACAGTGTAGGCAAGTCGCTGAATGTCATACACGCAGTCACACTCCCACATGCATGCTGTGCAGAAATCCCTCACTAAGCAAAAACTCCATATGAAGCAATGGAACCAGAAAAAAGGCCCACAGTCAATAGAAATTCCCTTAAGGACACATGTCCCTCAGTGGTCACAAAAAGGCTTTACTGGTTTCTAGCTGGGAACAGACTGGTCACCTACTGCATTTCCTACTGTGTGAGCACTTTGAAATCTCTTCAAATTAAATCTAAATCACTTTTTTGGCAGAAAATTAAGGATATTGTGTAATTTACCGATCTTGAAATACATAGAACTAGTTCTACTAGTGCAGAACAAATGAGGTGTCTTTTATGTGATGTGTGGGGTGGATATACTGATCACACAGCATATTCAATTACTGCACTCTAAGAATAGAGATGACATTAAGCTACAGCTAATGAACCACAAACGTAAAGCAAAAGAAATGTTTGTTTCCTTCATTTTAAAGACCACTGAAGAAAGTGGTTTGAAAAGAAAAGATAAAAAAATGAATCACAAAGAATTGATAGATTTTCTAACCTCTTGCCATATATGCTAATAGCATAAGGGAGGTCAATTAACATTTAAAAAATATATTTATCAAACTCACCAGGTTATCTCTCTCGATGCGTTGCTGTTCCTTCTGCCTCTTGAGTGCGCTGTGAGAGCGGAGAACGACAGGCAAGTTTTTTTTCGCTGTGTAGGATTTCCTTCCCGCTGCACTTCCTGGTCTGGATGTTGGTGAAATGCGTGACAGCTCCCGAAGAAGTCGCTGGTTCTCACGATCTATGCGCCGGACCTCATCATTGGTGAAGGAGTAGTTCTTCCTGTTCCTCCCTCCCGGATAGCTGTAGACCACTTTACCGCCGAGCTGACTCCCTGAGCTGAGAGAGCCTGATTTATGGGAAGTTGTTATTTTAATTGGTCTTTAAAAGATAGTTACTGCATTTTATGTGATGTTCAAATGGTTGTTTGACCTGACGGCAAACCAATTGTGAAGTACGTGTTTTTTTTCTTTCCATCAAGTACATCTAGAATACATGGAAAATGTATATGTACAAAAATAAAAATGGCTATCTCCTTTAATATGCTTTTTTTTTTAGAATATATCATATACATCATAGCAAATATAACTGACAGACAACAATGGCAGAGTTTTACTCACACTCATCCACATCCGGATCTGAGTCATCTCGATGTATGTTACTAAGGCCAGTGGAGGGCACACTCGCCTGCTGCTGCTCTTTAAGGCTCCCATCTTCACCCTCCGTGCGGTTCAGGTCCAAGGACTGGAGAGGGCTGATGTCAGGAGATGAGAGGGGGCTCACATCTGTCACTGTACCGTCTGACTGCTCTGTACAGAGCGGTGGCAAATTTCGAGATCTCACTGAGCCCACTCTGGTCCTTCTCATTCCACGGGATAAAGAAGGCTTGCTGGGCCTGGGAGGCTCTAAACTGCTACAGGACCTTACTGAGTCTGTGTCTGTGCTGATCTCGCTTGAAGTGGGAGATGGACTTCGGCGGCATTGTGTAGGAGATCTTTTATTCCTCCCCTTTGAGCCTGAACATTTGGGATTGGATGATAACACTTCTTCTTCAATCACATCCTCATCATCTACCACTCTGGCCTCGGCCAACAAAGCCATAAATGTTCCACTGGACTTTTTAGAGTCTTCCTTACCATCATTGCTATTATTGTTTACTTTATGTGATGCAGAGGCAACAGATGATATGCTGGACGTCCTGCTCCTCACTTCTTCCTTTGACTGTCGGCTGTTCTCTTTCCTTTCTGCTCCACTACTACTGTTGTCCTCCACTCGCTTCAGGTGCTTTTTTGCCCGATCAGTCCTCGGGGACAAACCACCAGCTGTATTTGCATGTAGCCTCTCACGTGCTGGTGGCGTCTCCTTCTCAGTCTTCAAGTTTCCATCTATCTTCTTCCTTCCATCTCTACTGACTTGGCTATCATCACAGTCACTGTCAAAAAATGAGTGATCCACTTCACCTTCTAGTTCACTGGGGTTGAACATGGCAGTCTGCCCAACGTTTCAACAGATGCAAGTAAACACTGGACCTGTATGGTAGTGTAAGAATGAAATTTAGTTCATTTAAAGGTTAAAGGACCATATCACTGGTTTTTCATGATTTACTACTAATCACATATACTGTACATTACATCATAGCTAACTATTTTTCAAAAAATACTAATGTTTTAAGAAAATTAATGCCACTCCAGACATCCACTGATTTCTAGCTATTTGTTTCCATAAAACATAAAAATTAATCACCAAACTCTTAAAACTTGCTTGTGTTACAAAATCCATCACAATGAACATCAAGTCTGTGATAATCTTCCACTAAGTCACTTTATCAATATGAAATATTCTAATGTCCTTTCCAAATTAATTGCACTAGGGCTGCAACTAACGATTATTTTCATTATCAATTAATCTGCCGATTATTTTCTCAATTACTGTATTAATTGTTTAGTCTATGTATATGTAGTTATGTATCAGAAAACTAAGAAAAATGTCAATCATGTTTTTTCCAGAGTCTAAGATGATGTTTTCAAATGTCTCTTTTTGTCTGACCAACAATCAAAAACCCAAAAGTATTCCATTTACAATGATTTTGAAAAAGAGAAAAGCAGTAAATCCTCACAAAGGAGAAACAGGAACTAGAGAACAATTTTTATTTTTGCTTAGAAAATTACTGAAACTATTAATCCATTATCAAAATAGTAGCCAGTTAATTTTCTGTCAATCAACTAATCAGTTACTTGACTAATTGTCGCAGCTCTAAATTGCACATTACATCACAATGTGTACAATTGCTGTTCACATGGCTGTACACTGATCAAGCAGGTTTCAAGAATCTGTTCATTGATATTTAAATCAAATAGAAATGGATGGAAACCAATTGTCTGCTTGAATAGTAAAACAAGTACATCTGAATCTTAAATGGTTATTTTACCCTTCTTGTTTAAAGTATGTGTATTATATAGGACATAGTTTTATGTTTCTACATCTATGATTTTATATCGTGGTTATTAGTTTCTTAAATTCTGTAATCAGCATGTTGATTTATTAGGATGGGAGCACTATTATGGTGCTATGATTTTGTGGGAATGCGTTTGCTTGTTCATGGCCTGCATTTGATGGCAGGAAAAAAAAAACATCATTTTAATTTAGGAGCTAAAACCTGCAAAAACATTAACTTAACTATTGTCTCATTATTGTTAAGTTATTCCATACCAAAGCTGATTCAACTTTACAATAATGTATGCAACTTATTATTAACACATGCAGAAATTTAGCATAACATTTGATCAGTTATGGCAACGTTGCTGCCAATGACGGCACTTTATACAACAGATACGGTTTAAAACATTTACACTCTGTGAAGGCAAAGCATAGCTTAAACCCTGAAAGTGTCATAACATGACTTACAGCTTGATAACGTTAACTAGCGTTGCTAAGTTTGCTAGTTCAGTGAAGATATAGCTTTAGCTAAAGCATTAGCTGTATGATAACAACATCTCACCTGGCAAAGGGCCGCACCATAAACAGTTTGTCGCGTTATATTTGCATTTTCCGCTGCATGTTGTCCTTTACAGGATGTTTATTCCGTCCAGGAGACAAGTAAATTAAACGTAAAGCTGCATTTAAAACAAAATGCTAGTGCCTTGTATCTGGGCAACGTCACTTCCTGGCAACGGTTGCGCAGTACAGGCTGGTTATGGCAGGTCCCTCGACACTTTTGATAAGTGTTGCTCGACAGAAATGACATATTTTCGACAGATAAAAGTGTCGCTCGACACTTGCCTTTCATGTCGCGAAACTGGAGAATTTTGTTATGTGGCGGACACCGTCATATTTTGTCGCGCGATGTGATTGGGTAGTGGTACTAACGTCGCCATGGAGATAGTTTTCACTGAATTTCCTTATTGACATTTTGGTCTGTAACTTTAACGTCCTTGTTTAATTAGTCCCGGTTAGGATGATATAATGAAATTAAACAAGCCGGCTGGAGAATACAGTAGCTTCTGGTTACCATGGAGACGACTGAGAGCTTTCGCCGAAGTGTACATTGAAAACGTCGCGCGACTCTTTAATTTCTGTTGAGCGATACTTATCAAAAGTGTCGAGCGACCTACCATAAATCCGCCCTGTAGTCTGGTGCATAAGGCGTATTATAAAAGAACCTAGGTCGATTATCACTTAGTTAAAAACCGAATCAAACTGTAAAATCGAAATCAAACTGTTTCACCTCGATGATTTTTCCTTTTCCATTTTTTTTTTTGAATTTCCAATTGGGCGATACAAATTGTCATAATTGTGTCCTAAATATCACTAAATGTCCATTATAACTCGCCTTTTCCGGAGCTTCATCCGCTGATGAAATCATGTTGGGTGCGGTTGAAAGATCCGGGATAACAACACTAAATTAACCTTCATAAAGTAGATCCATGCTCAAGACTGGATTTTAAATATTGCAAAACATTCATTCAAAATATTAAACATCAGTTTTTAAGATTTTGAAATGTGAAAGCATTTTTCTACCTCTCCACTCATCCAACATAAAGTCTACATTAACCTTTATACAAGTTATATCATAGGCTATAATATTTTTCCCCAGAATTCTACAATTCCCTTAAAAATATTAATGATGTATATTCATTTTGTAAAACTGAGCCTGAATCAGTTATACATTTTTGCACTGATTGTCCCTAAGTTATAATTTGAAGCTTTAGACATATTTGTGTGTAAATTTCACAAACACAAACAAACTCTTTCCTAAATATGTCCAAAAAAGATTTAAAAATGGCTTTTTGATAGCTTAGAATTCATATAAAACAAAATCAGACTATCAAAAAATGAGTTTATACATTATCAGGAGTGAGTCTCCTTTATGTATACATGTGTGTTTATGTTTTCAGTAAGTGACAAGAATCAATGTATTAAAAAGAACTGGCTACTCTCTCTCTTTCTATCTCAACTTTACAGAGAAGCCTATAGAGAATTTACACTGCAGTGATTTGCCCTTGCAGTCAAAAGCTTAAATAAAAAAAATACAAAAACATATCAGGGAACAGGACCTGTGGAGGAATAGAGGAGAGGTCACTGGTTTTTTCCTCGGGGATCTATTATGCTGAAGTAACTGCTCTCCCTGGTGCATCTCCATCAACAAGAAAGGGGATTATCTGTAGGCGCGTCCCCTGAAATTACAATTTGTCACGGGTTTTCTTTTAATAACATAGTTAGACCCAGAAGTGACACACACTAATGAAATACCAATGTCCTGGGACAATAGCACTTGGGGGAATATATCGTAAAACCTGTGTCTGGTCACTGTCATATAATTTACATGCCAATGCAGGATGGGTTGAGATGAGGATTGAATGGGGGATATTTCTGTGGCAGTCGCATACTTAGACAATCAACCACTGGACGACAAATCACAGAGAGTGACAATGAGGCATCTGCAAAATGTCCTGTCAGTAAAGCTTTAAAGATTTTTAAAGAAAATTCACATTTCTTAATTTTTATGGCTACTGGTGAGAGGAAAAAGCTTCCATTTTGACTCTGACAGCTGACTGGTTGTGAAAACTCAATTACAGTGTGATTGTTTTCCAATAATGGCCTCTGTCAGAGGGATCAGTGCAGATCAGGCTGCATTCAGAAGATGCTTCTTCTAGTTCTCAGAGTGGGACCAAAGGCACCTGGAGGTCCTTTAAATGTTTCCGGGGGGTCCACAGCAAAATGAAGAAAAGTGTAATTTCACTTATTCACTAGCAAATATCTAATTTACAGAATTTGAATGGGTACTGCAGGCATATATTTTTCTCTACAGGTATAAAAATCAAGACAAAACATCATAAAACATAGGGGTCAACATAAAAAAAAGAGATTTGTCTGGTGGAGGTTTTGAGATTGTGTATTTGGTTGATATTAAAACATTTGTTGTGCTGAACCAATTAGTCCATTAAATCAATTTGTAAATTAACTAGTTCATTAAGAGGCAACTATTTTGATAATCAAATAATCATTCAAGTCATTTTTCAAGAAAGAATGCCACATATTTGTTAGTTCAAACTTCTCAAATGTGACAATTTGCTGCTTTTCTTTGTCATATGTGTCAGTAAACTGAATATCTTTGGGTTTTGGAGTAAAAGTTAAACAAAACAAGTAATTCTAAGATGCCAACTTAGGCTCTGAAAGAATTGTTACGAGCATTTTTCACTATTTTCTGACTTTTTAAAGGCAAAATGATTAATCGATTAATTGAGAAAATAACTGGCAGATTAACCAATAATGACTGATAAACATCATTAGTTACAGCCCTAAACATTTGAACAAAGGCAAGTAGTTTGAGGACAAGATAACATATACTTTACAGTTTAATTATTTGTTAAATCTGCCATATATTACAGTAGAAAAGGTTCTCTACAGCAGCAGGTGTCCACATCATCCAGCAGCAAAAGGGAGCTGGATTGGAGTTCTTTAGTCGACCAACAACATAAAAGAATGACCAAACTAGTTCAAACTAGTTTCTGCAGTGAGCCTATTTGGTAAATTTTACTGACATTTGTCATATTACGTATAACAAGAACAGGAAGTATATGATCAATTTCTATTTTTAATACAAAAATTACATTAACCTGTGGTTGTGCCTTTGTTTGCTAAGACATCATATATATATAGGCTGGACTAAGACCGTACAGGTAAATCACAAAGATTTACAGAAATTATTCAAATTTTTGCAAAGTTGGACATGTTCCTGTAAAACAAACAGTTTATAGAGTCCCTCCAAAGTTTTGCATGTTTTACCAATGCCAAATGATGTCACACTGACAGAACGAGACAGTAAGCTCAGATGGTCTTCGGCCGCTGAGGCAGACACAGATTATAATATGCAGTTTGATCCCAAAACTCTGGTCCCTTCCAGCCACACCAGCCCTGAGAAAGACGACAGACACACAAAGGTCAACACCTTCAACATTTTATACATTATACATATATATATATAAATAAATAAACTTACACTATACATTAAGACATAATATACAGCTCACCTTGTCAGTGATGACCTGCAAGTCCT
The DNA here is from genome assembly GCF_910596095.1 of Thunnus maccoyii. Taxonomy (NCBI): domain Eukaryota; kingdom Metazoa; phylum Chordata; class Actinopteri; order Scombriformes; family Scombridae; genus Thunnus; species Thunnus maccoyii. The sequence goes on from NC_056534.1 coordinate 16,924,033, forward strand.
CTGCTCCTGTGTAATGTGGATCTAGGATGAGGTAGCGAATCTGCCCTGTGGTCTCACTCCATGCCACACCCAGGATAGTGTGAGCCAAAACTCCCCCTCCTGCAACAAAGAACAGATGTTATTGAATTATTTTACCATGATTTTTACCAAGCTTGTGTTTGTATGAAGGAATTAAGATTTGTTTGTCTTTGCCAGTCATAACTAATATGGGCCAATTAAAATGTTGAACTCCTCCTTTACTAAATCTGCACTACACAGAATATATGAACATATACAGTATAAATATAGATATACTGTATATTCACATATAAAGCAGAATCAAAGCACTAAACCTATTAAAAAATAATTGAACTGATTATTGACGTATTTAAGTTATTTCTCTTGTGTGTTCAAAAGCTGCTGATGAAAACAAACCTTTCACAGCATCAGAAAACATTTATAATTTAGATTAAGATGATGTCTGACAAAATAAAACTTTCAATCAATTTGGTAGTAATGTTTTTAATATTAGTGACGTGTTGTAATGTGATTATTGTTTTAAGTAAAGAGTAAAAAATTACAGGCACAAATGGTGTTCTGGTAAAATATATATAAAAATGTATAAAATTACAGTTTGTCTCAGGTGTTAAGATAAAAGTTAATTAAACCTTTAACCCCAGCATGGTTGTAAAAATGATTTGACATTCAGCTCACCAATCATGATAGGAGTCCCTTCAGTAAGGAAGTGGTTGGCCAGTTCTCTGCCTTTAGACCCCAACTCAGACCCTTGACTGAAGAGTACAAACATCTGTCATTAGATAAATCTATACAACAATAATGTACATCATGTGCACAAACTGGTAGGCATGTGATCACACAACACACCTCACAAACATGATCTTGGAAGTGACTCCGAGCAGCTGGTTCAGAACAGCCTGAACCTCAATAGATCCAATCCACTGACGTGATCCCACAAAGGATGATTGTTTGTCTCCGACGTCCACTAAAGCCTGGAAAAGGAATGAGCCAAATAAAAAACAGCTGTCTTGACAACAAAAGCACAAATAATTATTAATTACAGGGCCACTACCTGCTGGATCTGCTTGTGAGTGGGCACAGGCTGCTCTACGTAGCCTTGCTGCTGGAACCAGGAGCAGATGGTCTGGAGGGAGCGGTAAGCGCAGCCCCAGCCGTTGTCATCCATACGGTCCTGCATGTAGTGGTGATAGCTGTAGATTCCTTGGACCAAGTACACCTTAAAAACACAAAAAAAGATAAATCAAGTTTAAAATTCCTTGCTCAGGACAGACTGTGCCGTCTTTAATATGTTAAATCATATGAATATTTGAACGGTTTTACCTTTCCGTTGTCCAGGGTGGGATGTGTGAGGACTTGATGAGGGTTTCGTAGATAACCGTCTTTGTACGGTTCATTGGGAAAGTGGTAAGCATTGGCTCTTCTAAAATAGGGCTTGTCTTCTGGTAGCTCAAAGTGTTGATGTAGTTCCTACACAGAAAGATTTGTGCAAAATAAAATGAAATAAAAAAAGAGTGAATACATACATCAAGTGTCAAGCCAAGATGATGCGTTTAACTAATGGAGAGGTTCACCAACTTTTAAAACTGTCTTAAAATAATAGTCACTTTTTGTAACCATCTCTTCACTGCAGCTCAACAAGGAAACACTGTCCGGGGAATCACAAAGAGAGAATTTTATACAATAACTAACTTTGGATCTGCTTCATCTGACTAACTTAGACTACTGAAACCTAATATAACTTAACATAACAAGGACTGTGGATTTTGTCCCCCATTACTTAAATTGAAAACACATAAAGAAGGCATCTCTTAATGGCCACTATGAACAGCAGGAATGAATACAGCGAGAAAAGCCTCTTTCAATGTTCATCTGGGCACCTGACTGATGTTTTAAGACAGAACTGAAAAACTGTGAACCCGTCCTTTAAGCAAGTACAACAAGCTGGATCCACTGCCTGCTGGATAAAACTGCATTAGGACTACAACTTACCATTATCTTCATTAATGAGTCATCTGCCGATTATTGTCTTGATTAATCTTTTAGTCAATAAAATGCCAGAAAATAGTGAAAAAATACCAGTTATAATATCTAAGATCCCATGGTGAAGCCTTCAAATGTCTTGTTTTGTACAATCAACAGTACAAAATCCTAAGAAATTCAGTTAACTATCATTTATGACACAAAAAAAATCTTCAAATCCTCACATTTGAGAAGCTGCAACCAGCAAATGTTTGGCATTTCTGCTTAACAAAATGACAAAAATAAAAAAAAACAAAATTTTTTATTTCTTTATGTTGTTTGAGTGAAAAAGATGCTAAAACAGAAACAACTTTAATGTCGGGGGAACTACAGTACGTGTTACCTGCTCATGTCGGATTTTAAAGAATCTCAGTCAGTGGTTCTTACCTCACGCTGTGTCTCCAGTTGGCTGTCAGGCACTCCTGCTGGATAAACCACAGTCACCAGTCCTTTTGGCTCTGGAAGGAGGAAGTGGAGTGGTTCAGGGACCAGCACTGTGGTTCCTTTCATGTGTTGCAGGGTCACTTTCTCCATCTCACACAGCTGATTAGTTAGCGCCTCCACTAGGCGCTCACAGGCTCTGCAACACCAGAACACATTTGTTCATGGATTTGTATTCATGGTGGTAGCTAGCAGTGATTTTACAACAAACCTACTGACACTGATACACTAAGCATTCAGATTTTTTAAAATATCTTTTAAGGGTGAGACGTACTCTTTCGTGGTGTCGTTGCAGCTGGTGCGGACGACACAGTCCATGGGAAGAGTTGTAGACAGAAAGTGGGAATTCTGGACTGATCTGCTGAGGATCGGTGCTGAAACGGGGCCTTTATTTGTCACCTCCATCATCAGGCGAAGGTTTACGACACTCTGAATGTGCATTTACATAAACACAGAAACACACACCATAGCTACAGTAGGTTATAGGTGAATATGCTCAAGTTATAGCAGTGTATGTAATTCTTCTAACATGCTGTAGCAGATATATCTACTGTGGTGTACATGGTGAAAGAACTGTGTTGTGTTTTGGGAGTTAGTATTTCTCCACTGAGACAGAATATCATAAATATTACAGTTTCCATCCATCTCCATATACAAAACATGTTCATACCACTGCTGAGCTCTTTTTGCTTTTCTTTTTTGCAGATCTCTTGCCAGCGCTCTCTTGTTCATCTGTCCTGAAATAAACAAAAACATTAATTTGAAAATAAATGGGAAAAAGGCAGCCGATTCCATATGAAAAGAGAAAAATTTAAAAGGAGAACTTACTGTATCCACTGATGTATATCTTCACACGCTGCATTAACACTTTTGTTTGGCCAAATAATAACGGGACTGTCACAGACGGTGAGAACACAGGACTCAGATTTCACCTTGGAACGGAGGGTCTCAAATGTTCTTGAGATGACTTTTTGCATGAGCGGCGCTGAAAGAAGACAATTATTATTATCATTAAACCTTTATTTAACCAGATGCATCCCATTGAGATTACAAGATCTCTTTTTTGAGGAAGCTCTGGCCAAGATAGCAGCAATACAGTGTTTCAAACAACATCCAAGCAAACATTAAAAACACATAAAACAAAACATACAGTAGCAACTCACAGAATCATATATTACTACAATATTACTGATTTACTATTACTACACTGTTATGATATACTTTACATCCTGCTGCTATGGGCTTATTCTTGCTGTCTTTTGTTGACAATGATTTTTAAAATGTCTGTTAGTCAACTGTGCAGATCCTTATACACCTTAGCAACATTCATTGCACTACACTGTCTAAAAAGCCCAGATAGAGTCTTACACTCACTGTTTTATTGTCTTCTGTACCAGTTGCTTTTTATGCACACTGTAGCACTGAAGGATCAGGAACCCCACATATCTGAGGGATTGTGAGCTGATTAACAGGACAGAAGCCAAAAAACTTACCACACATATTTTTGATTATGTTTATTTTTTCAGACCTTCCGCTAATCTCTAGGAGGAATGATTACAGTGAAGAAAACCTCTTTCAGTGTTGATATGGACACCTCACTCTTGTTTTAAGACAGAATTTAAAAATTGTGAACCTGTCCTTTAAGATGAATATGGTTATATGGGTCAGTGGCCCTGCTCTGTGGCTTGAGGCAGAGCAGCTAAAATTACTATTTTCAAAGACTTTTAGACACAGTGACCATCAGGTAGTATAACGTTTGGTTTATGAGTATTATTTGCTCACATTTCATCTTATTCTCCTCCCATGTGGTGATTGATTTGCTGCAGCATCCAAGAAGGAGACAATAGCAGGGAGAGTGAAATGATGCCATTTAACTAAGAATATTTCCTCAAGTACTGTACTTAAGTGCAATTTTACAACTTTTGCTTTACTTGAGTATTTCCATTTAATGCTACTTTATACTTCCACTCCACTACATTTCATTTCATTTATTTGACAGCTTTAGTTACTTTTCAGATGATGATTTGACACAATGGATAATATAACAAGTTTTCAAAATACAACACATTGTAACAGATGAAACCAGTGGTTTCGAGCCTGTTTGGCTTTTGACGTCTTACAAAAAGCAGTGTGTAGTCGAGGTCACATTTCAGATGTCTATGAGTTGTTAACAGCTCCACCAAATAGTGATTTTTCCCTCTAAACTTCTCACATGGTTTGATTTGTTGAAGCCAAATGCTGCTGACACACTGATTAATAATCTAATTGTGTCATATATAATAATATATCAGTCAGAAGGATGAAAAGAGTATTTTTACTTTAATAACTTAAGTACATTTTGCTGCTAATGCTTATGTACTTTTACTTAAGTAGGATTTTTCATGCAGGACTAGCAGGAATACTTCTTCCACCACTGTTAAACTGTTGCTTGGAGCCTCTTGAACCATATCTGGTGCAACTCTGGAAAACACTATGATTAAATGTTTTGTGGTTAAAAAGTCCATGAACATTAGTTACCATCTGTGCTGTCCAGCTGACATTTGAACTCCAGCGGCCCCCTCACACGAAGGATGGTCGCAATGTCGGAGAGATGCGAGTCAACAACCTGAGATAACACAAAACAAGTCAGCAGCTGCCTGGAAAACCAATTAAAAGAGTTTATAACCTCAATTAATTCTGTTGTCTTGTCAAATGCCAACAACAAACTGAAGCTCTGTGTCATCCAGCTGGAGGTTTTCTACGGTCCAGCAGCAGGTTGACTATAAAGTCGAGCTACAAAAAGCGACATAAACGTTTCATTTCACTAAATAATCAATTAACTTACCATTGTGGGGTTTAGTTCAGTGATATAAGATCACAAAGCTAAGCTATCAGCTATGCTCTATGAACCGGAGGCTGTCATGTCTGTTGTAGGAAATGTTCAACGTGTCTCTCACTGCTTCATTCTATTGGTCCACGATGACCACGCCCACTGCTGTTGCATTCAGGGTAGCTCGTAATTTAGGGAATTTAGTTAAATAATGTAACAGCCTTATTTATTCACTCTTTTAGATCATTTTCTAAAGAGGACGCTGTATTTCTTTTTAATATATATATTTTTTACACATTCAATCATCATACAGTTTCTTTTTTTAATTTTTTTTTTTTTCACAAACTTTGTTACTTTGTCTGTTTTTTTGTTAACCGAGCAGAACAATAAGAAACACAAAAAACAAAAAGAAAACAGTCTGGTAATAATCTCACATGACCAGACATCATTTATATCCTTGATAAATATAAATCAAGTAACATAATAAGCAATATCCACAATCACAGGAACTCACATGAACACAGATTAGCCCACTTAATAGGAGGGACAACAAGACAATATAAAACCAGTTAACAAAAAACTAAACAAAAACGACAAACAACGAACAAACAAACAACCAAAAAAGTAGGGGGTAGCTAAGCCCTGTACGGCCAGCAGTAAGACCGGAAGTTCCCAGACATAATGACTATCTATAATACGAGATAACCCACACTGTGTAATGACTAATCCATATTGTCCTCCACTATAAAGCGATCAGAATTGCATTTTGGCACTTATAGATTCCCTCCAGACATGTAATAAGTAATTGCATATAAAAATACTCTGCTTGGAACAATAATGTGTGTCTATTAAGGTCTATTAAGTATGATTTAAAATCCCTAAAATTGCATCTACTCCTTCCCCTTCATTAAAATTACAGAAACTATGCATATGTTAATTTATTTCATTTCTGAAGTTTAATTGCTGGATATAAGAAGAAGTCTCCTATTTCACTGTAAAGTCAAAACAGTGTTTGTGCACTGGAGGCTTTAGGTTTCTACATCACACTTGTGTAAGTCGAATACTGGACCAGGATTGGCTCCAAACTAGTTGTGATGTCGTAAATCATGCTTATAGGCCCACCCCTAAAAATCAGATTTTTAATGAGCACAGAGAATCTTTCCACTTTCAGCAGATTAATGTGAAAACAGCGTTGTAGTGTCAAACTCTGCACATTCATCATTCTGCACAATGAAGCTCAAACATCCAACTGAAAGATCAAGAAGAAAAACATATTTTTGAGTGGAGGGAGACTTTAAGTTTTCAAATTCACTGCTCTGTTAGTCGAACTGAACCTCCTGTATTGAATTTTCCTGGTAGGTTCTGAACATGCAGGGCTGTTTTTGGTATGAGCACCAGCTAGTGGAGTTACGCTGGTTTTCTTTCTTGCATCTGAAACATGTCCCTCAATAGTTTCAGGTTTGTTAAACGGAGAATTTTATGTGACGTTCATCAGTTTATATCTTTCAAATGGTCGCTCTATGGGTTAACAACACAGTTAGGAATCATGCAGTGTTGGTGACTGTATCTAGAGTTACAGATGATTTAATTAAGGGATAATACAGACTTCTACTAATATGATTTTTTTTCTTAGTTTTTAATACACAGTTAACCAGTAACACTGAAATCTAGAAATGACCATTTTTACTGATGCACTTTTACAACAACAGTCCCAAATATTACAGAGTAAAAATAGATGCATAATTCACTGATATTTTATACTTATTTTATTATATCTCCAATCTGTAACATGACTTTGAGAAGACACAGAGAGAGAAATAATCAGTGCAAAAATTTGAAGAAATGTTTGTGTATTCATCCTAAATTTTTGGAAAAAATAATTTGAAAAAAAAAAATCCTCAAACATCGCAGAAAAATGTGACTGCAGATATTGTTCAACAACTATCTGGAGACCAAGTTATCCCACCAATTATGTACTTTCTGATGAACTGATGAAGAAATGCAGTTCATGTATAGCAGTATGCCCAACTAATGAACTATATATACATATATGTGTGCGTGTGTGTAACTTTTCTTTTCTGTTTTTTGTTTTTCCTGTTTTATTTTACTTTATTTTATGTGTAAAAATATGAAAATCAATATATATATATTCAAGCAAAAAACAGACAAACACCCTTGCAGACAGTCTCAGAGTAGGTGATACAACAGCCACTATAGCTCCAAACATCCTCAGGTTGTGCACTGTAAACTCTTCTGTTGTGATGCTATTTGTATCAAGTGTGTCTCTAATGCTGGTTTGGTGTCTACTAGGATGGAGTGAGGCATACTACATATCTAATTATTCCAGCATCAGTGCCCATCTCACCCGTCTTATGCAACATTTGAAAACATGCATGAACTTTCTTATATTCATATCTTTTTGTTCCACCATATACTTGTCATTTTTACCTATGTTTTTTTCAACAAGGTAAAATAATGAAAATAGACATAATTAAATACATAGCAGAGCAGTGAAAACAGTTTCTTTATGCATTGCCTGTTTGCCTTAGGTCATTACATGGCAGCAATGCGTGTTAGTCCAGGCAGAACGGCAGGATTAGAGTTACTGGATGTAGTTGTTATGCATGTAGAAGTGGGAGCTTTATAACTACGATTGGTTCAAGCAAACATCACACCAAACCTCAACAACTTTAGAGAAAAAAATCCTCATGAAAAGCTGCATTTATAGTGACAAGACAAATCAGATAAGTGTGTGTATTTACCTGCTTTTTACCTAATAAAAGCAACTTTTTTCAGCATATACATTAAGGGTAAACTATATGAATATCTCTCTTAATATAATTCACATTTACAGCTCTTTGTAAGATAATAGACCTTTTACACATAAATATGTTTTGACTTATTAACTATTCTTTGTTGTTATGGAAAAGTCAAATACATCACAAAAGAAGCCGAGCTGAAAATGAGGTCAGCTTTCAATCAGTTATGTTTTGCTCTAACATTGCCTCTGGATAAAATCATGAAGGGTTTGTTAGGATTACTGGGAAAAGGAGCTGAGATGGTCCTTTTCATATAAGCATTCATAATAAATCCCTTGAGTGTAGCAGACTGTCAGGAAAAAATTAAATAAACACACTTAAAATATCCAATGTTCATGGCTGGACTGGAGTTTTAAGACTAAACAGGCAGATGAAATGGTTGCATTATACAATTCCTCAATTTTAATAAAATTTTTGCAAGAAATTAACTGTTGTTTCATAATGTAAAGCTGAAAATATACATTTGTGTAGCTCAAGACCTCGGCCAATGTGTTTGGTAGTATCCAAAGAACAGAACATCAACAAACATTTACTGTAAGTATCTATTAAAGGGCTTCATGTCCCTGAATGTTGCAATTTGCCCGAAAAAGAAGTTTCTTTTTGTTAGATTAAGTGCAGCTATATTTCTACATTTCCACTGTCTGAAGTCACTGCTGTTGAGCTCTGTGGACTCTGTGCGCCGAGCTTGATTTGCATTGAGATTTGCTATCTCACTTCGCATCATAAACAGAGTATCGGGAGTGTGTGTGCAAGGACTGAATATATGGCACACACTATGGAAACTCACATTACAAACGTACACTCATCATATGGGCATAAGCAAAGTTTGTCTTTGGATACATCTGGTTGTGTGTAATATCTGACAAAATGACTGATGGCAGGATGTAACAACAGCGATGAGACAGTCGTTTGAATATATACAAATAATCTCTGTGCAGGTGTGATACCGAAGTGAAACTTTTCGTGGAATAATCCACTTCAGCTTTCTGCTTCTACTGTAAATTTAGTGTGTGCTATTTTTTCTTTTCCTTTTCTTTTCGGGAATGCTCAAGATAGTTTTTTTTGTAGTCACTGACAGCATGAAAATGTATTGTGAATTAATTGCATTTTTCCGAGATGACACAGAATACTGAGCCAGACATACAGTAACAATATACTGTAAATTCTCTGTGCAGGAAAGGTGACATTCATTGTGTTCAGGTGGCTGCATTGTGTGTGTGCTTTTCTGTCAAGTCTATCTTGTAGATTATAGGAGCAGCAGGGGCTTAACATCACTTAAAATCACATAAAAGTAATCTTAAAAGTAAAAAAAAGAGCTTGTATTTCCCTCTTTCTTTCCAGTTTGGCATTTTATTTTATAAAATTATATTTTTTTCTTCTATGGCATTGGTCTAATTCTAGTTTATGACCTTAACATCGATGGTGGTTGCTCCAATAAATCATTTTTATCATGTTGTGCTCAGGGCATACTTCCATAAAACAAGCTCTCTGTGTGTGTGTGTGTGTGTGTGTGTGTGTGTGTGTACAGGACTTTCACAGCTAAAAGAGGAATTTAGTTCATGCTAATCAAATTATGCGTCTATATCAGCCCATGTAAACAAATGCGCTGCATTTCCATCAAGTGAAATCATTGTCTCTCCAGTTTTGGTGAGGATTACATGTTCCTTCATGGGTTTAGATTATCTGACGCACTTGGCCCCTAAAACTCTTTCAAAGCCCAACAGATCACGTCAAAATGTATTTTCAGAAAAACACAGTTTTTCCAGCTCCTGAAAGTTGCCATTTTGGAGAAATATAAAATCCATTCAACACCTTGTACTTCATGCATTCCTGTTGTGGGTGTTATTATATTTTTTAAATTTTATAATCTCCACAAACAGCAAAAACCTTTGAGAGATAATAACTGCAAATCAGGTTAGTCCATGGAAACATCTTGATGTAGCATACAGGACACACATCTTTTGCCTCTGGATATCTGATGACCTAAGCTTCACATCATTGGTCCTCTACTGAGCCATGATTTTCTGAATCCTGGTCCTTAGTCATCCCCCACTGCTAATGGGTTCACCCGGGGACATCATCTAAGAGATGAATAGATGAAAAAAAAATACTCAACATCATTGCCTGATTCCAGTGGTGGAGTGTAGCAGAGAGCATTTATTCAAATACCGTTTATAATTTAAATACTTAAATAAAATTTCAAGTAACTTTTACTCTGCTTGAGAATTTCCACATTATGCTACTTTATACTTCTACCCTTCTACATCTTAGAAGGAAACATTTAACTTTTTACTTCACTGCAATTATTGGACAGCTATAGTTACTTGCTACTTTACAGATTAAGATTTTACATACAAAATATGATCAGCTTCTAAAAGATGATGCATTTTTACAGATACAATTTCCAACGAGTACAAAAATTACCTTCACCTCTGCCAGCTAGAGCATAAAAATGATCCACAAATACCAATGTATCACTAATAAATGTTCAATAATGTAATATATAATAATAAAACATTGAGAAGGGTAATTCTGCTGGATTACTTTTTTAAACTTTAAGTATATTTTGCTGATATTAACTGCAGGACTTTTACTTGTAACAGAGTATTTTTACACTGTAGTAGCTATTTTTACTTAAATAAAAAAAAAAAATGTCTTATGTTATTTCTTCCACCATCCACAGAACAGAGAAACAGTTGAACTTTTTTGCTTCTTCTCCGTCATCTGGTCCACACTGCCTCTATCCTTTTTTTGTCTCATCCACAACCTCTCCTTGTAGCTCCAGATAAAGACGCCTCCATGCTTCACCAGCTCTGGACTTTCAAGCCTCCGGTGCAGCCAACCAAAAGCAACCTGCAGTCTGCATTCAGTGATCAATTTCCGTTAAAGCCTGTGACCAGTAAGATGATGAGGCTGTTGTCTCTTCACATCTAGAATCCTTCTGAGGATTCTCAGTCATACCATCCTCCTTCAGATGAGGAGAGTCAGTGGGGAAAGTTTGAACCAAATTTTCTGCTTTCCCCAGTTAGGAGCATGTTCTATGTGGACTGAGAATGAAATGATCCAAGAGAAGTGGCCTGATGTCCAGTCCTGCCTGCAGTGTGGTCATTGCTCCTCATTTTGTTGGACGGATGCTTCGGAGCTCGACTTGGGCTCTCCTCTTCACCTGCAGGTTTTCACTGTCTCACCTTGGCACAGATCAGAGGGTCCATGTTGTAGATAATTATGACAAAGAGGTTTGTTCATGCCCGTGCAGCTGGTGTTGCCTCCTCTGGGTCCTGGTGAGAGGCAGCAACAACAGCTGTCTCCTCTACGGTAGCAGATGGGTCACTAAGACTCGAGGATAGCCTGCAAGATCTACTTCAAGATGTCACTGAGGTGCATTTGCATCTGCATTTGCCTCTTGAATGGAAAGGACTAACAGAGGAAATCTTGAGTATGTCTGTCATGCAGAAAGAAGAAGCACGTCAGTGTTGTGATGTAACATGTTGTAATGCAGTCACTTCAGTGTGCTTTAGAACAGTGGTTCTCAAAGTGGGGTCCAGGGACCCTCAGGGGTCCTTGAGAGGGTTCCAGGGGATCCCCAGCAAAAAGGAGAATAATTTATTTTCACTATAATTCCATCCATAAGTAACACAATGACAGAATGTACGACTATTTTGGTCATAGGTTTCATACACTTTATGTAATAAAACATCTAAAAGCAAAAATCTTATCAGATGGGGGATCCTGGGACAAAATCTTATCAAAGTTGGTTCCGTGGTCTAATTTGTGTCAGGTTAGGGGTCCTTGACGTGAAATGTTTCTAAAGTCTGCTTTAGAAACATTTTTCTTTAATTTTCATATTAAATTCAGCTTGTTACCTTTCATAATCTTGTTTCAATTAGGTACAATTCTCAAATAAACAAAAAAGACAAATGCAGATTCTAACTCACTGCATTTTATTTGACCCTTGTCATAATAAAAAATTGATTTGAACTCAATAAGAGTGTGTGAGATTTTTTTAAACCACTTTAATCAGTAATTTGGCCCCTAAAAGTGTTTGACATGACCCTAACATGTCCTCATAATTATTGACCACATAGGCTGATTGTGCCATGCACTCCATAATGACCCACAAGAGTGATTTCTAATATGCTGCTTTCCAAAACCATTACAAATCACTTAAAAAATAATCAGACACGGAGATCAAAACAGGTTAAAGTGCCTTAAGATCTTAAATGATAGCTCAGTCTCAATTAATTTTACTTCCTCTTTGCTCTACAGTGTAATTATTGTCAAGAAGGTTTTGTGAAACCACTGATGTCTATAAAATATTAGGCTGTGGTGATTTGATACAAAGAAGTCAAGCAATCCGAGATCAATGACATAAACTGAACTCTGTAAAATGGAGAGTTCAATGAATTATCTGCACTGAGGATCTTGGCCACCCTGAAGCCTACTGGAAGGGTTCCCCTTTTAATCTCTAACCTATAAACTAGATGTTGTTACATGGGAGCAACATCAGCATCCCGGGCCTCATTGTTGAAAGACAGCCAACATAAACAGTGTGCTTGTCCAAGGCTGTCCTACGAGGGACATGAAAACTCCCGAGTGACGATGCTGTTTTTTATTTAACCTCTGATATGGATTTATTATGTTAGACAAAGACAATGCTTTTTTCAGACCAAACAAGGCCAACAAGCAGCCTTATCTGCAGGCTCATCATGGCACATGGATTTTTATAAATTATCACTCAACATGACTAATCATCACTGAACCTTTGTCTCACCAGTCTTAAATAAAACAAATTATTCATTTCATGCTGTACTTAAATAAAAATTGTTTTAGTGTGTATTTATTGTTTTCTGCGACATATGGAGATAACTCAAAAGAGACATTGTCAATTTGGAAAATATTCTGATATTGTAGTACATTTAATTTATTTATTTATACGCAGTAGGCAAATTAATCGGCATGTCTGTGCATGTGCCAGCTGGTGTTAGCTGGCTGGCTCAGCTTTCAACTGCAGTTCTTTGGCAAGATGTTCTCATACCAATGAAGCGACCACTTAAGAAATACAAACATAGGACAGGAAGATGCCAAAGTGACCACAATAGCAACAAAATCGCAAGATACAAACCACACAGAATGTCAAGAAGCAGCAAGATAATAAGAATAACGTGTTATTTGGTTTATAGATAGATAGATAGATTTTTGGGGACAAAAAAGGAAGCCCCCATAGTGGAAATCAATAAATTTAAGGTTGAAGACTTGGTTAAAGCTTGAGGTAAGGTTGGGATTAGACAAGTAGTGATTAGGAAAAGTCTTCCGGTAATGAATGTAAGTCAATGTAATGTCCAATGAAGTAATGGAAACACAGCTGTGTGTGCCTGTGTGTGTGTGTGTGTGTGTGTGTCAGGAGAGAGAGAGAGAGATGCTTTATTAATCCTGAAGGACATTAAGGCATCCATTATCGTATTCAGTACAAACAAACAAACAAAAATTATACAATACAAACCAGTGAAAACCAAACCAAAACAATAAGTAATAAAAAATGCAACAGCTAAAGGGCAATAATAACTAATAGCAGGGAGACAAAAAGACTAATACCGGTGATGATAACAAGCAGATGAGACATGAAAATCGGTAAAAACTAAGTGTGAACTGTACATGAATGTGCAGAAGACAAACTGTGCAATAGAGGTAAAGAGAGATAGAGAGTATAAGATATTATTAAATAATAAATCACCAGGTCAAAATTTTATCCAGTTTGGGTGAATATAGCACAAATACAACGCAGGGTTAACTTAAAACTGTCACAAATGTATTGTTGCTTGTACAAAATGTTGTGCTTATGACATTCAAAAGATACACGAGTTATTAACAATCAATAATAAACTGCAACATGCAAGTTTAAACAGAGGAGAGTAGATTATAACAAGCGTTAGTTTGGGTAAATAACCCAACAGTATAATAAAAATATAACCAACCCCTTGTCTTGAGTAGCTTTCTGGGTCACATTAACCCAGCATTGTGTTGGTGCTATATTGACCCAATTTGGGTACCCATCCTTTAAGATTACACATACACTAAGGTCTTTATGTGTATATAGGCCTAATAGTGATGCTATGTGGTGACCAGTTTCATATGATGGGACCCAGTCTTGAGGCTGATCTGAGTAAATAAAAAAGTCCATTGCATGCGAGGAGTCGCCTGGAAATAATTTCTCATTGCTGATAGGTTGCTCAGACACACCAGCCCCACTTTGCGCATGGATTGGTCTGCTGCTCTTTTTTCTCCAGTTTCTCATTGGCTTTTGGTAAGGATGGTTCCCTGCCATCATTTGCCCATGCAGGTTTCAGTGAATATTGTATGTGGTCTCTTGCTTTGGTGCTGATCATTTATATCAGCTGCTCGCAAAGAGGAAGGTAAATCCTGGATGAGCACACCAGATGATGGAATTTCTCCCGGAGACCGCAGCTGCTCGACCAAGTCTGTCTCCCTCCGAAATCAGATAAAAAAATTTAAAAAATAATAAAAGACTGAGAGAGAGAAGCCTAGAGATCACAGCAAGGGTAAGATGTTCTGCACGAAGCTGAAAGAATTGAAGATATCGGGAGAGTGTCCATTCTCCAGCAGCGCTAAAAACAATGAGCTCGGAGACTTTGAGGAGCGCTCAAGTGACGCCGCGGATTTATTACCTATTTCTAAGGACGTGCACGGAAAAATAGGTGAGGCTCTACCTCGACAGAAGACAAGCAGAGGCAAAGTTAACCTACATACACTTGGGGAGAGCATCCGAAAATTGGCATGTCCCGAGGTGAGTTAAAATGTATCATTATTCAGAAAGCAACTACAATGTTTTACATATATTTATAAAAAAAAATGTCTCATGAGTCTCGCCTGCAAGGCACAGACAGCACGCCTGTTTATCCACGTGAGAAATACCAGATGTTTTCTTTTGATCCTGCTTTTTCAATTGATTGGTGCTTGTATAATTAAAGCTGCTTTTAAGTCATGTTAGTCAGACGATAACCTTTAACTTGCTGGACACTTTATCACACAGTTTCAAAGGCTGCATACTGCCCTCCAACGAATGATGACACTATCAGTCCAAAACAGGGACTCTGAAAGGTAAAATGTGTCTTTTTCTTTAATTAAGATGCCATTAAGACCTAAGTAGCAACTACACCCCTGCTTGACCGCTACAAATATGATTACTACTGCTTAAATTGGGCGTCTGCTACAACAGCGTGTACTCATAACAACCAATTTCACTGTTGGCCTACTGTTTAGCTGCCTCAAGATCCCTTACAAATTTCTCCTGCTTGATACAGACTCAAGCTGCTGTGAATACTCATATAAATGAAAATAAACACTTATAAATATGCCGAAAAACACACGACTATAGCAGACAATGAAAAATTCTGCGTACTTTTCCTCTAAATATGGTCTGATCTGAAGCTATAGTAAAAGAATTGGCAGATTAATGAATTGGCCACACACTGTTTTGATAATTAATTAATCATTTCCGTAATTTTTCATGTATAACTGGCAAACATTTGCTGGTAGCAGCTTCTCATTTCTGAGCTGCTTCTTTGGCACATGTGATAATAAACTGAATATCTTTGGGTTTTTGGATGGTTGGGAGGACAAAACAAGACAGTTGAAGATGTTGCCTTGAACTCTGGAGAATAATAACATTTTACAGAAAAAATTATTCATTTATTAATTGAGAAAATATGCGGCAGAATATTTGATAATTAAAATAATGATTAGTTACATTTCTAGTCTGATGTAGGCCTATTTTAGTTAAATTTGGTCTGGTTTACATGTCTAACTTTTTGCTATTTGTCGTCTCTCCAGTCCAGTAATTTGTTGTACAGACTGTCAGAGTTGCAGCGATGAACCAGAGCATTTAATGGACATGATGAACATTTACTCGACCAAAACAGGTAATGTCAAATCTGAAAATCATATTATGAAATACGTTGTGTGTATTGTGAAGTCCTAGGTCATGTGGGCCTTACACCTTCCCCTGTTTCCCTTCATGCATCTGACAGCGATCCCGATGGAGGCTTTGAAAGTTGCTCTTGGCGAGGAGCTCTTCAACATGTGTTACGAGGAGGACGGACACATTTTGAGGGTGGTGGGGGGAGCTCTTCACGACTTCCTGAACAGCTTCAATGTCTTGTTGAAACAGAGCAGCACGCCACCCAACCCGGACAGAGAGGATTGTGTAAATGAACCTTCTGTGCTGTGCTTAGACAAGGATCCGGGTCTGCTTACTGTCTACTTCTTCAACCCCTGCCTGACCACTGAGCTCTTTTTCCCTGGAGTTATCAAAGCAGCTGCCCGCCTGCTGTATCACACCACTGTGGATGTGTTGATGGATCCCCCCAGTGCTAAAGACAGCATCTTGCAATCCAGCCCGCAGCCCAGTCTTCTGTACACAGTTGTAGTTAAGGATGCTAAAAATCTTAGCCCCAGTCCATTGCGGGCGACCTCAGCTGGGACCCTTCCTACCTCTCTGTTCTCCACCATCTTCCCTTTCCATCTGATCCTGGACCAGGACTTGGTTCTGGTGCAAATAGGACACGGGCTCAGGAAGAGACTGACCAGGAAGGATGGACTGAGGCGGTCTGCTACCTTCCAAGAACACTTCTCTATTGTCTCCCCCCAGATCAAATGTACCTTTCAGGGTATCCTGACCATGCTGAACACACAGTTCATCATTCGGATCAAGCATGGAGTTTCCACCACAGATAACACAGGGAAGGTATGTCGACATATATGTGAGATATAACTTGAAAAGTGACGTCAGTGACTAAGGAGGTGGAAAAAAATGTTCCGGTCAGCCTGTTTATAAGCAGTCCAGCTTATTAGTGGTGTACTTGTGTGCACTTGACCTGAGGTAGAGATCCACATTATAGCCCCAGCGGAGATCAGAAGCAAATGTCAAACCATTTTATCCATCAAAGGCACAGCCATGCTCATGCCATTTATGTAAGGGTGCACAGCAACTGGTCGCCATGACGAGAAAATGAAAGTGTCAGTGAGTAAACATGACAGTGGTATAATGACTAAAGACATTCAGTCAGAGATGATTCCACTTACTATAGACACCAGTCTTACAGAGGGAGGTGCACCTTTAGTGGCTGCAGTCCAAATAAAACAGGTGAAAAATCAGCACTAAGCAGAGGCTCAATGATGTAGAAATTAATGGATTACTCAGCTGACAAGTCCACTGTGCACAAACACAACTGAAATGTCAACAGAAGTGGCCAACATGCCACACAAGGATACTGTTGGTTTAACAATCAACAAATGACAACAAAGTGAGGTCAGCAGTTGAATTTTGAATTTTGCTGTTGATCTCTAGCAGTCGTGGTGAAGTAAATGTAATAACTGGCCAGAGGTCGTTCTTTGAATAAGAATCAGAAGTTAAACTATGATGTTAGAAATTGTTCAGGTGCTACGACAAAGATATAGGGCTGCAACTAACAGTTATTTTCACTATCAATTAATATGTCGATTATTTTTTTGATTAATCAATTAGTCGTTTGGTCCATAAAATATCAGAAAATTGGTGAAAAATGTTGATCACTGTTTCCTAGCCTAAGGAGATGTCCTCAAATGTCCTGTTTTGTCCACAACAGTCTACAACCCAAAGATTGGATATCTTTGGGTTCTTCTATCATAGAAGACTAAAAAAACAAGAAAATATTCACATTTGAGAAGCGAATCAAAGTTGGCGAATCATTTAATCGTTGGCAACTAATCAATAGATCGACTAATTGTTGCAGTTCTAGATACATACACTTTTTTAAACCTCAGTTTTTGGTTTTAACAGTGAATCCAAATATGGTGTCAGTTATTACATGACAAATGAATAAGGTTGTTGTTGTTCTTGTATCACTCATAATGAAATTCAGTACTTCAGTTACGCATGTAACATGCAAAGCAGCATTACACACAAAGTACAGTTGAGGTTGATGGGAATGTCATTAATTTTGAAGGTATACTTTGTCATAAACCAAAGTATTGGACAAACTTGGAACCGATGGTGGAGTGAAAGTCAGGAGATCAACAAAGTCAATAGGATATATCCTCTGGGGACCAGTAATGTTTGCATAAAGTTTCATATTTGTTGAGTTATTTCAGTCTGGACTAAAGCTGTGCACTAACCGATCAACATTGACATACCGGCAGTGTGGGAAATCAAAATGTACTTGGGTTTGATGGGATTTTGTTTTCAAATAAACCTTCTGGCTTCATTGGCTGCAATGGCTGACAAATATAGCTGTCATTTCATAAATACTATGCAAACAATAAGTTTGCTTTTCCTTTTCTCAAATGTTTACATTTCTATGAATGTCTTGAGGAATTTTTTCCTTCTTCCTTAAAGATGGTTGAAAAATCTTGGTTTTGCTGTGGGAAATTTGTACTTAAAGAAAATAATATGAGACTGTTGTTGCAGGATGTAGTCTACACATCCATCTTAATCAGTCTACCTTCAAAAAAACAAAGTCAATAAGCAACAAGAGCAGTTAGTTCATATTGTGACTGATTCCTACTAACTTCCACCAAAATTAACTTTTCTCATCAACCGATTTTTCCTTTCAGCTCATGGACCTTAAAGGCCAGATGATCTACGTTTCCGAGTCGAACGTCATCTTGTTCTTGGGCTCACCGTGTGTGGACAAGCTGGAGGAGCTAACAGGCAGCGGCCTCTACCTGTCAGACATCCCCATTCATAACGCACTGCGTGATGTAGTCCTGGTCGGTGAACAAGCCAAAGCGCAGGATGGTTTGAAGAAGCGGCTGGGGAAGGCCAAAGCAGCCTTGGAGCATGCTCACCAAGCACTGGAGGAGGAGAAGAAGAAGACGGTTGACCTCCTCTTTTCCATCTTCCCTGGCACTGTGGCGCAGCAGCTGTGGCAGGGCCAAACGGTCCAGGCCAAGAAGTTTGACCGAGTCACGATGCTCTTCTCTGACCTCGTGGGCTTCACGGCTGTTTGCTCACGCTGTACCCCAATGCAAGTGATCACCATGCTCAATGAGTTGTACACCAGGTTTGACCACGAATGTGGAGAGCTTGATGTTTATAAGGTAGGTTAATGGAACGACATTAGACAGTTAAGCTCATGTCATCACAAAATGTCAAAATGTAAACAAAACATTTAGGTGTCACTATCAAAGGTCCTTTAATGGGGCTAAAAAAACAGAAACATCAGCTGGTGAACAATCTCCTGAGGTGAATGACGTGGTGCAACACTACGTCATTTTCAAATTAAAATTTACAAGAGAGAGTGACTATTTTTATATATTTTATCCATTTTACAGCATAGCAATGATATTTTTTTATCCTTGTAAATAATAGTTTCTGCTAAAAAATCTCTAGTTTTAATTGAATTTTACAAATTATTTTGATCAAATTCTGTAAGAACTTTGTAACTATAGTATTTAGTATTTTAAAAAATCAGGTGTCAGATTTGATTTATTCATAGAACTGTTATATTTTCTGTGTAATTTTATCTCACAAAATATTGTTTCAAAGCCATCTCTACACTACCAGATATGTAAGTGTGGAGGACAATATGAAATCCGTTTAATTAGTTTTTTTGCCTATAAAAAGTGAAATTTTAAGATATTAGCCTAAAAAACATCGGAATAAACAACAACAAACAAACACATGTATACTCATCTTCATGTCATGAACACCCTTAAATTGTAAAATCAGAAATATTACCAAGGACATGGCCTTGGTAATATTTCTGATTGTGGTAGCTCTGGCCCTGCCTGTAACTCACAAAAAATGCCTGAATTTGCCTTTTCAATTAACCATTTTTACTGCTGACAACACTGAAAAAATAAGCAAAAAGTTAAGATTTTCAAAAGTATATAACTACAGTAGCTGACAGATTCAAACACAAAGATTTGTTTCTTGATGACAGATCAATAATCTGGTACATCAGGTAGTAGCATAAGATTGACATAAGATCCGGCCAAGTAATTTGCACCAAATTCCTCCATTAATTTAAAAATTTGAACAAAATGACACAGTGCTCCTCAACAAATTCAAAAGACTGTGACTGCAGCTCAAACAACTACCCTCGTGTCTGCCAAAGACTCCTAATCTGCAGGGAGGTTGGATAATGTAATCAAAGTGTCACGGAAGCATAACAGAGAGAGCAGCATGTTTGACAAATATCTCGTAAAACGCTAGGAAGTCAGAGGTTCCTTCAGGACCCTGTTTCCACTCCACATGTATGTGCCTAAAAATAGTTTCACTTTGTCTCTGCCACATAGCTTTTGAGTGCTCTCCGGTCCAGATTTACATGAAAGAAAAATAAGAAGAAAGGACTCTTAAATATGGCAAAGGATGAAGTACTATTACAGTCTAAGTTTTATTACTCCTTGATTTTTCAACCCTCTGTCTTCTACTGCAAGATGGAGAACAAGTCAGATTGTTAAGAGATTTTGATAAATATCCACTTAACATTTGACATTTTGTTCAAGGTGGATTATCTTCATGACACAATACATTTTGAATACAGTTTTAACTTCCTGGTCGAGTATAGTATGTGAGCTTAGATTGACAGATAGGAAAGCCCTTGACTTTAGGTGAGAGGGACCACAAACAGCTTCTGAAAACCTTTTCCCGTTCATGTTAGAAATAATTTAAATGATCATCCACTGTATTCAGGTGGAGACCATTGGTGATGCGTATTGTGTAGCTGGTGGCTTACACAAGGAGAGTGAGACTCACGCTGTCCAAATAGCACTCATGGCCTTAAAGATGATGGAGCTCTCAGGCGAAGTCATGACGCCAACTGGAGAACCAATACAGGTGAGGGTCAAGCACTGCCCACTGTTATATTCCTCATTCAACGTGATGATATAACTTCCAATGATGCAAGTTCAAAGTGTGCTACATTCAAAAAGGATTTTCATATCAAGAGTTCTCATTTAACAAGAAAGGCTGAAAAGAAATGATGTCAACTCTAACAGAATGGTTGCTGTCATAGAAGTAAAGTGTAAAGTTTATGAGTTTAGAGTTATAAGACATCCTCAGACCTTTGCCTATAAAGTAGTAGATAGTATGTTTCCTCAATTTAAAGTACTGCCTGATTATAACTGCAGTGCAGAACTTTTACTATAAATGAACATCCCTTACATTCAAGCCTTTACCAAACGAGTTTAAACAATGCTGATTAAGCCTATCACAGATAAATCTCTCTGTATTTCACAGTATACCAGAGTTTTTATTCTGGTGTCGGGTTTGACATTCCCGCGCTGGCTGGATGAATGCATACTGCGGATGCTCTATGGGCAGAGCGTGCGCACTATAAACTTCGTTAGCTCTCTGTTAACTTGAATGTGGATAAAAATGAAATGTGGATTAAAAAATTTTTTTTTTTAAATTTATCCACCATTTTACAGCGGCAACAGTAGCATCGGAGTAAGGCAGAGCCCATGACGCAAACACGTGTCAACAGTGTTTTTGCAATTACTCTCACTGCCAGAAGGGGGACACAAAAATCTCGCTTTGAAGCTCTAATTTCAAGCCAGAACGTTGCATAATAATATGATCCAGTGAATAAATCAAGAAATCAACAATCTACATTATGCTTCAAAATGTTAATTATGCAAATATTTTAAGTAGATCTACTAAATCAAGAACCTAAAATAATAAAGTATTTAGAAATTAGAATTTTGTTTGCACCACAACAAACTAACAGTTGCCATTTTATCAGAGCTGATCTGAGTGAACAGAAAAATCAGTTACCTTGTTTTTCATGGGAATTGTTGACAGTAAGAAACATATATAATGTCTCCAGAGTTATATTTTTATTATTTAAAACAGAAATTGATTTGTAGATGCAGAACAAATACAGGAGCTGTATTAATGCCTTTCATGCCACTCATATACTGTACGGTTATAAAGTGGAGTAGAAACCTTCGATTCACTCCAAGTGCATTATTTATGAATAAAAAATTGAATCATGTTGAATATTGCATTTTTTTCCAGATGCGTATCGGCCTGCACACTGGTTCAGTACTGGCCGGTGTAGTTGGGGTGAAGATGCCACGTTACTGCCTTTTTGGGAACAATGTCACATTGGCCAACAAGTTTGAATCCTGCAGCCAACCGAGAAAAATCAACATCAGCCCCACAACCCACAGGTGACACGAGACTGCTAATTCAGGCCTGCATTTGCAATTAGACTTGGAATACTAACTCTTAACTCACCTCTCAAAACACTTTATTTGACTATAAGACTGAAAAACAAGGAAATGTTCATCATCTTAAATAAACAGCACTCACATTTCAATGAGCTAGTACTGAATGATGGTATCATTTGTTTCCAGAGTTGCAGAGAAAAAAAAAAAAAAAAAACTAAAGTGCTCTGGATAGGAAACTGAAGTTTTAGAAGGAGCTCTGTGTTTCCTCTTGTGTCAAATAATTTGCCACATTGTTTTAAGATTCATACTTTATTTGTGTGCTCTTTGTCCCAGATTGCTGAAGGATCGGCCAGAGTTTGTCTTCATTCCCAGGAGCAGACAGGAGCTTCCGGCCAACTTCCCAGAAGACATCCCTGGTGTTTGTTACTTTTTGGAAGCGTCCTTTAAAACTTCAAAACTGACTCTGAAATGAAGTCAAGCTGCTGCAGAACCCAAAAAACAAACCCCCCCCCCCAAAAAAAACATAGATATGAAGACACATAAACAAATCCAGTAAATACAGTGCAAACACCTTCTATATTTTGGTTTGGGTTGTTTAGATATTGATGATATTGTCTATCGGTGTCTATCTATCTTGCGGCTGCTTAATAACAGAGATGTCAGTTTGCTGTCAAACATGAGTCTTGTTCCTGTACAATTACCCATTTGTACAGTTATAGTGGAGAGAAATACTCACTTCCATCATTTTTCTTCCAGAATGAGTCATCTCTGTAAACTGATAATAAAAGTAGCACTCTTTGCAAGCCTGAGTTAAGATATAGACTGTCAATGAATGATTATGATTATGTTTTTTTTTGTTTTTTTTTTTTGACTGTTTGGAGCGCTGTAATGAAATCTGAATATATCATCTTGCATTATGTAGATATGATATGGAAATGCACTCTGGATGTTTCAGGATCCTCAATGTGATATTATAAAAGAGTGATTCTTTCGATCAAGATTTTGTTCTGTAAATATCTGACTGGTCCATTCACATCTGTCTAGACTGCTGTGACTGGGTGGGAACCTGCTAAAGCACCTTGACTTGATGGAAAAATCTACATAAATGCTGAATTGGCTTTGTGTGTTTTTAGTGGAGAATTTGGAGACATGATTTGAAAAAGCTGAAGCAAACAATTAAAATTTAAGAGACATCTTAAACCGAGATTCACTCCTCCAATCAAATGAAATGATGCAGAGCTGATTCAGGTGCCTTATTGGAGCTATACAGGCAGGATCACAGTTTATTTGTACTTATTTTGTCAGTTTCTTTTTCTTTGAGTATATTCGACATGAATTTACACGTCAACAATTTCTTCCAGAAACAGGAAAACAACCAGAAACATTGTTTTCGAGGTGTGTGGTTCCAGCTCAGTATATATTTGTAATAACCTGTGACTTTGACTTCCATATATTAGACATGAAGCATTCCAAGATCCCATTTTCCTACTATAAGTAATGTATTTTTACTTTTTTTTCACTGTACACATGTTTGTACTATATTTATTACATTGGTTTCATAGCACTTCTTTCCCATAAAGCGGGGATATGACACAACAAGAATACAATGAATGTTCTCCTATCACTCATAATGATGTGCTTTAACCATTAATGTAATGTAATCAAAGCGCAATAAATATTAACATAAACTGACTTCAGTCATTGACTCTGTAGTATATGAAATATTTTATATTAAGATTTTCAGTGTTAAATTGGGCTGTTGACCTGTGATGGAAAGTAACTAAGTACTGTTACTCGATAGATACTTCTACATTATTTGAGTACTTCCATTTTATACTACTTTATACTTCTGTTTTACCTTTCAGAGGGAAATATGGTTCTTTTTACTTCACTACATTTAGTTGCCACTTATAGTTCCTAGTTACTATTGAGATTAAAAATTTTAAATATAAAAAAATATATTTGAATATTCTAACTGTTGAGCTGCTTTAGTGTCTGAATGGTGCTATATTGACAAATACATTTTAATTATTACTATTGTAAAATAACCTATGACACACCCATATAATATGATACAGTATTATTGCTATCAGTCTACTCAAAGTATCTAAAATTGGCTCCACATTGATGAACTACAACATTAAAATGCTCTTACATGTATTTGTTAGAGATTTTTTAAAAAGCAAAGAATATAATATGCTATAATAATAAAGCAAAAAGCAGTCAGTGTTGATACTTTTAAGTACATTTTGCTGATAATACTTACTTAAGTAACATTTTGAGTTCAGGACTTTTACTTGTAATGGAGTATTTTTAGACAACAGTATTTCTACTTTTATTTAAGTAGATGATATGAGTACTTCTTCCACCACTACTATTGACACAAATACAAATATGATATTATATACACTGGTGGAAGGTGCACCACTTTTACTCGTAAAACTTGTCAGCATTTCCACTTTATGATATTGCTGCTGAGGACCTTAGTACTTTCATTATTGAAATGATTTGATAGTAGAGCTGCAACGATTAGGCCTAATTGATTAATTGATTAGTTGCCAACTTTTAAATTAGTTGCCAGCTAGTCTGATGATTGATTTATCATTTTGTGCCATTTTTTCAAAAGAAAAAAGTCCAAATTCTCTGATTCCAGTTTCTCAAATGTGAATATTTTCTGGTTTCTTTAGTCTTCCATGACAGTAAACTGAATATATTTGGGTTGTGGACAAAACAAGACATCTGAGGACATCATCCTGGGCTCTGGGAAACAGTGATCGACATTTTTCGCCAGTTTCTGACATTTTATGGACCAAACAACTAATCGATTAATCGAGAAAATAATGGACAGATAAATCGATAATGAAAATAATCATTAGTTGTAGCCCTATCTAATAGCATAGATTATTTTTGAAATGTGTTTTCCCATTCACTTTTACAAATGACCACTTCTTTAACACACGTTAAGCCTACTTCTTGTCATAAAACGCAGATAATATTACTTATTCTCATAGAACATGCTCTATAATACTGGACACTATGGGAAGACTTCAGTTCCACTAGCATCAGTTGGACAACCGTAGTGTCGTTCTCATTGGTCAGAAATAGCTTACGTAAGACCCTCTCTGGTCTGCTATTGGACAGGCTCGCTGTCAGTCACCAGCTGAGGCTAAAAGAGGGGGCAGAGGCTGTCATCAGCATCTGCACTAAAACGATGACGGTTGTGTCAGAAACAACGGCTTTTGCTTAAAAATAAGGGAAAGTAAGAGCAGCAGCCATCATGGTACGTACCCTAGGATTTCATTTAATCTTTTAATGCTGGTGAAATAAGCTGTTTGTAGCGCGACGCAGTGTGTTTGACATTTCCTGCTTAGTACACCACTCTCTGGCTGTTATACGATAATCTCCCTGATAATATGTACTGTGCATATTAACAGGTGAACAAAAACTGCATGTGTATACATTTTAAGTATGTAATATGTTCTGAGCGTGTGTTATGTGATGTGAAACTAGCATGGATCGCCAAGCTTACCTCTATGTTTCAGGGAAAATTTGTCTGTTTTAATATTCATGTTCGTGTTTTTACCGTAAATTTGCAGTATGGTTTTGTGAATCACGCCCTGGAGCTCCTCGTTTTAAGGAATTACGGGCCGGAAGTATGGGAAGACATCAAGTGAGTTTGTGGATCATGTGTGTTTACTATTCAGGCCCTGTTGGTATCATAGGTTACACTGTGACCAACCAGAGCACAAACAAGGATACAAGGCAGGCCTACTGCTCAGCCTGCAGCACCTTTTCCGCTCTTACACATGGCCAGTGTGTTAGCAGCAGGGATAGATGTTTGCTTTTAATGATTAACCATCCTCATCTGCAGGGTCACACTGAAACTCAATAGGCTGATCAAAAAAAAAATTACATATCACATTTTAAATTCTGTCCCACAGTAACTTCACTTTTTCTCTATCTCTCCAGTGAATGTAGGCTGAAATATTGACTGGAAGATATATATTTGATGTTAAGTTTTATTACTCCTGCATCAAAAAACTCACTTAAATGTACTGTATGTATGCAAGTAAGATCAGCAAAATGTACTTAAAGTTAAGGCTGCAACTAATTATCATTTTAATTAATGATGAATCTGTCAGTTCTTCTCTCGATTAGTTGTTTAGGTCCATAAAATGTCAAAAAATGGTGAAAAATATCCATCACTTTTTCCCAAAGCCCAAGGTGACATCTTCCGATGTCTGGTTTTGTCCACAACCCAAAGATATTCAGTTTACTGTCATAGAAATCGAGAAAGAAACCAGAAAATATTCACATTTAAGAAGAAAAAATGTTTTTTTTTCTTAAAAGATGACTCAAAAGATGAATCAATTATCAAAATAGTTGGCCATTAATTTAGTAGTTTGCAACTAATCGATTAATTGACCAAAAGTTGCAGCTCTATATTAAAAAATCTCACTTAAATAAATGTATGTAAGTACAATCAGCAAAATGTACTTAAAATATCAGAAGTAAGGGTAAGTAAGTAGCCTAATCATTACTTTTATTATTTGATTATTATTACTAATGTATTGAAGGACCAGTGTGTAGGATTTAGTGACATCTAGCGGTGAGGTTACAGATTGCAACCAACTGAATACACCCCCCCTCCCCCAATTCAAGCATGTAGGAAAACCTATGGAGGCCGCGAAACTCTCAAAAAATGCGAAAGACCCTTTATAAAGCCAATGTTTGGTTTTTGGGTTCTGGGCTACTGTAGAAACATAAAAGGCTCCATGGAAGATGTAAAGGGCTCATTCTAAGGTAACAAAAACACAACAATTCTTATTTTCAGGTGATTATACACTAATTAAAACATACTTATGAATATTATATTCCATTTTTGCCAAATCTGTTCCGCCATATGCCACTAAATTCTACACACTGGACGTTTAATGTGTATGTAGCATTTTAATGTTGTAGCTGGTCGAGGTGGAACTATTTTTTATGTCTTTATATATTGTTGGGTAACTTAATATGTAACAATGTGTTACACTGAGTAAGATGGGCAGATGTTTTGTATGTAAAAAAAAAAATCTGCAATGTAACAAGTGTTAACTTGAGCCATTTGACTGCTGTTACATAAACGTAGTGGAGTAGAAGTACAAAGCAGCATAAAATGGTGCTCAAGTAAAGCACCTGAAGTACCTCAAAGTTGTGCTTAAGTGAACTATGTGAGTAA
Source organism: Thunnus maccoyii (assembly GCF_910596095.1). Lineage (NCBI taxonomy): Eukaryota > Metazoa > Chordata > Actinopteri > Scombriformes > Scombridae > Thunnus > Thunnus maccoyii. Next base: position 16,951,532 of record NC_056534.1, read on the forward strand.
ATTTACCTGGGCTGCAACTAACTTATTAACCTACTTATTTATTTTCAGTATTGATTAATCTGTCGGTTATTTTCACGATTAATCTATTTGTTGTTGGGGCTAAAAAATGTCAGAAAGCTGAAAAATGTCAATCACTGTTTCCCAAAGCCTCAAATGTCTTGTTTTATCCCGACCAACAGTCCACGATGCAAAGATGTTCAGTTTACTGTCATAAGACTAAAGAAACCAGAAAATGCTCACATTTATGAAGCTGGAATCAGAGTTTATCATTTGAAAAAATATGACTCAAAACAATTATCAAAGTAGTTGACGATTAATTTTCTGTCAATTGACTAATTGATTAATTGACTAATCATTGCAGCTCTAAAATTTACTTCATTATCTTTCTACAGTTGTAGGTTATATCTTAATGGCAATCTGCCAGCCAGTGGAGCCTACTGTATAGTTGCTGTCCAGTGAAAACCATACATGTCCATATTTGGTGATTTTGAATCTTTCAGATAAAGGGTAACGTGTGTCTTTATGTGTTGAGGAAATTCCTCTATTTCCTATTTAAGAACCACTTTGATTATCTGAAAAATAAATTATCATAAATATGAAAAAAGGGCAGTTTATCTGAGCCCATGAAAAGATTAGGTTTTGGAGATATGTGGTTTTCACAGGACAGTGATGCTATGTATTAGAGCTTCAACAATTAATCGATTACTCGATCAACAGAAAATTAATTGGCAGCTATTTTGATAATCTAATAATTCTTTTAATCTTTTTTTTTAAGCAAAAATACCAAACACTAGCGAGTTTCAGCCTCTCAGATGTGATGATTTAATGATTTTCTTTGTCATACAAGTGATTATCTTTTGGTTTTGGACTGTTAGTCAGACAAAATAAGATATATGGAGATGTCAGCTTTAACTCTGGGAAAATGGGCATTTTTCACTATTTTCTGACATTTTATAGACAAAGTGACTGATTAATTGAGAAAATTATCGTCAGATTAATCGATAATGAAAATAATCATTAGTTAAAGCCCTATTATGTATCATTAAACAATCCTTTTAAAGCAGATCAGCCTTATTCTTAGGTAACTCCAAAGATTTTTCTCAGTTACAACACATAAGATGAATGTAATTCCAATCATCCAGTATAATGTTAACATGCCATTTTTTCAGCATGTTGAAATATTTGGCTCAATCTTAGTTTATTTTTCATCTGTAGTCTTAACTGCCCTACTCCTGACCCGACCTAAAAGAAAAAGAAAAAAAAGAAAAGAAAGAAAAACAAAACCGAAGCAGCTGCCTTGTGTAAATGTTTTCTAAGTGGTCATTCTCCAGCCTTAAAAAAAACCCAAAAAACCTTATTGTGCTCTGGTGCGTCTTATCTTCGCAAATGTAACTCATTGTTATTTAATGCACAATTTATCACGTTTGTTCTGTTTTTAGACTTTGATGAGTTGAGTCATTTTAAAATGAATTCTTATTTTCTTTGCAAAACCTTTCATGGCTTGGTATGTTTCTTCAGCTGCTACACGTTCTGTTAAAACGCTGATTGCTGATCAGCACTGTAAATCATTTTTTGTTTTCTCAGTTAAACAGTAGTAATCAGAACCTCATTAAGTTCAAATACGGTTTTGTAACAATTGGACTGTCAAATTTATAAATAGCAAAGTGCACTCTGAGCTTGGAGCTGTGCTTTTTTTACCAAAGGACCTGCATTACGTACATCTAAACCTGCGTCATTTAAACCCTTCACCAGTGCATGTTTGAAACCACACAAATCACTTCAAAGAAATGTGGAAGCCGTTTTTTTTATATTACTGTAATAAAAATCAAGACAGCTCACAATGACTGGCCATGAATAAAACCCAGCAGTTGTTATTACATTGTTCATGTAAACAGAAGTCCCTCTGTGATTTAAGCAACAATAGAAAAGCAATTCCAAAAAGACAAAGCCACTGTATTGGTTGCCTGAACATGTTGTCCACAGTGGCTGTTTACTCGCTGCTGTGACATTTACAGTGGCTCATGAATAACAGCTTCACTTTGTTTTCAGGAGGGAGGCCCAGCTTGATATTGAGGGTCAGTTCCTCGTTAGAATCATATATGAAGACGGCAAAACGTATGATCTTGTCGCCGCTGCAAGTAAAGTTCTCAGTAAGTGTTTTTTTTTCTTTATTATTATTATTGGAAATAAAAAACATTATATGTGGTAAAATATATGATACAAATACAACTTAATAAAACAATTACAACTTTATATTGACAGTTCATTCTTGACCTATCTGGAGCTTTCAATCATATCACACAGTCCTTTTCAACAGATTTTCAGATGTTTAAAATGAAATATTTCTGAGCAGTTAAAGGATTTATTTGCTTAAAAGTCAGAATCTAATAATTACAATTGTTCCTTTCTGTATTTTAGAGATTAATGCAGGAGAGATCTTGCAGATGTTTGGGAAGATGTTTTTCGAATTTTGCCAAGAGTCCGGATATGACACCATCTTGCGAGTGCTGGGATCGAATGTTCGTGAATTCCTGCAGGTAAGCTCTCTCTTCTTTGCATGTAAGTGAGCTGGATGTTAATATTAACCAAAACCAACCTTAAAGTGGACATATCATGCACATTTTGCAGGTCTTTATTTTAAATCTGGGGCTCTACTGGAATGATTTACAGTTAAAAAAAAAAAATTTATCTTATACAGGCCTTTCATGCAGCCTCTCAGTTCAGCCTCTGTCTGAAACAGGCTGTTTTAGCTCCTGTCTGTTTAAGGCCCCCCTCCAAATGAGTCCACTCTGCTCTGATTGGTTAACTTCCAGTAGCTACATCACACTCATCTGTCAGCGGCCGCTGAGGCTATGTCAGCAAATCATGCAAAAAACTATAGTAGCAGGATTTCACCACTTTCCCCATTCTTTGCTTGAAATGTCAACTTTTCAAATACATTTGTACATGTTTGAGCTGAAGTCTGACCCGAAATATTAGAGTGGACAACGTGAACCATACAAACCAATGCACGACGAGCTGATGTCAGCTCATCAGCAAGATAGAATAGCATAGATATCAGACATCATAACAGAAAACCAGAAAAAGCACATGTCCCCTTTAAAATTGAAATGTTTAAAAGGCACACAGAGGTCAGTTTACTCATCACAAAGAGCACTAATACTCAGTCTGTGAAAACAGTTGTCTTCAGTAGCTCGGGAGGAGGTTTGTTAAGTCTGAGACATTAACCCTGGTGATGTCATCAGGTCATCTCAGCTTTGAGTTGGAGACTTGAAAGTTTTCACAGAAAGCCTCTGTTACAAACTGGGGTTAGGTTTATGGAAAGTCAGGAAATCTCGGCCTCTGCTGCTTCAATCTTTAACATTCATCTCATAATCTGCCTCTCAAAAGTTCCATAATTATGGAAGTGCAATACTAAACATCTGGAGTACCTCTTTAATGTTTAATGTATAATGTACAGTGCCGTCATATAATTTATTACACCTCAGCAGGATTTAATTAGTTTGCTGTTAGTGGATGTTGCATATTTCATATTTACTCTCACTTTCAGAATTTGGATGCTCTCCATGACCACCTGGGTACCATTTATCCCGGGATGAGGGCTCCTTCGTTTCGCTGCACCGATGCAGAGAAGGGGAACAATCTGATTCTTCACTACTACTCAGAGAGAGAGGGCCTGCAAGACATTGTGATTGGCATCATTAAAACAGTCGCTCAGCAAATCCACGGAACAGAGATAGAGATGAAGGTCTGCTTCGCTGTTTTGTTCCCCTTTTTCTGCGCAGCTCTAAACGCTCAGTCTGCTGCTGATGATGAATGAAGATGACTTCACGGTTTTCCAGTTCCTCTCAAATTTATGGCAACAACATTCAGTGAAGTGTTTAAATCCCTGTTATGCTTTGTGTCAGACTGTGTGTGTGTGTGTGTGTGTCAGGATATAATTGAAGAGGTTATAATTTGAAGAATAAACAACAGAGTTACAAAGTTACAAAATACCCAAATGGGATCAGTGCCGCGCCGTGACGACTGCAGTTCAGCAGTGAGTTTTTGGCTAATGTCTGTGACTCAGAGGATATTTTTAGATCTAAGTTATAGAGTCTCTAGCTTGGAGATGTCGGGAATCTTTCAGGGTGTTTTTTTTTTTTTCTGTCTTCCACAGTTTTATTTTAACTTCATCTAACTGTGGCTGATTTTAAATTGGCTGCACGTTTATTAGATAATACATCCTGAGAGTGGATCCATAATTGTATATACCGGCTCTTTTAATGACCACACTAATCACATTTTGACTCAACTTATATGAAGAATAGCTACATATCATAAACTGTCTGTCATTTGTATTTTTATTTATATGTTAATGTTCAGCCCACAGTTCACAGCCTGTAATCAATACCAATAACTGCAGCATGTTATTCTCCTATAAGACGTCTACTGTACTTTGGCTGGAGTTTGCTCTTCATTTCTTAAGCGAGCGACACACCCCCACCCCTCCCCCACCCCACAGACCTAATCATATTGTACAGACAGGATAATATTTTTCAGCAATTGTGTGTGTAATGAAAGAACAGAAAATGGCAGACACTCCAAATGTGACACCCAATTTCTGGAAATATTAGCCACGGTTGCTGTGGCAACAGGGTGCAGAGACAGCTGCCTGACGTCAGCATGCCTTATGCCCATAAACCCACTGAATAATGTCATTTTATACTCTCCTAATTCTAATAATAGACCTGACATTAATAATATTATTATTGCAATATTATTAATGACACTAATATTGCGACGATAAAATATCTTATTAAGGATGTCTTATTGTTGCAGCTTATGCCACAAAATAGGAATGTTTAACCTAATTTTGGTCAGTTTTGTAACAATATCATGAATACTCCATCAATTATTTAACTTCATCTAATACAGATGATCCAACCGAAAAGCGAGGAGTGCGACCACATCAAGTTCCTGATTGAGGAGAAGGACTCGGAGGAAGAGGCGTTCTACGAGGATCTGGACGGCTTTGAGGAGAACGGCACGCAGGAGACTCGGATCAGCCCGTACACGTTTTGCAAGGCCTTTCCGTTCCACCTCATGTTTGACAAAGACCTGATGCTGACACAGTGCGGGAATGCCATTTATAGAGTCCTGCCCCAGGTGTGGATACACATGCATTCATGCCCAAGTCTGTTTTATATGCAGCAAACACTGTTTCATGGGATTTGTAATTATATGCTGCATACATAGTTAATAAAGGAATAATTTCTAATGTTTTGTAACTAAATGCTGCATATTTTGGCCTCCACAGCTCCAGCCTGGCGCCTGCATCCTCCCTTCAGTTTTTTCTTTGGTCCGTCCTCACATTGACTTCAGTTTTCATGGTATCCTTTCCCACATCAACACTGTCTTCGTTCTGCGAAGCAAGGTAGATATTACATTTATTACATTTAATTTACAGCACTGTTGGCTAATCACATTACTACTTTTCTTATATTAGCAGAGATTTCCAGGAGGCAAAAAAGCACAGAAGATGATGATATGATCAAAACATGTTTTGATTGTACATGACAGAATGTGTTTATAGTCATATATTAATATTGATGAGCTCACGTATATTTTTAGAAGCTGCATAATAATTTGACTGGATATTGGATTCATCAGCACAGTTGACGAGAATGAAACTGTTCACAGTCATCTGCACAGTAATCTGTGTATGTAAAACAAGTCATTTATGCATTAAAGAGATTGAGATGTAACATTTTACAGTTTGTAGCAGAGAGTGCAAGAGGTCTGAAAAAAATAAAAACAGTAATTGTGCCATATAGTCAAAAAGTGCTTGGAGAATAAAGAAACTGATAAAAAACTGAGAATAAAGAAAGGTGAAGCAAATAGTTAGAAATCAACTGGAAACTTTGGGACAGTAAATGCTTAAGTGTTAAAATAATAGCTGCAATGCCTTGAAAAAGCATTCAAGTACATCTGAGATGCTACGTAAGCCATGCAACAAGAAAAAAAGTTGATTTAATCTTAATTTTTCCTTACACACATACACTCTGAACTAATTATTCCTGATGGCAGATGATGCATTCAAGACTTAAAGCAAAAAAACAACATACAGAATTAGGAATAAAGAGTGAGCTGAACTGGTGCCGATGCAGTTTTGAAGCAGATTTAGAGGAGAACATATAATGAAATATTCATAAATGTGATGTAATTCTTACAGGAGGGCCTGCTGAATGTGGAGACTGTAGAGAATGAGGATGAGCTCACGGGGGTGGAGATCAGCTGTTTGAGATTGAAAGGACAGATGATTTACTTGCCAGAGGCGGAGAACATCCTTTTTCTTTGCTCACCCAGGTAAACCTAAAGTCTGTGCCGTCTGTCCTGAGAGAAACACTGACTGGATATGTACACCAAAACCCAGAACTAGTGACTGACCTGAATGGGAACTCTCAAATTTCTGGTGAAGATAAAAGTCCCAAAATTCTGAATGTGTTAATTTACTTTGATAAATGAAATTGAGCAACAATTTCTATATTTATGTATATGGAAATGAAATATCTGATAATAATATACATATAGGCCACAATATACATAAACCATAATTTTAAGTACATTTTTGGACTTTTTATAATTTGCTACATTTGATCAAAACACCTGAATAGTTTTTATAGTTGTTTTTGTTTACTGTTCCTTCAGTTCCACTATACTAATGGTATTTAGACATGTCACTCAGTGCAACTTTATTTATGTGTTTTTAAAGGGGCAGTACAGCTATTTAGGATTGCACTTTGATGAAGTTAGTATGTCTTAAGCTCCAAAAACATTGGATCCTGCAATTCCACTAATGCAACTCGATAACATGTTCTTCAAATTCAACCTGAGATAACACTGATGACATCATCTGTGTTATTTTTAAGACTTATAAAAAAGCTCCTCCAGAGCCAAAGAACACATTATACAACTGTTTTCACAGGCTGACTATTCCAGTGGTTCTCAAGCTTTTTCACGTCAAGGACCCCTAAACTGACACAAATTAGACCTCTGACCCCCATTTGAACATTTTGTCCCAGGGTCCCCATCTGATAAGATTTTTGCTTTTAGATGTATTACAGAAAGTGTATGAAACCCATAAAATACATTCTGTCATTGTGTTACTTATGGATGGAATTATAGTGAAAATAAATCATTCCCCTTTTGGCTGGGGTCTGAGGACCACTGGACTAGTAAAATGATCTTTATGTGTAAAATTGGTGGAGTGCCCCTTTAATGGAGGTCTGTGACTCAGAGAAATTGGCTATGCCAGACTTTGGCTACACAGATAATACTTGTAGGATAAATTCATTGTTGGTTTTGGTCTTTTAAACAGATTTTTCCTTCAACATCCTTCAACAGTATATTTATCTTCTATGCATGAAAACATCTTTTAAAGGAAAGAATATACAATATTCTGTCCATGTAAATATTGCAACTGCTGTTAATGACAGCAAGAAAATGATGAACTGTTGGAAACATTTTAACATGAAACTATTTCACTGTTTTGCTTTTAATTCAAATATGTTCATAATCACAGTCAAGCCAATACGATTATTCATTTTATGTTGTCATCACACAGTCATTTAATCAAGCAATTAACTAACTAGCAAGCTCAAATGTATTTTGCTTTCAGCTTTTTATAAACAAAACATTTGTAGTTACATGGACGGAGAGAAAAAAAAAACACAGAGAAGCAAAGGAACCTTCAAGCTGGTAATTACCTTCATTCTTCTGTTGTGACCTCCATTAGCCTCTGTGACCGTTGTGTAACCAATCATACATATCTAGTGAAATATCGGATGCAGGAAAGCAGGGCTCAAGAGATCTTGTCCTTTCAGATTGAAGGCACTTTGCAGAGGACAAGATCAGTATTTTCACAAAAGGTTACTGCCTAGCAGGAAATAACAGGGGCTGAAACAGAGAAGCATGTTCATTCACCTGACCAGAGAGGACTCACACAGACAACATGACCTCACCACACCAGAGGAACATTTATCTGGAGACAGTAGGCTCAACCTTGAAAGGAGGATGGTGATCTCACTACTGGTGGTTTATACTTTATGGTCTGTTTAATTTATTCTTCCTGACATGAGCAAGAACAAGTCTTCAGTTTTCCTCATACCCACAGACACAAATCACTGTACACACTGTAACACAGGCATTATCAAATACCTTTTGTTTCTTTTACAGTGTGATGAACCTGGATGATCTTACACGAAGGGGGCTGTACCTGAGCGACATCCCGCTACATGATGCCACACGTGACCTGGTGCTGCTGGGTGAGCAGTTTCGTGAGGAGTACAAGTTGACCCAAGAGCTGGAAATCTTGACAGATCGTCTGCAGCATACGCTCCGGGCCCTGGAGGACGAGAAGAAGAAGACTGACAGGTGGGACCCTTTTTCTTAGATTTTTTATTAATTGTTCATTCAGCCTTAAACCCATGTATGATCTGTACCTTCAACTTTTAGTTATTGAGGAGTTAACACTGCTTTATGACAATGACCGTAAAGTAGAGATATTAATCAATATCCTAAGAAATAATCCTAAAACTTACAAGATATTTATTTGATCCAACCTCAGCAATGTGAGTATTTTAAAGTCCCCCTCCAGTCAAAAATGTGTTCTGCTTATTGTCGCTGCACTTGGATGTTTGAGCTTCAATGTGCAGAACGATGAAGGTTTGACACTAGAAGGCTGTTTTCACATTCATCTGTTGAAAGGGCAAAGTTTCTCTGAGCTCAATGAAAATCTCAGTTTAAGGGGCGGGACTACAAACATGATTTGTGACATCACAACTAGCTTGGAGGCTAATCGTGCTCTTGTATCAGCATTTAAACTTTTGAAATGAACAATATTTGCATTCTGCATTCTGAATTTTTTTAATGAGCGTGAAGGATTAAATGTAATTTCAAGGTTTTTAATGAGATAATTGCACTTTTACACTTAAACACATATTAGATACTTTTTATTATTCCAAGCATAGTATTTTTATATATCTCACAACATGCCTGGAGGGGATCTTTAAATAACCTTCAAGTTAAACTTTTACATCACTCAAACTATGGCATTTATACAACTACTAATATGTCAAAGTGAGCTTTTTAGTGGTTTCAAAACTTTTTGGCTTGTGACTTCTTAAAACAAAGCAAAAGCAATTTTCAAACCCTCATCAAAGTGGAGCGATAAACAAGTAAAAAGATAAGATAAAAAAAATGTCACAGTGTTAATTACCAGAAATATGTTTTTTTCTTTTTTCCTAATTTATTAATTATCTTGTAACCCCCTTAGATTTATCATGTGACCCCTTGGAGGCATCCCGACCCACAACCACTGCTTTTTATTCACATCCAAATTTAGCTGTATTTACAAGCTTTTCCCTCTAATAAGTTACTGTGAAAAACTCAATTAATTTGTATTACAGTTTTAATTATGTATAATTGTATATCAGGGCCCTGTAATTGTCAGTATGTTCTCACTAAAAAATGTATCATAACATTGCTGACATTCTGCAAAATCAGTGGCAAAGATTGTTCATTATTTTAAGACTCTTCAAGTATTCCCTTTTAAGGACGGGCTCGAGACAAGAAACACCAAATATACAGCAGGACATAGACGCCAACAGTCCCATACAGTCATGTTGAGGTTACATGACAGTAGGACCACTGAGGGTCAGAATCTATCGTTATACCGCAGCTGATATTTGCCTAAGCTACTCTTCAGCCCCTGTTATGGTGAAAACACTCAGTTAGTCTTGACTGCGGCTTTCAGAAAAGGGCCTGTCATAGTAATTTGGCACAGCAGTGGGTGACAGCTGGAGAGGACCACGGAGGTGGAGCATGGTCTTTATTAAGGCTCTGCTGTAGCGGTCCTATCCTCTCATAGGAAAAGACTTTCACTCTGCTGTTGGATCCCTATATTATTATTCTCACCATTCTCCAGTCAGAGAGCGCCTCGGGCTCCCAGCATTGATTAGAATTCACAGCTCCTCTCTAAATATTTAAGAGAACGGCTGCTGCTCTGTCGTTGAGTTTTCAGATCCATACAACACCGTGTTTTCTGATAATGAAAAGATACATGAATTAACTTTATGCTGTTTTTGCTGCTGTTCAGGTGTGTATCTCACTGAGAGAAAAACACCCTTGTATGTGAATCATTAAAGATATACATATATTCTATATATGTCACCTGGGTAAATATACTCTATTTGTATGTATAGATTCTTGTGTGCTGGTCGCTATCTGTATGTATCGTGTCCTTAAATTATGATGCATCATGGAAGGTATTTTGCTTTTAACAGACAGCCATGATCTAACCAGTTACCATAGAAACACCACCCTCCCATCTGAGAGCAGCTTGCATAGAGAAATGGCCAAAAGGTGGTGGATGAGCAAATAAAACGCTCATCCACCGGATGGACTTCAGTCTGGCAGCCCCAGTCCAGCACTCTGCTGCTCCAGTACAACATAACTACACTTTTGCTCAAAATGTTCGTTCCTCTTGTTCCTTTCAGATTGCTCTATTCCGTTCTGCCGCCATCTGTCGCCAATGAGCTGCGCCACAAACGGCCCGTCCCAGCAAAACGCTACGACAACTTGACCATCCTCTTCAGTGGCATCGTCGGATTCAACGCCTTCTGCAGCAAGCACGCCTCTGCCGAGGGAGCCATCAAGATAGTCAACCTGCTCAATGATGTTTACACACGTTTTGACATCTTGACAGACTCTCGGAAGAACCCTTATGTATACAAGGTTGGAAGCAAGAATTTCACCATGACAGTATATCATGCATTTGTGTAAACAAATAAAAAAGGAGGGGATCCAAGCAGCAGTTTGATAACGATCAAAGTGTAAAAAAGACCACATTTGTATGATCTAAAATGAAGAATTTGAGTGCTTTTAACTACCAAGTTCTCTGCTGGTTGAATGCACCAGTGACTCTGGTGAATAATGTTATGCAATTATGCACATACAAGTCAGTTAGAGAGTATTTATATCAATTGAGTTTTTCACCATAAGAAGAGCAGCACTGAGTTCTAAACACAGTGTAGTTTTACAGAGGGACTGCACTATTTTATAGGCCTCATGCAGCAGATTTACACTCCAGGCTTTCAGACAAGAATGCACTTTAAGAAGTCAAACAGACCTCGGCACTTCCAGGGGATCGACTTCAGGCACTGGGTCACCAAAAGAAGTAATATTTACTCTATAAGCTGAATGGCTAGGTGGTCCCAGGGTTTTAGCAGGCCTCAAAGAGGCCCTGAATGCCTTAAAGCTGATGTAAGTGTTTAAGTGTTTATCTCGGGGTGTTTCAGTTTATTTCTGGCTGCACGGTGTATTTAAAAAAAAAGACTTTGTTGCACAGTGGGATCGCATGATTTTACATGAATCAAAAACAAAATGGGTTATGGTGTTGCTCATGTGATGCTTTTCTTTATACAGGTGGAAACAGTTGGTGATAAGTACATGACAGTGAGCGGCCTGCCAGAGCCATGCACACACCACGCCAAGTCAATCTGCCACCTCGCTCTTGATATGATGGAGATTGCTGGACAAGTCAAAGTGGATGGTGAACCTGTACAGGTGTGATATGAATCTGTGGCCTTAGAAAATATTTTCAGTTATTCATAGCAAAAAATAATAAAAATATTGTATGATAAATGATGTGCAACATCAAGCTGTAAAGCTAAATTCTTACATTTTTATTTGTAGATTAGATTGATTGTTCAAATCTGATCTTAACTGACTAACAAACCTAAAAGAGATGTTCTAGCATATTATGCTGCATCTAAAAAAGCCCGACCAATACTGAAGTTTGAGTTAAATACAGATAATGAAAATCTGTATATATTGGCTGATATTGATTTTTCACATAAATACATAACTTAAACAAACATTTTTGATAAGAATTTATTAAATTTAGTTATTAAAGAATTGTGACCAAGACATATATATTTAGAGAGACATTTGACAGTTGAAAAATAAACTTGTCAATGCTCTCTGTTGGAAAACTGTGTAATATCAGTCATATGTTTGACATGTCTGCAATTTCCTCTTCATTACCAGCAGACATACATACAGCAGTACTAAGATATCTGCAATAAGCTAATATTTGCATTTTTATTGGTAGGGCTTAAATATATAATAGTTCAGTATTTTGTCATTGTAGAAATAACTGATAACTAACTTGAGGGAAAGTTGCTTCAATATTCTGGATTCTGGATTGAGTGGAGCTTGCAGTACTGTTGTCTCCTCAACATAACCCCCAATGAAGAGAATTTGGTCCTAAGTGTGATTAGTTGAGTTTCGAAAAGGGTGCTGACAGTGACACGGGTTCATTGGTCTATAGCAGGACGTCTGGCTTGTTCATAGATTCCAAAAGTGTTTGTAGGTGAGAAGACGGTGAAGGTTCTCGCCCTCATTGCTGCACCAGCTACTGCTACCGGTTGGTCGGGGTACCTTCATAATCAGGGCTGATTAGCATGAACATCCCACGCTTTATGTTCTGTCAGTGAAGTTCATCGCTAGCAGGTGATAAAGCGCAGCTGGTGATATCATATATTAATGATGCCCAAAAATAAGAATAAAAAATGAGAAATAAAAAGGGTGGCTGAAAATTATGAATGTAAAATGAACTGAGGCAGCAAAAGTCTGCAACATCACAAAATTAACTACAAGTTTCAGTAATTATATGAATAATCTCAAAGAAAAAAAACACACAATGAAATCTTCATATATATGGAGGTCATATCAGTCAAAGTTTTGTGTATATTATATGAGTTTTTTTTTATCCCTGTTGCCTAGTTTCTGTTGGGTGATGCTGTTTGTGTGTGTTTGGCACATGCAGTCATGATTTTCAGACTGTTCCTCTTCACATATTTAATTATTTTGCTTTTTAGGGATGTGTCTGTTATTTTGGCACAGACGTTTTTTTATTTTTTAGCTAGCTTAGTTAGTTTTCTAATATTGTTTTGTAAATACACAAGTCAAAGTGTTGAGTCTCAGACCTCTGCTGCAGTTGAAAAATATTGCTAACCTAATATAATCTGCTAATTGATTATATGATTGATTATATCTGTGCATATGGACATATTTCCACACTGAAGTCATATGCAGTGAAAAGTTGGATAAAAGACAGCAGACATTTGTTTGACTGACTGTTGGAGATTGTTATTGTATCAATGACTGTTGAGCCTTAACTTTGGAAAATCATGTCTGGTTAACAAAAGGCTGTTTATTTTGGGACATGGCATGGGCTGAAGAGGAGTCCGGTTTAGTAGCAGAAACAGACTCAAATCATCTCACGATCCTGCAGCTAAAAATAGATTCTCATTTGTCCCAGACACTCACAGCGTGTTCATGCCCTGAAGACAACAAGCGCTGAAGAGCCTGCAAGATCAAGTCTAAATATTAGTCTGTAGATTGCTCAGGACTCCTTTTGGAATTGTTACTTTATTGCAAACCTAAAAAAAACATATATATCTAATTTTGTGCATGATGTGATTTCTGGCAAACTTAACTTTATATCCACCCACCATAAGTTACACCTTTCCAGTCGATAGCTGTAAGATTTTGTGCCAACACACTAAGAAAAGCATTCAGCTGGATAGCTGCTTGCAATTTTTTATCCCTCTCTCTGTAGAGCACAAATCATCACCCAGTCCTTGATTTAACATGTAAACAAGATTTTCTTTTCAGACTCAAACTTATTGCCAACATAATTTTGTAATGGATAAATCATAGAGGCTGTCCAGGTGTCATCATTTGCTGCTTTCAGTAATTCATTTACAGCAGATGTGTGTGTTTGAAAAATGATCAGAGTTGTGGAGATCTGTTTGATAATAAATATTCAAACTTGGTTTGCCAGTAATGAGCAAGAAGTGGGAAAATATTGATTATATATATTTGCAGTTGAGTTAAGTGATAAGCAGAGTGGAATCACAGTGGATTGTGTAAGGGGTGTCCTTTTTTATCCTCCTTTCTTTCCAGATTACTATTGGGATCCACACAGGAGAGGTGGTGACTGGGGTGATTGGCCAGAGGATGCCCAGATACTGCCTCTTTGGAAATACAGTCAACCTCACAAGTCGTACAGAAACTACTGGTGAAAAGGGGAAAATAAATGTCTCAGAGTATACTTACCGGTAAGAACAAGTGCCTCCTTATTTGATTTCTTTGCTATACTTGATTCTTTTGAAGTTATGTTTGGATTTTTATCACTGGCAGTAAAGAAACAAGGCGGGTTTGAAAGGAGCTTTGCAACTTGGTTAAACGGTATTAAAAAGGATTTGTAAGATGATAAGAAAATACCAGAAATAGACATGAAGGACGAGTTGGAATCCATTTATAGCATAAACCAGGAGGTCTATACAAGGACAGAAAGATATACTTATTTATGGTTCTTTCTTACCAAAGATGTAGTGAAAATAAGATAAAAGATTATACAAGCCAAGTGATTTGTGTTGACGTTGTGTTCCAGGTGTTTGCAGTCAGCTGAGAACGCCGACCCTCAGTTTCATCTGGAGTATCGAGGCCCCGTCACCATGAAAGGAAAGAAGGAACCGATGAAGGTGTGGTTTCTGTCCAGGAAGCCCACTGACACAGTCAACCTCAGTTAAAGCTTAACTATCCCGATTCAACTCTAAAACACCACAAGTGTCATCTAGCGGAAGTTCAGTATTTTGACACAGGGATGAGGAGGATCAAGTGGAATAAAAAAAGTGATTATCTATCCACAAACATGCAGATATTTTTAATATGATGAACCACATGAACTCGATTCAAAGTGTATCTGAATCTGTTGTATTAATCTTTGTTTCTGGCCTCACTATATATTTTTTTAGCACACACACAAAGTGCAGTGTTTCATGAATAGTTGAGGTTAGTGATATACTGTAAGGTACACTTAAATTTGATACATTTTTTGACAAATTATTCTCACGTAGTTATTTTATATAACATCACTGAACAGATTTAGATGATTAGAACATTTTCTGTTTAACTTCAGCGTTTTTAGTTGCTATTTTTGTCGTATATACTGTGTACCTGCCAAAAATGCTGAGAATTGATAGTCTTCACTCTGTGTGCCAAAAAATACTAATGTAGGTTTAGATAAATGAGATATGTTTTAATAATTGTCATTTTCACTTTTAGTGAGTAACGATAAAATTAAATCAAACAGATTTGGGTAAAATCCCTACTGTCTTTATATCATGTTTCTGTCCAAATCATTACTGTCACTATTTTTGTGGGACCCATTTTTGTTCATTGGATATGAGAGTTAAGAGGTTTTACACTGAATATGTTACACTGGCATCAAGGTGACATCATAAAATATTGAATTCAGCTGCACCAGAGCGAACGCAGCTCTGCCGGCTCCCTCCAGTGATTGTGCGGATTGTATTAGTCCTACAGATCCCTTTAGAAAAATGAATTTAAATATTATACCTATGTGTATTTATATAGATCACCGTGTTCATCAGCTCTTTGGCACGAAAGTTACTGTGCTAACTAGTTTGATCTATTTCAATTCAAAGATGTATTTGATGTTCAGTTATTTTTTAAAAAGTCACAAGTGATGTAGTGTTTGAGCCATAAGCAAATCTCTTTCATCACATATGTCACTGAAATATTAAAGCAGTCCCACTATAGAGCACTATACATGACTTTATTTAATATACACACCGCACCTCTCTACTTATTATCCATGAAAATAACATTGAATACTGTTTTGAATTCTACTGTTAAATGCTGAGATATTCTTAAAAAATGACATATTTATTGTTATTTGGTATTTATTTTGTGATAAGACCTCTATATTATAAAATGTAGCTATGACCTTTAGAAAACAGAATATACAGTGAAAAATAAATTTTATTATGGATGAAACTAATGTATGTGCCTCCATCATGTTTATAACTAAACTAAAACATGTATTGTATGCGTTGGATTCATTTCTCATGAGTATACTGTATGTATTGTCCTTTTTTTTCACCATGTTTTTCCATATTCACTATTGTTACACCTCAGATAACAACCTAGCAATCAATCCAGATCCATGCAGACATAAACAGGTGCCTCTTGTCCCGTAGGAGTGCATTTCTGTGCTTGTAAGACATGATTGTTTTTATTTGAATAATGTTTCTGTTTTGGAGGTCAACTAATAAAAAGTCTTGAGAAGTGTTGGATGCCTGGTATTTACTTTGCACAGCGTAACCTTTGCTTTCAGCCTGTGTATTGTAGCTCTGGACAAGACTTTGCAGATGAACAGAAACAAGGACAGTGTGCTCTTTACTGACTCCAAACTGTAGTTTGTTTTGCGAAGGGCTCTCTCTAGTGGCTAGTAAGAGGACTACAATGTCTAAATCAGGAAGTTGAGAACATGTCACTTAATGATTTAACTGTGCCCTGCTGTCTGTTGTTAGGGCATGAAACTCTTTTCCCATGATGCAAGACAGTATTTCTCATCAAAGTAACATTTTGTCATATTTACATGCATGTGAGCTACAGAAGTTGCTTGAGTTACATAGTCCATTACAGTGATCTGTCTACTTGAATTCCTCTTGTCAAAGTTATGTTATAGTTGCACTGCAGTAAAAACAATCTGGAAAGTCTGCACTGTTTTACCATAGAACGATAACATAACTGTGACAGAATACCTGTCTCATGCAAGAGTTGATAAAAGAGTTGATTTTAAGCCAAAGCTGCTCTTGAAAAAAACCCTAAAGAAAGAACTCAGAGCAAAATCTCTACAAAAAGAAGCTCTGAAGGATCGAAAAGCAAAGGATGCTCTTGTATGTGGATGCTGACTCCCAGCAGACAAAGGGAGCAGAGAAACTGAGTCTTCTTACTCTTGAAAACCAACAACTGGCTTCTGAGAACACAAGACTACAAAGTAATCTTGAGGCCGCTCTAAATGAGAGGCAGGTTGCTCTAAAATGGCTACAGGAGGCCAGAGAAGCTTGCAGCGGACATGAGGAGGCCATTAGGGAGGAAAAGGTCTGGTTCCAGAGAGCATATAGAAAGCTACAGATGCTAGATAAAGAGCTCTCTGAGAAGATTGTGGATTTAGAAGAGAGCCTAACCACTGACAAATGAGATCTTTCCTTAAAAATGAGGACAAGCGCCTCAACCAGATGGTTTTACAAAGGGAGGCTGAAGTCAATCTTCCTCAGTAACCAACTAAGAGAAGCATCTGCATCCTCAGAGCGCCTGATGTACGACATCCAGACACTGGGATGGAGAATGCAGACACCATGGAGACACAATATGACAGATTAATATCTAATCACAGCTCTTTCTCTGACTGCCATGATGAACTGATGTTAAATAAAAATGACAACATCTCTGAGAATCAAGCTGCCATTGCTGGGCTCCAGAACACGGTAGATGAACTCAAAGTGCATCAGTCAGACAGAAAGACAAGACAGGCAGAACTTAAAGACGCTCTGACAGAGGAGAAGACAAGAAACTCCGAGCTGCAGCAGAGGGCTGAAACTGTCCTTTTTTTTGGCTCAAACTGCCAACGGTCTCGAAAAGGAAAAGACCACATGTGAGAAGCATTGTGTTGAGCTCAAGGAAATTTTGACCAAGCGGATAGAGGCACCAGAAACTGGCTGTGGTTCAAGATGGCTACTCCAGGCTCCAGGAACAACAGCTGGTAGAAGCAACGTTTCAGTTCAGTTTTTCTGCTGGTTTAGCTTGAGCTCACTGACACTGAGCTTGAGCTAAACCAGCAGAAAATCACGCTAGATGAGAGCAGAAAGGCTTTACAAGAACTGTAAAAGGATTACACAGATGTAGAAAGGAGGCACAGTGACATTAATTCTGATGATTGTGAGCTCATAAACAGTCACAATGCCCTCCAAGTTAGATATGAGAGGCTCAGCTACAGCTCAAGGTGTTTATTGTTTGTGTATGATGTATGTGTCATACTTTGTAAACACTGTAATTATGCTTACAGTGTATTATCATGAATAAATACTGTATGAATACTTCCTGACTACTTTGTGGACACAGGAGTACCATAGTTTTTTAGGCACATTTTCACGACTGGAAGAAGTATTCAGCTAATTTACTGAAGTGAAAGTAGAAAAACCACACTGTGAAAAGAGTCCTGCATTTAAAATTCAACTTCAGTAAAAGTACAGAAGTATTTGAAATAATGTGTACTCGAAGTATCTAAAAATCTAAAGTCTATATAAAGTGAAAGTACTCATTGGACAGAGTGGTCCCTTGTGAAGTAAAGGTTTAGACCAGTGGTAGGCAAATGGAGGGTCATGGGCCAAATCTGGCCCTCCAACGAAAATATTTGGCCCCCCAACGAAAGCAGTTTTTTTCCAATCATCAATCAAACAAGGCTCATGTAAATTCCAATGAATACAAACTTGTAATATCTTAAACTTAGGAGATGTATGACCCAGGTACATAACATAATTTGGCTTATCAGACTAGAACAGATTTGTGTCAATAGCAGCACATTGCTTTAACCATAAATGAAGCAGGCTGCTCTTTATTGTTTGTGGATAAAATATAATTTGCCTTGTAGTGTAACACAGAAGATATGTTTATGTATGAGTCATTTTTTTGCCAAATCATTAACACACGCTGCTGTCACTCTGTTTGCCCTCACTTACTAATGGGAATTATGGCATCTGCCCTCACATACAACCCTAAAACAGGTTATAAATGTTATTCTTGAATTTAACAATGTAATTAAACAAACAAAATATATTAAAACATTTTTTGGTGGTTTCACCACACCTGTGCAATGTCGGCCCCCAATAAGCAGTTCTGAGAAAAACTGTATACATTAGTTTCAAATGTCTCATATGACAGTTCTGTATATACTGTACATTAAATGATGTCCTATAACTACAACTAATGACCTGCCGCACTGCCCACCCAGGCCCGAATTTGAGCCTTAAATCAGCCTGTATTGTTAATCCTTTTGGAAAGAGTCCCACTGTGGTAGGTGCCCGATGCAGGCCAGTGATGAAATTATCAAGTGAGCTCGTGACAAACTGTGGCCTACATGATTAAGATCTGTGGAAGTTAATGTTTAATGTAATAAATTATATCCCACAAAGTTTGATGCAAGTTGTATTATCAGTTGTAGCAGTATATTCAAAAGATAAGATCATGAATTAAAGGACAGGTATGAAGTTGTAATGACTTAAACTCTTCTTAAATTAAACGCTGTTAAGAAAACAAATTAAAAGATGAGCAAATAAAAAGTTAATAGATATTTAAGGTAATACTGATACATCAGAATACCTGCCATTAACTATAACTAATGACCTGCTGCACCGCCTACCCAGGCCTGAATTTGAGCCATAAAATATTTAATCCTGTTGGAAAAGCCAGTGGCACACTGTGGTAGGTGCCTGATGCAGGCCAGAAACTCACCCCCCAACCTCTCCCAGAGCCAGCCAAAATAAGACGTTTTGGCGCCCAAAATCAAGAGGAATGATGCAGCTTTAGCTTTAAGTCTTTTTACATTTGGAGCATTTTACCATTTTTAAGCCTCTTTTGACCCCTAGTTATGGTTTTACAGGCACACATTTCCACAGAGGAAATGTGTGCCTGTAAAGCTCAGATGAACCCAAGCTAACAAGCCTCTAAGCATCAAATGGCTAATGAAGTTAAGGGGCCAATATACTCCGTCAGAACTGTCCATCAGCTGGTTGAATAGCTTTGGAAACTCCCACCCCCTCACACCTTTCTGACATTGGATTAGGTGTACATTTCTGTAACCTTCTGATACTGACGATCCAACATCAGATGTCAGCTATGTGGAGGTGAGAAAGCAGCCAGGGTTTGAGCCTCTCTTATCTAGCTCTCTTTTTTCATTCTTTAGACAACTTTTCTGTCACTTTTCATGTGAACAACCGAGTGCAACACTATGAATAGACTGTCTGAAAGTATGCACCACAATGCCCATATTTAAACAATATCATGTCTCCCCCCTTTTCTCATGACTTTACACTCTGTCTTCGAATGTAGCTGTTGAGAACAACTATAAGCAGCACATAGTTCGAGGTAGTTCTGATTAAGTAGAAACTGATACTTAGTGAGTGGTTGGTGAAGAACTTTGAACATCTAGTAGCAAATGTTTTTGTCAGGAGTTGGTGAGAACAAACTAGATAAAATGAGAGCTAATATTGGAGGTGGACAGGAAAAACTGCTCAAAGGGAATGCTATTTTTGCTCCAAGTTGGCTGCATGTGCTACCAACTTAGCATCAAATACAGTAGTTAAGGTGGCCAGAAAACAAACTACAAATGAATGCTATTGTTGCTTTGTTGGCTGGTTGAGTAAGTACAAAATTGTTTGCTAAATATGAGCCAGAATAACTTTTTAACAGGCTATTTAATGGCAGGTATTCTGACGTATCAGTATTACCTTAAATATCTGTTAACTTTTTACTCGCTCATCTCTTCATTTGTTTTCTTAACAACGTTTACTTTACGTCATTGCAGCTTCATACCTGTCCTTTAATTCGTGATCTTATCTTTTGAATATACTGCTACAACTGATAATACAACTTGCATCAAACCTTGTGGGATATAATTTATTGCATTAAACATTAACCTCCACAGATCCTAATCATGTAGGCTACAGTTTGTCACAAGCTCACTTGATAATTTCATCACTGCGGTGACATTAGAAAGTTCTTTTGTGTGATAAGAGGAAGATAAGATCAGGCAAAGGTCTCTCATGCCACATAGTGAGGTGAGGAGAAACTGATAAAAAAGAAAAAAAGTTGATATGTTGTGAACGTTTTGCTCCATCCTTTGTCAAACTTGACGGGGATATTTAAGAGATGCAGTACTTTGAATAGAAAGTCTAGATGTAATTTGTTTTTATTTGAATTTTTGTTGCTTTCCTTTCCTGCCTGCTAAAGAGAAATACTTTGACATTGACATTTTCAGATAGTTGAGTTAGTTTGTCATAAGTAAATTATGTCTTATATCATTCTTTGTTTGTTTTTTTTCTGTATCCCAAATCGACCTTAAGTGGAGATACATTTTTTTTTCTCCAACAACCAAACTCAAAAGCATAGATTCCCTACAAAAAACATTTTCTCACTCACATCCAATCATTTTTTAATGCTTTGAGTTTGCAGAGAGAGACTATAAAAGACAAATCATAATCATAATCATCTTATCTTAATGACATGGCACACATTGACTAGCAAATAATTACTATGTACACAAGCATTTGTTTGATATTAACTTCAAATATCAAAGGTCTCATTTATCAACAATGGCCAGATGCAGGTCAAAGGTATCTTTGGAAATGCAAAATCACCCACTCTGATCACAACTGTGTTTGAACAATGCAGTTACATTCAGTACAGCAGTATCCAGGCTGAGAGATAAGAGGTTGAGCAAAATTACCCCAGAGACGTCAAGTAGTGCAGAAACTGTACATCCCATATGCTACTTATGCAACAGGCCCGTGCAGAGTAACTTTTTTGTCCCAGGCTGACATACAGGCACAAAGAAATTAGAGCATATGCATTGAAAATACATATTAGTCTTATTTTCTGTAACAAATGCTGCATGCTCAGCAGAGTTAGCAGAGTCCTGCACTGAATACTGTTGATGTGGTTAAACAAGGACCAATGCCCTTTGTAAACACAGGTAGAGGTTAAACCAGGATACCAACCATTATATTACTCAGAAAGTATACAGCATCATGTGGCATGTTTTATTAGATATGCCATGGCATCTATCCAGAACCATTGGCATTGCCCAATCAACTGCAGCTGTGGATATTTCCTTGAGAAAATATGAACTTTAAACAGCCACATCAGCATTCAGACAGATGACGAGATAGGAGGGTGGACGATTTAAAAGGAGTGGCACAGGCTTTGAGAAAGACACTCCTTGCTGCAGAGTTGACCAGTCCTCCTTCACAGCCATCATGACTTTCAACGGCTCCTGGAAAATTGAGCGCAATGACAACTATGACAAGTTCATGGAACAAATGGGTAAGTAATCAAACTATAGAATCCTGATAAAGAAGTTCTTGCATTCAATGCAATTTTAGAAAAATCACCATACCTTGTTTACTCTTTGTGTAATATGATGACCATAATACAATCAATACTTGATAAGGCAAATGATAAAGAGCTGATAAGGTGCAGCAGTTCATGTTTGTAACATTTTATGAGGGTAATTTGTTTTTAATTCAAAGTGTAATTTATGCAGCAAATGTTTTATTTGATCAAATGTATGAACATGTTTTTAATTTGTGCACTCATCAGATAAGTTAATACCCTTTAAGTCTTTTAAATACTTTTAAATAGAAAACAGAACCAAATACTAGAGATAAGGCTTCAACTGAAAACACTTGGTGGCATGGAGAATCAGAATCTGTTTATAAGCCAAGTATGCAAGTAGACAAAGAATGTATGCCGATGACCTACAGCACAGTTGCGATTTAACTTTTGTACCTACTTATCCCCTATGAATACACAAACAAAGGAACTACCTTTGTACCACATGTGCATGAAAAGTGATTAAATCCTGAGAAACTTCCTCTGATTGTTACGAGTCTGTTAAACATATTTTGGCTTGTCTGTTGATAGGCATTAACATGGTGAAGAGGAAGCTGGCTGCTCACGACAATCTCAAGATAACCATCGAACAAACTGGAGACAAGTTTCATGTCAAGGAGAGCAGCAATTTCCGGAACCTGGAAATAGACTTCACCCTGGGGGTCACCTTTGACTACAGCCTTGCAGATGGAACAGAAGTATCAGTAAGCCAAACTGAGATCCTAAAAACTGACCTTTAGAAGACAAGACTCAAGTTTGTCTAAATTTGAGTCATTATTTTAACCTCTAAATACTTAAAATGAACCTTTGAGCTCCAAGAAAGAGTTCCTTTGATAGTTGAGAAAAAACTCAAATGAAAGCAGGGCTTGTATTGTGTGCCCAGTTGATTTCTACTCACTAGCACAGTCACAGCCATAAAACTGTCAATCAGCCCAACCTGCCTTTGCATTTCTGTTTTTGCAGAACTTTTTCCACCTATGTCATGAGTAGTTTCATGTTTCACCCCACAGGGCTCATGGACTATGGAGGGAGACATGTTAAAGGGTGTTTTCACCAGAAAGGACAATGGAAAGCAACTGACAACAACCAGAATCGTCCAGGGAGACGAACTTGTGCAGGTAGGGTGAATTTACAGTATATAAGGGCACCAAAAATCCCCATTTTATCTGAAAAAGAAATCTGAGATGAGGAATAGTTAGATGATGATTGTTAAATATTGTGTATTTGATGCTCCTGCTGTCACTCTTCATCTCAGATAATATACTTTATATATACTTTATATACTTTATATATATATATACCTGTCACAATGTGATTTACATAGAATGGTCTATGTTAAAGTAACTAAGAAATCAAAACTTCTCAAATATTCAACATTACATGACTATGAAGTAATATAATAAGTGTATCTTACATCTTCTTTCTCCGACAGAGCTACAACTACGAAGGTGTGGATGCAAAGAGGATTTTCAAGAGGGCTTAGAATAAACTGATCCACAACTCCTCAACGTGAGATGTTTGACTTCAGGATTACAAACAGTATTGTGTTGAATTATCCATTTGCTTATATCTGCTTATTCAAATGTAACCCGTAAAATGTGCACTACTTGTAATATACAGTACATAAAACAGTTTTGAATTGCACCTGATTTTTACAATGGCGGTAATAAAGTTATAACTGTCTGTTTTTTGTGTTTTCTATTTGTTCAATTTACAGTGAGAATCTGTGGAGATTAGTGCGAATTTAAAGGAGTTACACAGTAAAGTGAAACATTTTAGAGTGATACAATAATTCAACTTTATTCAACAATGAATAAAAATAAATATATATTATCTACAAAAATATAAAGTGTAGACAGATTTTACATGTTTCTTTAGATTGATCTGTACTTACACAAGTCATGAAGCATTCACTGAAGCACCAACAACTCAATTCAGCAGTAACGTCAGGCCAAATCCTAACCATCGACAGGATTGAGTGAGGCATACAGATCCTACACATCAGCCAGTAACTTATCAGATAAAACCAGTGACACAATGTGGAAGATGAGTGTTGATGCAATACAGTGTGATTAGATTATGTCCCCGTAGATTTAGAGCAAGATAAAAGATACGGATTAACGCAATGCCAACTGTGATGTTATGTGACACGGGACAAAAAGACCATTCGTCACACAGGCCTCCAGATTATATGAAGCCTGTACTGAAGGCTATTGATCATGGGTGCAAGAGGAAAACCAATTATCAGCTTCCTTTTTTCAAGCACGCACACTGACAGACACACAGGCATGCACGTTTAATAACCCAATTTTAGCAATGAAAAAAAACTGTTATTATACATTGAAGCTCTTTCAAACTAGGAAGTGCCAAGCTTTTCAACCCAGGAGGTGGTATGAATTTACAAGAAAAGATTTTTCCCATTTTCTGCCAGTGACATTTGAACATGTCAAACTTTTGCCAAATGCAGCTGAAAGCAGAGCGAACTGCTGAGTTTGCTGCTTGCTGCTGTGGTTGTAGTTTCTAAGTCTGAAAAGGCTTTTAGGAATAGTGGACCTGGCACAAATCCCTTCCCCCACCACTCCCACACACACACACACATACAACAGCGCACACAGAGGAGTGTCATCAGATATGTTACAATTAGATTAGCACTGCATATTCAAAAGTTTTGCATGACATCCTCCTTTCCCTTTCATTCATCTCCCTCATTTCTTAAACATGGTTTTACTCGCACTGAAAATGTCAAGGCACTCTTGATACAACTGAAGACACAAAAGATCAGGATGAAAAATAAAACTTCTGTAAAAACAATAGATTTGCTTTTTTGTCAGAAAATAATTAAATAACAGAAAAAAAACAGGAAAAATACTGTAAATAATTAAATAGCCACATAATAAACCACAAAAAACACTTGACAGGTGAGAAAACATTGACATAATCTGGTTGATATACTCTAACTGAAATTTATCTAATCCAATAATTCAGTAATTTTGACTCCTTTATCCAATGAATATATTAAACATTATAATTAACAGTAAAAATCTGTCATTTATAATAACAGCACAATCAACTTGTTGAAAAGGCATCCTTGTATTATGTGTCATATACTGTCACTGTGTATCAGTGAGAGATTAGACAAGACTGCTCAATTAAAGAAATTCTTAATACCTCAGTTACATTATGTACCGTATTTTTCTTAAATTTAAACAGTACCAATAAATAAACCATGAAAAACGCAAGTAGACTCTGCAATGACAAGTTTAGGTGTGATTTCACACACAAATCTCTAAAACACCATCCTTTTGATGTCAGACAACACAAACACAACACGCACAAACAGCAAATTTAGTGACTAAATATGTGCAGTGAGAATAGTTGAGTAATACCTGGATAAAGGTTATTGTGGATAGAAAAAATGTAAGCGACTGAAAAAATAATATATTTAATGGCTGGATGTTTAGGAAAAGACTTGGCAATCTAGTGAGCACAAACAAATTAGTACAGTACTCATTTTTTAAAAATTGAAAAACTCTGATATCTATGTGTTCTCGGGAATGTTGGATGTTGAATACAAAGCTTTAAAAAGCTTTTAAAGTAATCTTAAAGTGATTTTTAATGAATGCATAGTATGTCTTGGACAGTCTGTTGTTTTGCAGAGCATTGTTTGCATTATACTTTCATATTTACAACTGATGCATAACCAAAAGTGTGTCCTTGCATAAACAAGAAAAGAGAACAACATTCAGGTGTTAAAATGTTTTCAAATCAATTGAAATGACAAATTTAATGAATTAATTTTATTACATTTAAATAAAACCCAATAGAATTTATGTTTGCTGGACTCACAGTCTGGTATTTTCATGCTCATGCTTATGCTGTACACCCAGCTGGTAAGACTTCGTAAAAAAAGGCCACATGCAGGTTTCAGAACATTATTCTAATGAACAAGAGTAATCGTTATGTGTTGTGTTGTATGGTTAATTATAATGTCAGATAGGCGTATTAACTTAATTGGCATCGTTTTGAAAATACCTGCACATACAGACCTGTTTAAATCTGTCTACTTGAAGAGGAAGACTGAAAAAATATGATTTGACATCAGTGTGAATTACAAAACAGGATTACAAGAACCAGCACAATCGAAGGTAAAACACACAAGGTTGCATGATCATATATAGCGACCTACTGAATAACCTGAGGGCTGCCCCATCTATAGATCGCTGTAGTCAACAAATGTTATAATTTGTAGACCACAGTCATGCAAAATTACATTTATGAGAAACTGTGTCTCTCCAAGATATGTACATATTTATGAGTAATGGCATGAAATCTACTTCTGAATTTTACAAATTGACAATAATCTTTGTCAACAGCTTTTTACAGCCAAACAGGCTGACAGCCCTCAGTCACTCATTAACATATAAATGTTATAAAATAACTGATATATGATAACGGCTGAAACAAATCAGTAACCTAATGTAAATGTTGCAATATCTGTGTCTGGTGACCCGGAAACCCTCAATATAAAGTTGGTGAGCTGCCCAGATATGAATTAAAAATGTTTCTAATCTTAAACAAGTGTATCCTCTGTTGACAGGTGCAAACAAATAAGATATATTTAACCTGATGTTGATGATGCAAACCTTCAGTCTCAAAGTTTTATATTGTTGTGTAGAATGACATCATATTCCCATTAAGTACTATCAAACATGCTGTGATTTGTCAACACAATTCATTCCTTCCTCTTTGTATAATTGCCAAGCACAGTATACTGAGGCTCAGCACAATCTCTCACGCCTTATCTTTAAAATATAGGTATATCTTCAATTCTGCAGCATTTCTGCAGAACTGTAGCACAAATAAAAAAATAACCATTTAAACTTAACATCAGGTGAGTAAAAGAAGACTCAAAAACCTTTTGTGCAAACTTTAAAACAGCCCAGATTTTGGTTCAAACACAGTGGACAGTGGAAGACGGTATATGTGATAGTTGATAATCCATCAAACAATACGTAACAACATTTCAAAATAGGTTTTACTTATGTGACAAGCTTGCATAAATAAATTCCACTCAATTTGGAGGTGTCAGGCTTCAGTTTTCCATTCTGTAAACTCTTTGGCATCCAGTTAGTTCTCTATTGACCTCTGTCCATCTGTGTAAACAGAACTTACCAAGTAACACTCATAAAAAACCACGTTCATCCAGTCCTTTGGCTGTCACTGGGTTCCATTTTGCTGTGGGTTTATTGCTATTATGGCCTGTAAAGAAAAAAAAAAAACAGAAGAACAATCTTGTTTTATGAAACTACTCTGTACAGTGACACACCAACAAAGAAAACTGGACATTGTCATTTTGTCCTTTTCCGATAACTTTCAGGTCTTTAATCGTATCTAGAGGGGCTTACTTGTTTCAGGTCTGGCTTTTGGCACATCTTGTGAGTGTGTGTC
This sequence comes from Thunnus maccoyii, assembly GCF_910596095.1. Classification (NCBI taxonomy): domain Eukaryota; kingdom Metazoa; phylum Chordata; class Actinopteri; order Scombriformes; family Scombridae; genus Thunnus; species Thunnus maccoyii. The sequence goes on from NC_056534.1 coordinate 16,979,069, forward strand.
TGTGGTGAGTGTGTGGCTGGTATCTCTGCGCTCAGTCGCAACTGCTGTCCGTGGCACCGTGGCCGAGAGGACAAGAGGCCTCTGGTTGTGGTACTTGAGACGGTATGTTTCCGTCATACAGTTATCCACATTGAAGTACGTTGTCAGAGAAACCTCTTGAGCTTGTTCAATTCTGCACCCAGTCAGTCTTTCCTCACTTTCACATGATGAAGGGGTACTCCTCTCCGGGTCAGAGCCCGACTTGGAGCTTGCATCTGAGAAGGTTCGGAGGCCTGACATGTCAGGCTTCCTGTGTGGACTTACGTAGGATGCAGTTGAAAGACGGGGACTGGATTGGAAGGGTTCTTGAAGCATCCTTGGGCGAAACACAGCATGACTTGTTTCACCCGGGTGAGGAGAGACCCGCTGGGCAGGTCGGAGGTGAGGCGACCCTGTCGTGCCAATCTGACGCTGATTGTTCAGTTGGAGAGGTTCTGCAGTCACATTGCTGGGAGGGTGGTATGGCAGAGTGATATGAGGACACTGGGAATCGGAGGTGACGGCCTCGTTGTTGCAGGAGCGGTAAGTGCCGTCTCTGTCCTCGGGTTCCGAGAGAGCAAGATCGTCGGAGCTGTTCCATTCTGAGCTGCTGGTTTTTGTAATGTGCCGCAGGGCTGTACTTTCTCCAGTTTGCCCTCTACAGTTTGTCAGCTCCTGCTGCTCACTCTGCCTGTTATCTGAACCAGCGGAGTCCCTCTCTGAAGATACTGCCTTTCTGGAGGTACTAGAAGTGTACTTTGATTTCCGTCTACAAGAGATAAGTGTTGTAGAGAATAATTATTAAATATTATAGACATCCAATTTACAAGTCCTTACATGTGCATATTAGAACAAGTTATAAATAATTTATGATAAAGGGCACTACCTTGAACTTGGACTGCACTTAAGATGTGAATGTGAAACTTGTTCGTAGTTCTTTCCCTGAGGTTTGGGTTGATGTTTACCTATAAGATATGAAATACAGGTGATCAAAGACAAAGACACAATAAAAAATATGAAAATGTAATAACATTACATACTGTAACTGTAATTGATTTAATACTCTCTTGATTTAAATTATGCAGAGCAAATGTGCATCACTCCTATTTTGCACAACAGGTAAGCTGATCACAACATAATTAGAAGATACAAATCTTCTGAACTCTGTTTGAAAATAGAAATCTCTAAGAATATTAACGAATGTGAAGATATTCATCATTTAAAAAACAATAAGAGAAAAAGCATTAGAGCTTCATGAAGAAAAAGACTGGAATGCAGAGATTAACAATTTTTTCTCAGAATTTTATGATTAAATTCAGAATCCTGAGAATAAAGTCAGAAATATTTGAGATTTTAGTCTCATAATTCAGACTGATTTTTCTGGGAATTCAGATATTAATGTCAGATACTTTTTCACTTTCCCTTAATCTTCTTCTTGCATACAATAATTAAAGCAAAGTTAATCAAAAGTAGAAATGAAGCACACACAACATGATCAACATAGCCTACAGTACAAGTCTGACTATGAACCTGTTGTCCTCTTCAAACACAAGGTGGCAGCAGCAGAGTGTTAATCTCACTAGACTATATCACAGCTGGATGAACCACTCTGCACGCTCACTCATACACCAGCGCAGCGAGAGGGAGCGTGGTGCTGAATTCCTTCCCTTTAAAAATAGATGTGTTATTTTTTTCGTTGCTGTTGCCCTGGAGAGGTCCGTGCAAGGATAAAAGCGTTAGCTGTTGGTTGGAAACATTGGCTCTAGATGCTCATAGCCTCGATAAAGTATCAAGTGCAGCACACTCAGAGCACTGCATGAAACAGAAAGATATTTATGACAATGCCAGCAGTCATGCCCAGCTGTGCTATCTCAATGAGCTTTGTGGGATTATCATCAGATTAATGCCTGTGCAGGGCTGACCGGGTGAAGAGGTTAAAGAAGCCAGTCCAAGCTCAGAAATCAACCCAGACATTCATCAATGTTTAATTACTCTCACATTATCAGTATGAGAAGCGGATCACACCTTATCTGTTTTGTAACATGAAATGTAATATGAAATAAAGAAAAAGAGAGAAAAATGTGAAAGAAAGAACTACATATATAGAGCAAAAAGTAATAACCTGTCTTCCTGAAATTAAGTAGGACATGCAAAAATGCTCCAATTTAGCACTGAAAGCAACTTTTCAAACACCCCAGTGTGTACGTGTAGTTAATGTGTATAAATATTTACTGAAAATTTGTACTTCTATTTTATATTCATGTATGATAACTACTGGAAGACTAAATTCATATTGCAGATTAGATGTAGTTGAGCGTATGCAGTGACAAGTTCTCTTATGTTCTACATCATGTTTTTGTTAAATCTTGTTTTTGATTCTCTCCTTTACTTATTTTTTTTCTGTTTCACGTTTTTTTAAACATTAAAAGGTTTTGTGTTTTTAAAGCGCTACATAAAAAAACACACAATGTTAGGCTACTATAAGATAACTGTTAATTTACTAGACCTATTTGAATTTAATCAAACATCACTGATAGACACTAGACCTTTTGGTTGTTGTTATTCCACATATTGCATTTATTAAGACTTTTACTGTGCCAGGAAAACCTGAGGAGGCCCTTTAAATCTTGGAACTTACCATTGTGTGAAGGTGAGGACATTATACTTGATTTTACATCGCCTCCCTTTTGGTGCAGCAGGCTGAAAACAAAAGTAAAATTATTCTCAGCATGTTAAAACGAATCTGCACATGAACAAACAAACAAACAAATACACAGTGAAATATTTTGTGTAAGACAGACAAAACACACAGAACTGGCAGAATGACTCAAACAAATACCTTTCCAAATTTACTGTCTGCTCAGGTCCATCTGGATTCTAAGATCCCAAAAATGTGATTTTCTGAGTTTAACCCACATGCAGTACTGAACACTGAGATATTTTATAGAATTGACTTTGCTGTTGTTGTTTTAAAAGGCCTTATCTACAAACCACATACAGTAACAATCAAAAGTTTGGACACACTTTCTCATTCGAGTATATGGGAAGGTGTGTCCAAACTCTTGGTACTGTACACTGTAACTTCTCACTGTAAATGAACTTTACTCAACAAAAGATTCAGTTTTTTAAATTTTATGGCAAGAAGCTACTGATGAAATTAAATTAGGCTATATCATTTCAAAGATAACAACTAACAATTTTACATATTTTGCAAACATAATGTCCTTAAATTCCCATGCATAGCACTAGAGGAAGACTTCCATTGAACTTTTAAATTCGATACCTGATTGTGCAACATACACACTTTAGGGGGATATGACATGACGAAAAAGTATACAAATAAGTGGAGACCTCAATATCAACAGTAGTTCCTGGTACCCTTTCTATTAACAGACCCCTAAAGTGCATTTTCTTCTGATAAACATAGATTAGTAAAGTTAATTACCAAGTAATACTTTCATATGACATTAATTATTAATGTTCAGCACATTTGAGGAACTCTTTTGTAGTTAAATGTTTCAATTTACCTTTTTAACTACTTTAATATATGATCTAATTAGACAGTTTAGTGAACATGCAGTGTTTTCATAAAAATCTATTCTTACAAATTTTAGATTCAGTTCACAGTAGCAAACAAGGAGAAATGTTTTCTTTGATAAGGCTTTAGGAATCTAATAAAACCATATGCAGTTGAGGTTTGTTTCAACATTTGATATTATATATACTGAATATCTGAATTGTAATTTCTCAGAACGAGCCATGTGTCCTTTTTCAAGCTAAGTTTATCTTTGTTTCCAGGCAAATCAAAGGTATTTCTGAGTGATGATGCATACATTGTAGCTATGCAGCAGACATGAAGCTCAGAATAGCAAACTGGTGCAACACTGCAAGAACGGACTCAGTATGTAAGAAAATGTACCGAGAAATAAATGAAAAGCATGTGGTCTGTCGGTGGACATTGTTAATAAAATCCCCTCAATTGTGTAAAAGCAGTCTGATTGTTTCCATGTGGTGGCCCAATGAGTAATTACTAAATAAGAAAAGTTATTTATAGGAAAGTATTTAAGATCCTCAATTAACTGTCCACAACTGGACCGATTTCTCCATGAATTAATGAGTTATAGGAAAACAGCTCTTACTTAATGTCAATGGAATTAGCCTGTTAAAAACTGGCTGTTGCAGTGCTTGAGTTTTAAAACAATTCACTACATACAGCTATAATTAATTGTGATTTATTTAAAGGGAGCGTATCATGCTGTTCGTAATTTTCTGTTATTTTTTCTGTTATAATGTCAGATGTCTATATTAAACATAGTCAAAGGTTCAAAACTTGAGGTGAACATACAGTATATGTAAAATGTATAATGTAAAATGTCAGATTGTTTGTGCATGCCCACAAACAGCTGTCAGCTCTGTAGCCTTTCTTGCTAAGATTCTTGCTAAGGTTGGTACATGGGTTGTTCATGTTGTCTACTCACATGTTTTGGATCAGATTTGGGCTCAAACGTGTATGGATGTATTTGAGAAGCTTCCATTTTGCTTAAAGAACAAGAAAAAGAAGTGAAAGCCTACTACTACTGTTTGTTGACATAGCCTCCAGAACTGCCGCAAGTTGGCTGAAACGCAGCTACTGGAAGCTAATCAATCAGAAAAGAGTGGGCTCATTGAGAGGGGAGCCTTAAAGAGACAAGAGCTGAACTGAGGAGCTGCATAAAGGGCCGGTGTAAGTTAAATAAGGAGTTTTTGAACTGTAAATCAAGCAAAGATAGTCAAGTAGAGCAGCAGAATATAAATATAGACCAAGAAATGTGCATGATATGTCCCCTTTATCTCGTAGTTTTTACACTTCTTGAATTTGAAACCTCAGTTTGTCTTCATACAAGAGTGCAGTTGTTTCTTACCTTTGCAACTGTGCCTCTGGTGTTGATCTCTGGTCTTTAACAACAAAGCCATCAACGCCAGGTGAGTCGGGATTGGTGGAGCCACTGCTGAGTCGGTCACTGCTCTCATAGCCCGACTCTGTCCTCTGAATGGTCCAGGTATCACTACGCAGCAGCGTCTTGGGGCCACCTTTAAGTCTGCTGCCCCTCTGTTGGTTGGCCCTGCTCTCTGACTCTACAGAGCTGTGGCTCTCAGTCTCATGCCGCTGGTCGTCCTCATAAATTGTCATTAAACACTTCTGCTTCCGATCTTCTCTGTTGCGTACACATTCACGCTCGCGGTCTCGACTTTGCTCTGCGTGCACCCTTTCCTGGGATGAAGGCTTGCTGCGCCGGGGGCTGTCATGTTGCTGTTGACGGCGTTGCTCCAGTTCATTCAGCACACTGTCCACATTTAACACCTCCCGAATGGGTCTCCAAGTGGACTTGGATTTATTGCGGCTTCCTCCGCTCCCACCTTTTTCCCATTGCTCTTGGCAGCTATCCTGATCATAACGACTCGGGGACGTGTTGTTTTTCTTGCTATGCCCACCACCCTGCGTGGTGAGAGACTGTCCACGTGGCTCCTGAGATCCTCTGCTTGAATGGTTTGTTGACTTCTCAGAACGTGGATGGCTTTTACATTTTTGGTCTGCAGGATGCCTCGGTCCATTCTCTGGAGGAGATGAAGATCTTGCATGTGCCATCTCTAAAGAAAGTGGACATGGATCATTTGTAGAGTGACTATTTCAATCTTGTTCTGCAGGACAATAGTTACCTACACTGGCTTGCATTTGTATGTCTTTGTTTTTAATGTTCCCCTCAAACCTACAGTATGATGCAGACACAATGCTCTACCTTTGTGTTGGGATGGGTCAGTCCTTCGATGCCCTCTGTCCTTTTTTGATGTTTCACCTGGTCTCTGCAAACTCTCCGTGAAAGGTTCTTGAAATTTGTTTGGACTGCCAAGGGGATTTTTCACTGAGGAAAAAAAGAAATTGAAATGGCAGATGAGTGACTCCTCTACAATTCAGAAAATTGTACTTGATGTTTTTTAAATTGTGATTTTTTTTAGCTGTTAAGTAACCTTTTCTGAGTGCTGTTGATATCAGTGAAGCAAACAGTAAATAATTTTTAGTTGGATCTAAATTCCCTTTATCTGCATAATGTATCATAGGACTTTAAAAACCAATCAGTGTGTGACATGAGATGTGCATATCAGTGACTATTAATAATTAATAATTAATAATAATGCATTAAAACATGCAATTCTTTCATATGTTGTTACTAGAAGTTTTAAGAGTGTCGCTCTGCATCTTGTGCATCTTCTGCTGGGAAATGAATTTTCACTGTTGTGCACTGGTACTACTGATATTGAGCTTCAGATACTCAAACAGGTCATTACTTGCTCTTTCCTGTTTATTCATTACAAATTTCAGTGCAGCACACAATAGTTGCTTTTGCAATGCAATTCCACCTTTCTTTTGCTGCAGAACGGGCGATAGAAAAACAAAAATGCCACTGCATCATTAACCTTGTTAAAAATACACTACTGCTACCACTGTTGCCAGCCCTGTGATGTGTTTATTTCCCTCTGTAGTGAGTAGGCCTATATGACAAACAGCAATGATGTGAACTGCAAACAGAAATGGCAAAATGGTAAATGGCTGCATTTACTTGGTGCTTTTATCCAAAGCGATTTACAATGTTTCTGCTGCTCATTTACCCACAGATGGCAGCAAGCTACCAAGCAGGGTGCTGGCACAGCCATCAGGAGCAATTTGGGGTTCAGTGTCTTGCTCAAGGACACTTCGACATGCTGACAGGAGGAGTCGGAGATTGAACCACCAACACTTAGTGGGCGACCTGCTCTACCTCCTGAGCCACAGCTGCCCTAAACATCTGCCCCCAAATCAGCACAGCTGCAACTTTTTCAGTTTTTTTGTTCTTCTAAAAGAAACTGCTAATAAAACATGTTTAACAAAAACATGCTGCTATAATAAATGGACAAAGACAAAAACTCCTTTCTGCATGTTAAACCACTTTCTACCGAAATGTTTCCTTCTTTATATTTGATTTTCTTCTGTTAGTGAGTACAGTACTTAAAAAAAGATGCTTAATATTTTAAAGATCTTGAGTAAAACAACAGTACAACACTATAAATAGGAAACAGATGAGTGAAATGCTCAAACAAATAAAGGCATAACACTCTGTGCATCTGCACGGCTGCTGGATGTTACAACAGCGGTGAGTAAGCAGTGAGTAAGCTGTAGTATTATGGATTTTCAGATTTGTTCATGTAGCCTAATGCTGACATTTGAGTGGTTCAACTGAAAAAGGATACTAGATTTGATTAAAGTACACTTAACACAACTGCTGACTAATTAAGCAAAACACACTTCATGATGAAGTTATCAAGAGACTCACAGGCTTAGTAATGCAAGTATGACACTGCAAGGAAGCTGTCCTAGTTAGTCAGAGTTGTCATGTAGACATGAGACAGTAAAAAGCTCCTACCACTACGTACTGCAGGGTAAATCAGTATTACTTAAATAATCTGTCTACATCAGTAAACTTCAATAAAATCTAATTTTAGAAAGATCATAACAGTAAATAATGCAGAAAATACATAGAATATTAAAAAAAACTAAACCTATATTTGACTCTTGAGACAAAAACAAAAAATCAATTACTTACACTTATTTTCACAAACACAAATCTCCAGTCCCATGCCAGTCAAAGTGTCTGGACACCACACTAAAGCAAAACAATCCATCTAAATCGGCGAGGCCGCATTGCCAAAAAACCAAGCAGATAAATTGATGGAGGCAAACAACGGAAATGTCTAGGGGAGGAGTGAGAACTGTACAGCAGGAGCATGGGTGCGCTTGGCCACAGGAGCAGGGATTAGGGAGGGAGGCGTGGGTGGTAATCTGCGTGCAACAGAGGCATCATCCTCATGTCAAGTTCAAGCCAGCACACAGGGCAGGGCAATCTTTCTGCCTGCGGTTTAACAGCACTCTCTCTCTCAATCCCAATGCAAACCATAACTGTAATTTGTGGAGTGAAATCATTGTTGTCAAAGGTAATGGCACTGCTTTATGTTTAATGTCAATCAACGATACTTTCAGAAAAAAATGCTCAGATGCTAAAAGAGATTTTTTCGAAATTAAATTATTAGACGAATTGAAATTGTTCTTCATTCAGATCCCTATCATGGCGTCTTATTAATTGTTACTGCTTAATATCACTATGTTGCTGTTTCATTTCATTTCCCTGACACATCAAAAAAGGATCATCACAATTTTCATGATGACTTTCTAGCAGCAACGAACATCTGTTATCGGAAAAACTCAGACCTACTGTATATAGATATGTATAGAATGATATGTTTTGTTGTCCATTTTAATAAATTTGTGGTTTGGAATCAGTGTGAAGCTGTTTCATCTAAATTGATTTCCAGTAGCCTTGCACCTGCATGTGATGTGAGTATCACTACACTAACTCTCATGCTTTTCACATCATCATCTGTGTTACAGTGAGGAAATATCAAAGTCTGCTCTCTATTTTTAGAAAACTTAAACTTGGGCTAGTTTTTAAATACTTAACTAAGTATACTTAATTCACTTAAGATACTACAAAGATTAAGATATTATTAAAGTATACATGAAACATACATTCAATTATGAATTCATAATAGCTTTGCAGGAACACACAAATATTATGCATGCATGTATAATAATATTATTATTTAGTATTCAGTTGGGTAATCTGGACCACACTATTATTATGATTCAGTTATGGTGCTGGTGGGATTTACTTTACTGTTGGTTTATAAAGTCCATGCTGGGTGATCACTTTTTTTTCTGAACAGCTGGAGGATGCAGCTTTTCTACTACTAGAGTAGTAAGATAATATTTATTCCAAAGTTCTCGATTGAAAGATTGACACAAAGTCTTCATTAAGAAAGCACTTTGCCTCAAAAATAAATAAATTAATAATAATAAATAAATTTTGATAGCAGGCAAATAGCCATGCTAATAATCCTCTTCAACACATGTGCTTATGAATAATAACAAACTTAAAAAATGTTCAACAGAATGTGAAGAAATAACAGTTTTGACATTATGTCAAAGACATCTATCTATTGTGCTGTGGCGATATCTACTGAAGTTAGCATGCTAACCAGCTAGCCCTGGCCTGTCCTGACTCATAATACCGCTTGTACCTTGAGAGGCAATAGTGAGTCACTGTTGCGTCCAGCCTGCCCTCAGTCAAACATGTGAGGATGAAGAAGTTGCACTTTGTTTTTTAGGTTATATTTATTCAAGCAAACGTTAGCTCAACATTAGCACTAAGTTGATATTCTTATCATACTTAGTCAAAGTCCTACTTACCAATCTGCTAGCTAGCAGAGTACTGATAATGCCCTATTGATTCAGTGCTAATGTAGTGTAAAGTAACGGTGATATGATATGCTGCCTCCAATTGGTTTGGAGTTTGGAGCATGAATTCGCCAATTCTTACATATTGCACCTTTAATAATCGACTAACAGTTTATGTGATTTTTCAAGCAAAACCAACTTCTCAAATGTGAGTATTTGCTGCTTTTCTTAGTTTGATATCATTAGAAACTGATTATCTTTGAGGTCTGGACTGTTGGTCCGACAAAACAAGACAACTGAAGATGTCCTCTTGGGTTTTGGGAAATTTTTTCATTACATTTTGACATTTTAAAGACTAAACGATTAATCACAAAAATGAATCAAAATCAAAATTAAGCAGATTAATTGATAATGACAAAAACTGTTAGTCAGCTCTAATTCAACTAACCGACTCATTGACTTCTTTGATTGTGCTTGCAGGTGTTGTCATGTTATGCATGCAAAACTTTCAACAAATATAAGAAAATAATTTACTTAATTCTTTTTGGCGACTGACTGTGGTCTGTGCATGCATGTCTAGGTTTGTGTTTACAGTAGTAAGCAGTAATTTATTGAAGGTGTCCTGATGTAATACTGGATGAGCTGGAGGCAAAGTCCAATGTTTCTCTATATTTGGTCTCAACATCTATATTTTGAGTGCGTTATTACACCTTCTATGTTATATTTATTTTTAAAAAATGTCTAAATATCTTGAATGTCCATGAGGAGTTACATGTTTAGGGTTACAACTTGTCTTACCTGTCACGTCACCATTTACTTGGGCTTTGTACCGGGGACACATAGTGGTTTGTCTTGGTGCATCTTCATTAGACACCGGAGTTCCCTCAGGATTGGTATAAAACAAAAGAAGTGGTTGGAAATGTCCCCTGATACATTTAGAGGCAACATCTTTCCATTTGGATCCAATCTGTGAAAATGAAAAGAGTGATATAAGAGTGTGTAACATGCAGTAACAGGTAGCAGACTTTTGGAAGGGGGATAAAGCAGATTAATAGCAGAGGTCCTAACCTCCTTTACAGTAGCATCGTCAAAAAACATCCATTTTGAAGATTTGGTGTGATAGGCAAAGGCTGAGTAATGTTTACTCGAAAAACAGATCATCCCCACCAGATGCAGCTCACTCCGTTTGGCATTTTCATCAGTGACTCGGTTAAAAAGCTGAAAGAGAGCAAATTGAGACAAGTTTGATCTCCACATATTGCTCTTTGGCAGATGCTAAATCCTATAAGAATAAAATCTATGTGTGTTTTTTTGGATAGCCTGTTGATTTTTTTATGAAAGATTACATCACTCTGACCTTCATAGTGTATTAAAGACAAAAGTCAGAAAATAGCTAAGAACTGTGATAGCTGTTCTTTTTCAAGAGTACATGAGTGATTATTAACAGCACAAATGTTCATTCACTCCATAGAAAGTGTCACATAAGATGATGCAGATGATGATACCACTGTCAAGTCAGCTCTTACCCCACACAGGTTCAAACGTGGGCCAAGTGACCTGATGACATCGTCCGTAAGATCAGACTGCTCGGCATCCCACACAAATCCAATAGTGACAATCTCTGGGCAGTTCATGAGCACACGACGGATCTTGATACTCTGACCACAGTCGCTCTGCAAAATATGAATAAAAATACATGTAGGCCCATATTAATAAATATGTAAACACAAGAAAAAAGTTCTCAATAAGGCAAAAAATATACAGTATGTAGTTTGCAATTTAATATTACAAGAAGCACAGGGGCACCATTTTCTTTTAAAGATATGTACTTTTTTGGGAAACATTCTTATTTGCTGTCTTACAGAGAGATAATTAATTGATGATTGATGATGATTTCAATATTATTTTAATATATGTTTGAGACAGAGGTAGTTGACAGTATTTTGCATAGTTTAGCACAATGGCTGGAAGCACGGGCAAACCGCAAGCCAACAATTTAATACTTCCAAAGCTGATATCTGGAAATAAAAAAATGAGACATTTCAATGAGCAGTTAGCTTACCTGCTGTTTCTATTTATGTCTTGACAAACAACAGCTTGTTAAATTCACGCTAAATCTCTCATACTGTAAGTGGAAGTTGTCGGCTTTTTGCAGTTTCATAACTCTGATCAAAACCCATAAGATTCTTTGATGTATTTGTGATAAGTTTGTTCCCGAACAAGATAAAATTTGTAAATAACAGAATAATAGAGTTGTTGGAAGGTGTATTTTTTTCGCTTTTGGCAGTGGCTAACTGTCCCTCTGCCTAAAGTCTTCCTGCTTAGGTAGGCTAATCCCCCAGTGGACCAGTCTCACTACCAAAAACACTGAGATAACTGTGAAACTGATCTTTTAAGTCTCAGTAATAAATAAATGACAAATTTCCCCCAAATTTCAGAGTATTTCTTATGGTTGTGGCTTTATCTTGCTCTCCCTCATTCTCTTTCCCTCACACACACCTCGTCAAAACTAAAATAAAACCTCTGACTTAACACTTCAAAATGCCATAACGAAGATAAAAAAAGAGTCGGAGAGCATGTATCATCTGCACATCACAGTGTCATTAAATCAGTACTGCAGCTTGGAATTTTCTGGAAGAATAATTTGTTGAGGGAACAGAGGACTCAGCTTCACCAAACTGATGCATACTGAAGAGGAAGACAGCAGCAAATACAGATGAGAGAAAAACACTGGATAAGCCCTTATTGCTATTTATATCCTAACACTAGTCTGGCACCATCTCCTTCCGGCCGCTTCAAGTGCAGTGTCACGGCAGAAAGCACGGAGTGTACTCTGCATAGTTGCAAGAATCATTTTTGTGTCCATTTTACAGTACCATGATAACTGTTCAGCTGAATGGTTAAATTATTCATTAATAGATGCCTGTAATGAATCATCTGGTTGAATTTAGACAGATGTTTTTGGAAAAAAAGACAGGGAAAGGTATTGGGCCACCACTTTGTAAGGAAATAATCACCATTAAAATGAAGAATGACATTAAATCACATACCGGGCAGCTTCGGAGGTCACCTGTGTTGTTTGCTGCCTGCAGCAATTCTCCGAACATATCTGACCTGAGCCGCTCGTTCTTCCCCAACATGCGATCAACCTGTTGGCTGTGCATAAACACAGAGACTGTATGGATAGTAGATGGTTGGCATTTTATTGAAAAAGTCAAGACACATTAGCACACTCAGTGAACACATTCCATCACCACAACTTCTATATATTTAATGTACTACATGCCAAGACAAGAACTGTGTTCTAGTAGTCAATATAAACAGATTGTAATTGGGCTTTACTGTATATTTGGTTATATTAAATCATGTATTGCAATGTATAATTCCTCAATTAATTAGAATAATCCAATTGAATAATTATTATTTAATATTTAGCAGTATAAGATTTAATATTTCACATTATCTTGTCTCTATCCAATTTAATTCCTTTGAAAATTTAGAATTACAATAAGAATTAATAAAAGTGTTCCTGTAAACAATCCTCCACTAACAGTTTTGATACCAGTGAATGCAAACACACAATTAAATTCAATTTTTTAGATTTTTTTTATTTACTCCTTATTTTGACCAAATAATTGTATGGCATCTTCAGTCCAACCTTAGTCAAGAGTTAAAATCCACTGATAATTATCAGGTTGTTTTGTAGGTGTTTTTTGTTGAGCTGAATAAATCAGGAAGCATCGAAAAATCGAGCAAGACAAGCGACTGATGGTCATACCAAACTTCACCTCAAATACAAATGTCATTGATAAGTTTTTGTGCATTAATATATCCATCAGATTCCTTCTCAGAGTCACGTTTCTGACTACAAACATACAAATGTAAGACTACAGTAACAGGGAAAACACTCACATTTACTTTGAGCCTTTAGCTACAGCTGTTGAATGACAGGAAAGAATTTGTAAATTGATCTGAGATGCTTAAAATTCAAATCATTTTTAGTAACCTTATTTAATACTTTGACATTTAAATCAGGATTAGTACTCTGGCCTGATTTTTGTAGCCCATTTTTAAAGCCATGGCAGTAAATCAAGTACTCACCATAAAGCAGTGGTTGACACATAATGTACGAATTCTGTGAATGGGTGGGGGTCTGAAGATGCACCGCAACAACGACACACAAACTTCAGAAAAAAAAGAAAGAAAAAAGTTAACTTTATTTTACAGATTTACAGTTTTAATAAATGGGACGTGCATATTCATTTACTCTTACATTTAGTTATAGCAGCTGTGGGAGTCTTTCTTTATTGTTATTATTATTCATATCTTTTTATTTATTACTATTTCATGTGCTTAACATTAATACATATCTTAGTACAATACTGTGTTGCTTTTCAATAACATTTAGCAGCTAGAATGTGAGTGAATGTATTGAGATGATTAGTTACCTGCTCATAAAGCATCATCGCAAACTTCTGATGGGTGATGCAGGATTTGGATGAACAAGCATCAGTTGCAGCGTCTGAAACTATGTGCAAATGAATTCGCTCCAAGATGTTCTCCTAATATGTGAGAAATAATAGCAGATACAATGCAAACATTGAATATATGCAACAACACAGCAGAGTGCAAAGCAAATGAAGGATTACAGTACACAGTATAACCTTTAAATTCAGCTTCTCTGTGTTTGCTCACTGACTGTGAAGTAATCGTACTCACATGTACGTAAAACATGTAAAAAATTCACATCTTTTTTCGCTAATGAAAAAATTATTTGTGACGACAAAGCTGCCGCTGAGTAGCACTTGCATTAAAACGATTAGCAGAATTACAAAGGATTAAAACTTGCTGCAGATAATACATTTTTAAATATTCTGCACTCATAGCTTGTGATTTTACTGGGATTCACACTTTTTTTTTTCCTATTGACTAGTGGACACAACATGAACAGCTGTGAACAAGTATTTTTTTGATGGTCTAGTGCACAGAGAAACAGCCAGTAATGAAAACAGACAAACTCAATTAAATCTGATTCACAGTTCTAACAGGGTTTTCATATGCTAAAAGGCAAGAGACCAAAATGCACCTTCACACACAGTAGATATAACTGCTGATGACACAGAGCCGAAACAGTTTGTCAGTGTCCTCTGCTTCTCTTTATAGCCATTAAGTGTCACAGAGGAGGAAGCACCATGACATTATTTTAAATCACATTTACTGTGGGGAGGTCTTCCACTAAATATTAATTCTGATTAAAAAGCCAAAACCAAAGGCGCAGTGTCAACGTACAAAGCACTCAGCAGCATCATCCATCAGGCCCAGTTGGAAGCGTTGCTCATCTTTAAAAGTTTCAGCGAGGGCGTTACGCAGGCTGTCGGAGGGGAGCACACGCTCTCTGCTCTGCTGAAACTGGCTGAATATACTCTGAAAAAGAAAAATAATCAGCAGTTAATGACCGAACCAAATTACTATTGTATTACCAGATTATTAATTATATATAATTCGTGACCAATTTTACCTTTAATGCACAGAAAATGCAGGCATCACCGAGACAAAAGTGACCTGAGAGCTGCCTCAAACTTCTCCTGAAAATGTCCAGCTGCCAAAGCACCTATAAACATTTAACGACAGCATATTTATCACAGTGCTGACATGAAAGTGATCTTATAGACAATATTTTTTTTATATTACAATTCATTCGAATTAATTCATCTAGTACTGCCAATCCCACTGAGAATGAACACCCAACTCTGCAGTTTTTCTCAGCTTTTAGTCACTTTCAGCTCATTATTTGTGGTTTGGTCCATATGGCGGAGTCCCGACGGCTCTCACTAACCCACCCAAACACAACCATGTCCAGGTCACACAAACCGCTGAAACACTACTAGTGAAAAATAAAAATCTAACTACCAAGTAAGAAGTTGTTCAGGAAACCAAACAAGAGCTAAAACACAACAGATTTTTGGCAGATGGCAAGTCTGTGGAAGTGTTAAAAGAATGTTTTTTTAAGCACTGAGACAGTTTTGTAATTCTTTCAGTGGAGTAAAGTATCTGTTTTTCAGTCATTAAGAGCTGATAGAAAATGGTTCTCACCTGGACAGCACTGTTTAGGAAGCAGCTGTTCTGCCCAGGCTCATTCAGCAGGCCTTTGGTGAGAGCTAGAGACAACATGCTGCCAGGCTGGTAAGATTTCTTCAGGCCTCCTCCAGGTTTTTTGAACATCTTCACCCATGCCATGGAGTTAGAGCCTGCAGCTGATGAAAAAAAATCTTTTAACATGTGTCCTCTGTTTCATATTTTACTGAAGGTCGTTTAAAGCCATTTACATTCAATGTGTCACCGTAAAAAGGTACATTATATCATATAATATGATGTTTCACTGCATTCTCATTTAAGGAAAGTGTAGTGATTATTTTTTCATGGCACTATAGAGGCCCTTTCAGTTCGTTTTGGACCCAATTTTCATTATATCACTAATCCAAATGAGTGATTTGGTCCGATGCCAGATAAATAATATCATCTACCTTCTCCAGAACTGGGGGGAGACTTGCTGCAGCTGGACATGCTGGGAGGTGGGAGCTGGTGCGGTGGTCTGGCCATGGGCTCCATCCATTTCATCCCCACGCACCTCCAGAGCGGTTGGTTGAAAGCATTGTCAGGATCAGCCACAGGGCAGCCTCAGACATGTGCTACTAGACATTGAATGGCAAGTGGACAAAATCTGGGAGAAGAGAGGAAGAAGTAAACCATAAATGTACCGACACAACAGTGCAGCTATAAGCTCAATAGCAGAATAACCACAGAAGTAATGCTTAAAAAGGAGTGCTGTAGCCAATTCCTGCATCCTAACATTAATTAACACAAAAAGTGTGACATGAAAACACACACTTCTGAAAATAAATGCTGAATATACAAGATTAAAGCTCATTTAAGTTATTCTGACACCGTGAATGTAAACACTGTCTGTCATCTGTACAGCTCAGAAAAATAGGCTTAAAGACCTGAACTATGAGTCAGTGTCACTTCTATGATTTGCAGCCTTCATAACCCGTCAATCTGTTGCTGAAGCAGGAACAAAACAACATTTATCTGTTTATAATCATTTTGAAAAAAAGACAAACCCTCACTATCTTTGAATGTGAAACCATAATTCCATCGTGATGAAACTCGAGAGTTACAGATATTCTATTGTTATTTGTATGCTGTATTGTACTG
This sequence comes from Thunnus maccoyii, assembly GCF_910596095.1. Classification (NCBI taxonomy): domain Eukaryota; kingdom Metazoa; phylum Chordata; class Actinopteri; order Scombriformes; family Scombridae; genus Thunnus; species Thunnus maccoyii. Next base: position 16,995,606 of record NC_056534.1, read on the forward strand.
CTGAAATTAGCAATTATTTTCATTATTGATTAATCTGTTGATCACCTTCTGGCTTAATCGATTACCAGTTTGATCTATAAAATGCCAGAAAATGGTGAAAAATGTCAATCAATGATTCTCAAAGCCCAAGATGTAACCTAAAATGTCTGGTTTTGTCCTGACCAACAGTCCACAAGAAGATATTCAGTTTACTGTCGTAGAGGACTAAAGGAAGCAGAAAATGTTCACAGTTAAGAAGCTGGAACCAGAGAATTTTAGCATCAGTTCTTAAAAAAATACTCAAAAAGTTAACAGATTATCAAAATAGTGATTCATTTTGTGTTGATCAACTAATTAACTAATAGCTGAGATCATTGCTTGTAATTGCTTCACCACTACTGGATTCTTTTGTATTGTTGCTGCTACTGTTTTCAGAAAAAAAATATTAAAAATACAGGCATAGTATAACAGAATAATGATGACAAAAAAATACAATAAAAAAGATACTGTATACATTTTAATCATTATTAATTATATAAAACCTAAAATGGTCCTGTTTTGCTCAAATTCAAATTTACAGTGAATCAGTTTGGCTTTTTATCATTATTATTATTATAACATTTATTTAATCAGGTAATCTAATTGAGATCAAGATCTCTTTTGAAAGAGAAACCTAAGTGAAGTAGAAGAAATAAGACACAACAAAACACAGCAGGTCACACACAAGCAAACTGCATCAGAAACAATCACTGATATCTCTAAAAAGTTCAAGTTTAAATTCTTCCAATCGGACTTACGGGTTTCAAAGTCTTTTGTAATACTGTGCAAAGTACTTCTTCAGTTCAGTATTTACATGTAGGGTATCAATAGTGTGCCAGTCCTGTGATCTGATGAACAGCAGTGTCAAATGTGAGGTTTGATCTAGAACATTGTATTTTCTTATGGATATGATTAATTGCCATTATGCTGCATGATGGTGCTCACATCAACATGAAGTCCTATTTGAAATTCCATTAAATTACATTTTAAGCTTTTGTAAAATTAAACAAAGGGCTCATCCAGATGTAAAAAAAAAACAGGATGCAGGTGCTTTAATACAAAGTTTAACACAGCTAAATCAAAGTTTTGATCTTGATCTGTTGCTATACTGATTTGTTTACATTAGTTGTTTTTTAAAATACTGCAGTAAACAAGTATTAAAATCAATATTTTAGATCATTATATGATAAATAGGCAAGATAAAATAGTCCAACGCGATCATACTTGTACAGACATATAGTAGCTATGTTTTATATTATAATGTGTGAATGTCTATGATTATGGTGAAAAGATGACTGATTACTAGCCTTTCATTTCTTATCAAAATCACTATTTTTGGTCACACAACCACAATTTTTGGAAATATTGTTTCTTTATGTAAAATCATATTTTAAGCCAACATTAGGTGTCAATGCCCACATGTGTTTCTGCACCAACCTCTCTTGACACCATGTGATGCCATTATAGGCCTATACGGTCTGACATAAGCGCCCATCTTTGCTGTAGGATTCATAAAGAAGACATAAATCTAAATACTGAACGTGTTTTTTTTTAATGACCATCCTGCGTTTTTCTGCGTTAAAAAAAAACAACAACCCAAAGCTCCGTCTAGCGCGCTCCCACAGCAGGAGACATGCTGCCAGCGGCTCCACGGTGAACTGTGTATCTGGGAACAGCGCCCGGTCAGCTACTGTAGCAGAAATATGCCGCAACTTGCATTCAAGGCTCGGAGAGAAAAAAACAAGCGCTCTGCAGACTCACCTTAAAGGAAGCGCGGAGACTTGACTGCTCGCCTCCAATGAAGGCGCAGGGCGGTCCAGCTGTCAACGCGCAAATCCCCCACGACTTCTCGCCGAATCCTGCGAATATAAAACTGGCTAGAAACGACTGCAGATACGACCAGACGCGTGTAACGCACTATCTGTCATAGTGCAACATTGCCAATCCCTCCGACACGCACACAGGCTGCAGCCCGAGCCTCTGTTTGATGCCACTTACACACAGACACACACAGACACACACAGCCGCTCCGGGACAGTGTTATTTCGGTGGAAATTCGTCCCTTTTCTGTGTACAAACGGGGCCGGTGATGGCCTGTGTCAGAATGTCCGACGCGGATTAGTGATGTTTTGAGACTTGAGGGGTCAAACTCCGCCCCTAGTGTAGCCTCAAGTGCACTGCTGCTGTATTGCAATCTTCAATCCCTGCATGGCAAACTGTGTGCTGGCGGAAGGTCAGACTTCCAACTTCATGATGATGATGATGATGAGAGAAGACATCACATGACTGCACTGGTTTCATAATCATGCAGCACTGTGGGGACTAAACCCTGCCTGTTCTTTCTAAAAGCTCTCACTTAAATGTCAAGTAAGAGAACAGAATATTGTTTTATATTTAGGGAAATATCAAATGTGTAAATATGCCCCGTTTGTTATCACGAGCCACACTGGATAAAGAGGTTTTATGCTTTTTTCCCCCTCTCTTATCGTGTGATACCCAAATAAAAAAGCATTTTCAAACACTGGAAAGGTACATTTATTTAATAACAATTATAAATCTAATATTTTTCTCTTTGTGATCCCGGTGCTGCTGTAAACAGGACATAGATTTCACAAAATTGGGGCAGATGGAGGGCCTGGCAGGGGAAAGCCTGCAGAGCTGAGCAGGTTTTAAGTGTAGACAGGACGACTAAAAGGAGCTGACGGTGCATGCAAGCCAGAGTCTGCAGAAATGGCACGCAATCTCTCTTCCAGTTCTTTTATACATAAATTTAAAAAAGAAATGTCAAAATAAGCAAAAAAAATAAAATAAATAATAACATGACATGATGGCGCAGTGGACCTAACATAATGTTTATCATCGTCATATCGTTCATCAGTTGCTGCTTCTCTTTGCTTAAATACAGTTTATCAGTGGGCACTAGTAGATTATTGACAGTACTCTCTCTATGTGTGTGTGTGTGTGTGTGTGTGTGTGTGTCTACAGTATGTGGGCCAGCCTGTGAAAAATAGTGTAAAATCCTCATCATGAGTTGCTACATTGATTGGTCTTCACTGATTTTGAGACCAAGAGTGAAATCTGTTCAGGAATATTAATCAAGCACTTGTTAGCTCACTATTATTGAGAAAACAATCTCAATTATATACTGAGGTTGACTACAGGAAGTTGTATATATATTCATCACTATATATTTAAGTAAACAAATAGAAATGTATAGACTATGTACAGTCTGGGATGAACATGTGTTTATGGTATATAGCTATTGTCTGGTGAAAAACAACTGCAGTGTGGAGCCTTATGTGAAGCAGAATTTATCCAAAAGTCAATGATCTCTGTGTGCACAGTTATGTTCAGGTACATTACCATGAACTATAGAAACAGGCAGGTTTACTGCTCTGCCTGAAGAGGAAAGACTTTGTTTGCTGTGTGATTTAGGTGAGACTGAAGACAAAGTCCATTTTATGTTTATTATGTTTATTTATTAATGTATATGATGATTTAAGAGTTACACTTTTTAGTAAAATGTCATCAATGTCTGATGAGTATTTTTCTGGATGAATGATTATAAGAAACTTGAGATGTGTTTCAGGAAGGAAACTTTTTGTGTGGCTGATTTAATATGTAGAACTTGGTACAGATGAAAGTTTTTTGTTTGCAATGTAATGTAAGTCTTGTTCTTGTATATGTTTGACTAATGTTCCACCACTGCAATTATATTTGAGTGTATTTTAAGTCCCTGTGGGCTGAGCACATGTATGTGCAGGACTAACTAACTAACTAACTATTGCTTTTCTCTGTTCTTTTCTGAAGGACTTTACAGGGATTTGTCCAGTGCACTACAGTTTGCTCCGCTCCAGTGATAGCACTGAAACCTCCCCAGAGACACATGAAGACTTCCTGGTATTATTTATATAAAGTTTGGAAAGAATTAGATGTCTCTCTTCCACAGTTGAGTTCCTTTTGAATGAGCTGTCGAACTCAACATTTTTTTTATCGTATGTTTCCTCCTTGTCCAGTTTCCCATGTGTGTAGTAATGTAGACCCCTGAAGAAAAGTGACTTACATCTTCTGTATTCTGTATGAACAATATTTACATGTTGATGTTAGTATCAGATACTATCCTTGACACGGGGTTAACCCGGGGTTATGCACGCTCGCACGCACACAGGCTGCATAGCCACTTCCATTAATAATTAAATCAAGCTGGCTTGGAGGTGTCTGTGTTGTAGTGTTAGTGTTGCATGATTTCACATCTGTTTGTTAATGTCAGGACCATGGATGTATTATAGGAGTTGGCTCAGCCTTGGAGCCAATTTTTCCCAGTGGCCACTTGCAGTATTGCAGCAAGAAATCCTCCTGCGGCCCAAAAAGCATTTTCCCAATAGACATGACTGTAAAAGAGACATCTGAAAACTGTTGACAGGACACCAAGAACTGCAAACAAGGTCAATTATGACTCTTTCTGTTATGGATTTTTGATCCATGGTAGTTTTATATTTGTAAAACTTTCCTCGAGCTGAGAAAAGCAATTTAAAAATCCATAATGTCACCACGATGTTAAGTGTTTGGGACAAGCGGGAACTTGAGGGTGGGGCCAGCGGGAGAAACACTACTATGCTTATTCAGTGGGCCACATACCCCCAGAAGTAAACCTGGAAGCTAGAAACTTTTTTATCTGCCAGGCAATTGTTATTGGACTGTATAGGCACCATTTTCGGTCTGGTATCTAGCTCTTATAATGTTGAAGATGATATGTTGATAACGTTAAAGAGTTTTTTTTTTCTACCGTGTGTCATGGTGTAACAAAACACACAGAAAGTATTTTTAAATAAGACACAGGGACAAGTCTTTGTACTAAACATTTCTATTTATTGTTAAAAGTGTTTAGCAAGGAAATCCAATTGTTTGTCAGCTGTTTCTCCTCTGCTGTACTTGTGCTCCTTTATTTAGACCCTGAACTGCCAAAACTGTACAGGACGCTGCCATTGGCTTATGAAAAGGGAGTCCCGGGGGAAGGCGCCAAGTATGGTAGAGCTGGAGGGGTGTTGATGTGTTTGTCAGTGAGCAATACTATTTAAATTGCTTTTTGGATAAGTACTTGCCTAAAATGTGTTTTAGTAATATGTTTTTGTAATTCAATTGTAGATGTTTGGATATTTTATGGACCAGGTGTTAATCTCCTGTGGGATAATTGATTATCAAACAGTAATCAATGTTTCTTAGTAGGACCCAGCTGATAAAAAGGAGGCTGGAGTTCCTGGGGGTTCAGATGTGGTCATACCTCAAAACAGAGACAAACCAGCATGGAGAGCTTGTGAGGGAACGAGAGTTAAAGGGGCATTGTCTAGTGCAGAGCGGAGTCTTTTTTTCCCCCCACAGTTTTTGCATTTAGTTATTTCTTCTATTTTTTGTCTTTTTTTCTTGCAAATGTTGTTTTTCTTCAGTTATTTTTTTGCCAGGCCTGCACTGTACATAATGCTGCATGGGATTGTCATTTTCCATTGGTAGATAAATACACCTGCATTGCATAACTGGGTTTTGTCTCAGTATTAGTGTCTCGGCCAACCCTTTCAATCCTCTATACACATACTCTGCCGTGTTATATTTTACCATAAAACTCAGTGACCAACTAAGTCAGATTCTCTCACAATTATGTCTCAATACATTTAACAACTCTTTTTGGGGATGAGTCAGAACAGCTATAAAAATGCACAGTTACTATCTCATTAAATCAAAATTAAGTAAAGTGACAATTCTTATCAGGATATCAATAAACAGCTGAAAAAGCAAAACAAAAGTTGGTTCATCTGACTTGATGGATGACTATTGCCTACATACTGTACAGGACTGGTGAGCACACTGGTGTGAATGGTATGCAAATTCTTTGCATTACTGTGGTTTTAAAGAAATGATAGTCATGCAATAAGTTTGTTCATGAAATCCTGCCAGAACTCTCTGTTCTCCAGCTGTCTGAAAGGCAGAGTTTTTAAATTGTTTCCTCATCCAGTGTGAATGTGCAGTTATAGAAGTAGCACAAATTGATGTGTGATAAGTTAGTTATTAAACATATACAGTTTGATATATACAGTGTGTATGAGTGTGTACAAGAAGTCAGATCCACTTAAACTGTATTAGAAGTTAAATACATGAAAGTACAGAGGAGTAAAATCAAGCAGCTTCAACTCTCCAGAAACACAGAAAGCATCAACATCACTCACAGACATTCAGTGTACTTATACACAATATTTCCACTGTAGTTGAGAAAGTGTAAAGTTACAACTTTTCAGTTCATCGACCAGAAACAACAAAGCAAACATTTATTTTATATCTTTCGTGTTATTCCACTCTAGACAAGGCAGGTGTGACTGTATCCATTTTGTATTAATCTGTGTAGAGTATGATTATGTTTGTGAAATACTGTATATTTGCATATAAAGTCTTTTGAAGTCCATGAATATGCCTGTAAGCCCAGGATCCTTCATCTTCCCTCTCGAGTGATGTGACCTCTCTTATTTTCTTGAGATGAAATGTTTCATAGTTTCAGTGCGAAATTATCTCTTCTTCTTTTCAACACTCAACAATAAAGCCTCTGTGGAGGATGCAGGACCTGCACATAAAACAGAGCTCTCACTTTTATTTTATTTTCATATTTCTTAGTCTAACACAATTTTTATTTAGATTAGATCTTTATATATGATGATAAATAAATAGCAATGAACATACAATCTGTCTATTTGTGTGTTTTTCTGTAATATTATTCTTTACTGTGGATATAATTGAAGTACTACTACTAAGTATAACTTATTGTATGTTCCAGTTTTGATTGTGTGACATCAATAGATAAGTTGTCTTTATTTACATCACATATTCATCAATTCATTTGAACATTTATAAAATTTACAGTTTTTTGTCAGTGTCAGTGGAAACTCTTGAGTTATATGTAGCACATTCCTTTTGTTATTTACATAATTTTGTTTGGATACAGTTTTTTTTTTTTTTCAGTGTACAGCAAACATACTGGCCAACTGCAGAATAGATGCGTGACACATTTTGTTGTCCATTGCATGGGAAACTGTAACTGCGCTGCTAATCGACTGCTCAGCCAACATCATGTTTCCAGGTCAGATACGACCCTCTACAGGTCATCAGACTCTGGGACTGGGACTGTGATGGGCTCAAGTGTAATGGTGGGTAGGATCAGATGGGTGCCCTCGGATATCCATCCCTGGGCTGTCCTGTTGAAGGTGGGGCGCTTCATCCCCGGCTCCTGGAGCTCTGGGTATGCTGGTGGGTTCAGGTCCAACTCAGGGAGTTTGAATGTGATTCCTCTGGGAGCTTTGTCAAAGCCACCATACGGAGTGGCAACCCTGTAATTTAGATCAAGGTGTGAATCATATTCTTTCTGAACTCTGCACTAATAGATAGACTCATACAGTAGTTTTCTCACCGGTTAAAGGATTTGTACTCAGGGAGATCTGGTCGTGGGTCCAGTTCAGGCATTCTCAGTTTGAGAGTTTCAGCGAGGTCTGGATCACTGAGCATGGCCATCTCCCATGGAGAGTGATAGGATTTAGGCATCTTCTCTGGAGTCGCATCTGTCAAGGAGCAGACAAAAGCAAAGAGGCACACGAAGGACAAATATCACCATGAGTTCATGTTGTGGAGGAGTGTCTCATCGCATTATAATGATCTGACAGTTTGGTTTGCAGTTCTGCTAAAGATTTAGAGCAGATAGGATTATGAATAGAGACAGTGCTTAGAGAACACTTAACACAGGCAGACTGAGTTGTCCATCATTACGATGGGAAGCCTTAAAATAGCACATACTTGAAGTGTGCACTCATCATATAATGTGTCGACATGGGATGGCACATAGATATAGAAACAGGATGGAACACCACAGGAGTGTTTTAGAATAAGTACAGGGCTTTGTTGGCTATTCAAATAAAAAAAGGAAATGAAAAAATACTAAAAAATAAAGCATTTAAAGCTGCATTTAATAATTTTTAATAATTAGATATACACTGTAGTATATGATATACATACTATTGTATCATGCTGCTGAAATCAGTTGCTATAAAACCAGCTGTTATGACTGTACAGTATGTCATCTATATTATGACAGAATGACATAATCAGTTGCTCTTATTTGACTGTGCAGCAGTAAGACTTATTTTTAGCATAATGAAGAACAGTTTGATGGTTGGATTTTCAATGACCAAATATTCACAGTGCTAATGTTAGCACATTTAATTTACAACTATGATTGATTTATGAAAATATTTAAATCTTTGCTAATGGTGTAAATTTTAATGTTCCATTTTGGACTCGACACTCAAAAGCCTCAACTACCGAACGGCATCATTACCTGAAACTGTGCTGTCTGGGTTAACAGTGTTTTCATCGGCTGGTGCGTCCACTTTAATTTCAACAGGGTGAATGTTCTCGGATAAAATATCACTCTGCAAAACAGAATAAAGAACAGTACATGTATTCAGTTTTGGTTAAAACATCAATTGTGCAACAAAATGTTAAGTTTAGCTGCTCTTGTCTTTCATGCACTCAGATACATGTGCACAGAAAGGACAATGCACTCACACACACACACGCACGCACACACACACACACACACACACACACACACACACACAATCATATCAACAGACACTGATAAACAGGGAGCAGCTCCTCAGCAAAGTGCCCGAACAGCCTCTTAGATTATTTGGCAGCAGGATGTCAAAGGCACGAGGCACATGTCTCTGTTATCATCCATGTGTTGTAGCACTTTTTTCCAAGAGCACATTTTCTGATAGATTTGAAGCGTCATTTCATGCGTCTGAAGTCATTCAGACGCATGATATGACTAAATAACATCATACAAGCTTACTTACATTTAGCTGTGCGTTTGCCTCGTTTTGGATACTTTCAAATGTGTATTTTTCAGATCTCCTCTGGCGCATTTTGAAAAGTCGGGAGCCTCTGTTGGAAAGCAACGATAACTCCTCAAACATAATGTCTTTAGGAGTGCTGAGCTTCTTTCCTAGATCCATGGTGTCCCCTGTCAGACAACAACAACAACAAAAATAAGTGGAAGAAAAAACATCTATAAAAGTTGCAGCTTTTGTAGACAGTCATCAATATCAGTATATTGGATGTTGCATAACAACATTTTGCAAAACATGTACTTGTGCCAACATGTATCATTCTGTAAAGACACATTTTCTAAAAAGAATAACCAAACAAAAAACTTGATGTTATAGACTCGGCAAAGTTGGCCCAGGTTTATGGTTTGGCTGTTATGGTAATTTGATTAATTGCAGATGTGTTTGGTGATATACTGGAAGCATATAAAGTGAAATGGTGAGTGTCTTAAGGTGGCTTCTGCTTTTTAACACAATGTTTAGTGATGGGAGAGTAGTAGCGCATTAGTTTTATAACTTTCATTCTTCATTTATATACTGTTGATATGATATGATATGATATGTGTATCATCTAATAATACTCCAACATGAAGAGAGGCATGCAAAGCATACAGTGAATCTCAAATTACAAATACAGGTGGCAGGTGGTGGCAATAATTTTCTGAGGAAAGAACAACAACAACAACAACAACAACAACAATAACAACAACAACAACAACAACAACAACAACAGTATTTTCATTCAACTATTATTGAAACCTGACACTTTTTTATCATGTCTGGAAAATCTACATGAGTCATTTTTTGCTAAATGATGACTATGATGATTATTATGAATAACAGCTGCTTAAGCAATTAAAAACAAATAAAAATAAATAAATAAATTTGACTCTAAAATGAATTGAAAGAAATAAACTTTGAAAACATACATGCCTGCATTTCTACTGCGCCTGTACAAACTTATCCGCCCAATCAACAATGTTGAATGAAACTGGCCCGTGGTTGAACCTGAATGCTGACCCCTGGCCATCTTTTAGAGAGGCCATGTGTCAAAATCTTGTTTTAATGCCTTAAATGCATCCGTTAATATTATATTTACATGGTGCATATTCTTTAAAAAAAAAAAAAGTGCATAATCGAATTAGAACTAACTAACTTGGGACGTGGATGGGGGGACAGAGTCTGACAGCTTGTTTTATTTCCAGCGGTCCCCTGGTGGGTTAATCCAGGCTTGCTTTTAGCGCCGGCTAAACAATATAAATATAAACTCAGAAATGTCCCCCATTTTGTCAGCTCAGCATGCATAGGGAGGGTCCGTAGATGACATCAAAGTTCTCACAAAATTCATATTTTCCATTTTGTAATCCCTGTCATGGAAAATGAGTTATCATTGTACTTGAGAATTAGTTTTGGATGTACATGATGCTTCCTCATCCGCCAGTAGTGACGGAATGTACCCCAGCTGTCACAGACCTTCACATTATCCAAACAGCTACATAGTTGGCCCGCACAACTTCCCTCCCCTCTCCCGCCCACCTACCCACCCAGAAATAGCCTTTTGAAAAGGACAACTACAAAGGATTAGCCACTATAGGTAGTAAATCATCCCATTAGCTTATTTATGGCAAGTGCTGGAGAGCAGCCCTGACATTTTGAACTCAGATCAGAATGGATATTCTCTTGCAGCAGTGTGTTTGTCCGCTCTACATCATACCATTGGTACCGTGGACCTCTCGACAAATAGCTGCTGCACGCTTCTTCCTCTCTCCAGCTGGCATTGTACAGAATTGTGACATTGTGGCTTTGGCAAGGTTGGCAGAACGCAGGAGTACTGGAAACACATACAGGACACAGGATGTAGTTGTTCCGCCCAACTCATTTTCCAATCACTGTGAGCCCATTAAAGCAGTGCTCGCCCATCACTTGATAAAGCTAAACATGAAGAGTTTGGTGTTTGTTGAATGTAAGTGTCAGGCTGTCTTTCGTCAGTTGTCAGAGAAAAAGCCCTGAATCTGTAATATTGTGTTACTGTCAATATGAAACAGAGAATATTGAAAAGATGACAAGGATAGAATTCAATATACAGGATATCAGGATACACTTTCTCTTGATAGTATTTATTGCCTTATTTTTTGTTACATAATATACATAATATACAATACACATACTGCTTTTGAGTCTATAAAGTCTCCCGTTTTCTGTCTGCGTGTATTAGAATTTGAAGATGAACTGGTAGGTGCCCCCTTAAACCAATCTGCAATGTTAGTGTTTGTCGTGTTATAATCGTCTCTGTAGAGGTTTTATTTAACAGATTACAATGTGTTGCATAATCCCAAGGCCCCATTGTACCAACGATTGAACAGCACACGTAATTCTTAAATCTCTGCTTGTCACTGGACCAGTTTTTGAGTATGTGAGCTAATGTTAGTGGTATCTCCCTTAATGTTGCCACTAGATAAATCGCCTGCGTAAAGGTCAAGGGTGAATATTGTGTCCTGAGCTTTTATTCGTAGCCGAACACAACAAATGTCAGGCAGCCCACACAAAGAGCTCAAACAAATAACTTTCTTACGTTTGTAGTAGCCAGCACAATCACATTTGTATTTTTTACTTTTTTGTCAAATGAACAACAAGAAATCAGACAGTAAGATTATGAATATACCTCTTTTAAAAGAGAAAAAAAATGTTCAATCAATCTATTGTGAACATCTGCTGACTTTGCAGCAATGATATTGTGACAATTTTAAAATAATTTATATGCAAAACAAAGAGAAAGCAAAGCAATACAATTATGAAGATAGAAAAATATCAAATTAACCGATAATTTGTCATATATTGAATATCAATTTGATCAAAATGACTCCTATAATATTAACGTAGAGTTTGATGCAGCCGAAAATATTTTATCATAGTACGGTTCTGATGCAACATAAATTAAATTTAAATATACCAAAATTATTCACAAAACACACTCTGACGAGGCTTGTCCATACCTGTGATGGTGTCCCTGGGGTGCAACCTGTATCCTTGAGGGGAAGCACGGAGGCTCAGGGGTCAACCTACAGTAGGTAGTTTGATCTTCCCTGATCTTCACACTCCCAGACACTAAAGCCAAACTGTGAGCGTGTGTCTCTGTGTCTGTTGTGAATGGAATGCAGCTTACATCAATAGGCTAAATTTAACCTGCCAAACACTCAAAACCCCTCTCAAACACCATGGGGCAAGGATAGCTAGCAGAGAGAGAGAGAGAGGGGAGAGAAAGAGGGGAGAGGATGGACAACACACGTGCCCAGTGATGTTCTTTGGGGCAGAGACATATTCCTTTCCTTGTGTCTAAATCTTCAAAGTCAACATGTCTCTGTGGGTTAAACCTCCAGGGCACTGTGCCTTCTTCAAGTTTGGAAGGTTGTTCATACTGGGCACAGCTGCGACTTGTGTACTTGTCTCTTCGAACTGAGTTGTGTTATTGTCATTACCGTATGTGTGATTACTGAGTTTAGATAATGATATACAGATCAAGGAGGGGAGTTAAAAGTGTGGCCTCAACCTTTAGATGGTGGTCCACCAATTATTTTATTTTATTTTTTTATAAAGCAACATGAAGGTTGAGCCTGTTGTTATACTTGTCAGACATACTATACATTTAATATATTTTGTAATACATGGAACTAAAAGGAAATATACTGTTAAAATGAGAGCAGCTTCTGTGTGAAAGTTAGATTTGTACATTTAACATAATCTTAACTTTGATTTTGAATTTACTGTCATTATTTTATACCAGTATTAACTGCATGTGCGATTTTTCTATAACATCAATGCACCTTCTTCTTGAGTAAACAAAGAAATTTAACACAATCACAGAATGAAACAAAACCACTTTCATCTTCAATAAATATATACACTTCTCAGTTCACAAAATGATGTAAATCCACCTCAAACATAGAAATAAAGCCAAAAAACTCCACTTTTTAAGACAATGAAGCATTTTCATATCTTTTAATTTTTAGTTTGTGTTTTAAAAGTGCAAAAATTTAAAATTTTACTTAAGAAAACTGTCGAACAGGGTAACAGCCCATAAAAAAGCCTTGAAGGCTAAAAACATACATCAGTCATATTAAAACACTGACACTAAAATCTGTGATCACCACTCAGTGCAATAGGAAAGATAATTAATGTACACATGCATACAACATTTTTTAGTCTTAACTTGAATATATACATTACATTAATAGCTAAAGATGCTTGTATCTATTTTTGAAATATTGCATTGTTAAAATTGAACTATCATATCCCAACACTGGCAGTCAGTGCTGTTATACAGAAAGATAGAGATACGTAAAATATGTGTAACCTGCAGGCACTAGAAACTGCTAGAAGTTCATTAAAATGTTCCCACTTTCAATATACCTGCTATCACCACAGCAACAAGAGAGAGAAAAGACAGCTTTATACAGGGCGAGTAACATCCGTAATGGTTATCTCTGTATGAAATATTGAGATATCAATGAATTAGCATAATGTCAACTTAAAAAAAGTGAACACAAAGTCAGTTTTATAGCTAAATATACATGAGTGAAAAGCCTCACATGCCACACGTGCCTCATTTCTCACCAACTTTCCCTAACCAACATTGTCAAAATTACAAGGATTTTCAGTGAGCAACACCCAACTGCATTTTGAAAAATCAACCTATCAAACTTATACCAAATCAGTGTTTCATCCATATACCTCTTAGATCTATTACACGTTCAGTTTAACTTCTAAATCTCATCACTACAATTTGACTTAAATCACTTATGTAGCAGTCACCTTCTGTCCTAAATAAGTCTGTATAACCTACAAAAACATAATTATTCTGAAATCATCACTGGACACAATAGCAAAATCATCCATTAATACTTAGCAGGGTTATATCTCATCAGCAACACAGCACAATAGCTATAGTAGGTTGTTGTGCTTTTCAAACCAAGTGACCACACATAACATGAAGATAGCAATGTTTTTTTTGTGTGAGACCCATCACTCCAATTAAAAGTTGAACACAAATAATGTATTGTCTAAAATAAATCTCTGACCTATTGGATAAGTTTGAACCAACACATGTCAACAACCTTCTTTTTCATTGCTGTGACTTGAACACAAGGTTAATTTTGTGTTCCCCAAGTTCACTATAATTTACATTACCATCATATACCATTTATGTCTACATGGATGTATATTTCTCTTTAACTGATGTATTTCTGACTTAATCAGTGGTATTAACTTCTCTGGACTGCACTATACATGGGAGAGTACTGTGTAGGACTGGGGCCTTGTCTCATGTATCCAATACTGGCCCTACGGGCAGGCCCTAAAGGCTGGGCAGGTTTGAAGGGAGGCCCATAGAAGGCTGGTGTCTCAGGTGAAAATGTCCTGCTCATGGACGGTGCCTGGAAAGCTGGGGCCGCATGATAATAACCCTTACTGACAGGTGCAGGATCAAGAGACACCCTGCGCTTCCATTCATCCGGAGGCTCTGGCAGAGACCTGCGGTGCCCTGCGGATTTGACATTAGAGGCAACCGATGACGGGAGGCTCTGGAAGAAAAAGGCCTCGTCCACTGAACCAATGGGGCTTCTGGTTGCTGCCTCCCAGGGTGTCAGCGACTTGTAGGCTCTTTCTTGAAAGGATGTTTGCCGTTGTGGAGGTAAATAAGATGGTTGGCCTCCAGGTGTGCTCAAAGGTGACATATGTCCAGGAAAAGACACAGAACTCAGTTGCCTGGGCAGGCTCAGGGAGCGGCTTCTGCCAAGTCCCTGAAACAAAAGCACATATTAGTTGACTAGAGTGAGAGCAGTGTTGCAGACTTTGCTGCCACCCACTGGATCCATGGACAACTGGACAACTAGTAATTCTATATTTTTATTACAGTAATGTTTTATTTAGAACTGAATGATAAGTTTTAGCGAAAAAAGGGTTGCAAACAAATGCAGGATAACTGTTTTTAAATAACTTAAAAATGTTCATATTTGTAGTCCAATTAGTGGACTGGGTTATGTTTGATTGATATAAATGTATGTGGTAACCACAATTTATGACATTACCAAATATTTATAATAACTGATGAAGATTTCAGAACTTACCTGCTGTTGGTTCATGAAATGTAAAATAAGCACAGTATTCATCAAATACATAAAAATAATGGTTAAAGTTAGCTTGGAACTATAGCTTTACCACCATGTCTTTGTTTTCTCTCCTTAAAGGGAAATACCAGCCAAAAATAGAATTCACATAATTTTGTCAATGTGAACAAGTCTCCTTAAAGGGTTGCTTCACAAAATTTCAACCTGGATTGAAACATTTTTAACACCCACACAGTTTTTTTTCACTTATTCTAGCTGATTAGACCTCTTCTCAGGTCAAAGTTGGGTGAATCTATTCTGAGAATTATATGAGGTTGGTCACCAAACCCCCCTCCAAAAAAACAAGCTAACAGGAGGGAGAGGGAGATGTCAATCAAACACAGTCTTGAGAAGACCTCTAATCAGCCAAAAGAAGAGAAATCATGTGGGTGGGTTTACCATGCATCTGGAGGGCCTTTACTATTGGAACTACGTATGAAAATCTGACCAAAAAATGCTCTCTACATTATTTATCCGAAGTTGTCAGCTCAAAAACCACTTGTTGTATGTCGTATCTGACCTGAAGTGCAACCTAAACTCTCAAATCTCATGGGCCACTGTTATCTACAGACTAGTTTCACTTGAAACATTGACCATCACATTATTAACTCCTCTACATAGCTCTTTGTAATGGTAATGGTGTGATACAAACTTTTATCATATCACCACAGGAACTGCTGCAGTCCTGTTAGCAGTAGTTGTTTCTTTTGGGTTTAAAAGAACAAATGTGTGTGACAACAGCAGGCAAACAAATTCTCAATTGAGAATTTGTTTAAAGCTAACCTGAAGATAAACCCAGATGTAAGATGTAATTTTTAAAAATACATTTATATGTAATTCAAGAATGACATACTGTACCCTCTACATAAGTGAATTGCTCTTAAAGCTGAACCACTGAGAGACCACCCTGAAGTGATGATATTATTCAGACGCAAACCTCAAAGCTGCTCCATTAACAGCAAATATCAGAACAACTCTGAGGACACTGAGACACCACTAATGGTGATTTTACTGTGATATAGGGACATTTCACAACTGGAAGCCTTAGAAAACCTAATCTGGAAGTAATACTGCCAACAAAAACTCTGTAAAGCCATGTTACCAATCATTATAGGTCCTCATTTAATGCCATTGAACACAAAAACTAGTCACCCGATGACATAACTTCACTTCTTGATGCTCTGATTTCCAGCTTATGGAGAGAGTTATCTGTCATAATGACTTCTTGTCCACAGTCATTAGAAACAACAAAAATGTAAATTCTGATTTGGGGTGGCTTTTCCCTTTAATTGGCAACCAGCACCTTGAAACAAATGCATGTAGAAAATCTTTTTGGGGTCAAGTTCATAGTTCCAAACTTTTCACATTCAGACTGATGGATATGTTGTGAAAACAAACATACTCATCAGGTCAGTGAAGTTGAAAGATATAGGTCAGTGACAGTGTAGACTTTCAGCAATATAATATTTTATATTAATATTAACTATAAGTTATTGAAAATAGCCAATAATGTGGTGGGTCTTGGAAGACTGATACTGCTGAAGGTGCAACAAATATGAATAAATTGTGTGTATAAAAGCATTTAAGTGTGAGGCAGTGAGCAAGATGGAGGAAAAAGTCGTGATACAGTCGTTCAGGAAAAGAGAAAAGAAGCTCATGACACACATAGGAAGTACACAGGTAGAAGGAAAGAGAAATTTAATAGCATGACTGTGCTGCGTACAAGATGTGCAGAAAAGACAGAGACATAGAGGCAAACAAAACAATTGTTTCCTATTTTCATTTTGAGTTGCTATTGTTAATATGTCAATGTCAATAGCAGAATACTCAAATCTCAGTGATAACTTTCTCATGTTTTACATCAAAGATGAGGATACAGAATGCCTGATGACGTTACTGACAGTTAAATAACTGACCATAACTGAAAAGAAAATATATCCATATAAAAACACAGTTAAAGTAATCAGGGTTAAATTATCACAACTACCATTAATGCTTTTAGCTGTTGTGAGGAATGAGACTGAAGGAATTGCAAATTGTATGCATCCAAAAAAAGAAGTGCATATACAGTTTCTCCCCAAACACAATAAATTATTTGAATTGTATGAGTTACTGTTATCCCAGAGGACATAATTATGAAGTTTATTTATATATTTGATTTAAATGTAATAAATGTTATAGTTTTTTATAGTCTTTGAGTTGATGTGATAAATATGCAAGTGATGCATGTGATCTTATTTAAAAAAAAAACAAAAAACAACAACTTAAAACTAGATACCTTAGTTGAACAAGGCTCCCTACACACATTATTGCACATATAATAGCACTTCCTGAGAATCACTACACATTATTTTGTCTCACATTTCTTGTTTCAAGCACACCTCCCAAGTTTCAGGAAGATGATGTAATGTGCTAAATTACTTATTTATATTTTTAAAGCTACAGTAGCTTTGCTGTACATTCAACTGTCTTCTTATGTTTTCCCTGCATTGCCAGCTAAATATATCCATATAGCTGCATGCTGTAAATGATTTTGGATGTGGCCTACATTTAGACAGTGCAAAAGTCTCTCTACATTTCTCTTGTCAAGTAAGACATTTTGAATGCTGCTAAGTTGCAGATGTAATTGTAGTCTAATGTCCCAGTGTTGACTACACCAGAGCATGACCATATACAGTATTATAACTAATGAATCATAGCAACATGCTTCCAGTGTTTGCCTGTCACTACTGGCTTCTTAGCAGAAAACTTTGGCCGAGGAGCCATTTGAAGTGCGCCCCTAGCAATAAGAGATGCAGGAGAATAAGCTGAAGCTATGCTGTCACCAGTAGATGAATGCTGCGAGGTCGAACTTGCGGGTCGAACGCTCGGTGCTTGCTTGTTGGTTATGTGATGGGCAGCAGGTGTGACAGTGTGCTTTTCATCCAAATGCTTGTCAGTTGCAAAGGGCTCAGCTGATATGGCATTTTGGCGGGCAGAAAGATTTTTGGAACTTACCGATCCAGAGGGCTTAGCAGAGGCTTCTGACTTGCTTTCAACATCAAGCTCAGAGGCAGTATAGGAAGAATGAGAGGGGGCAGATCTATATTTAAGGTTTTTGATGACCTCAAACTTTGATGCTGGAGTTGGTTTAGGGCTGGGGCTTTTATCGTACGTGAACAGTGATGAGTCCAACTGATAAGGCTGATGTTTCATAATATCTAAGGCATTGAGGTGCTTTGGGGCTGCTTTAGGTTTCGCTTTGGTCTTAGGCTTAATTTTGGGGCTTGTGGAAGGGGCTTGTTTTACTGCTGATGGAGGGTAGAAAGGGGCAAGAATGGGATTGTATGATAAAGGGGGTGGAGCACGAACATTGGAAGAATACCTCCAGGAGTTAGGTAGGGACGGCGTGGGAGAATGGGATCTTGTTTTGTTAGCTTGCACTGTTTCAGCATCAACAACAAACTTCTCCATACGGGACTGTCTTTTGGCAAACAATTCTGCACCTTTTCCCGCCATGGTTGGCCCATCACCAGCCCGACTAATACCTCTGTCTGAGTATTGACCCTTTGGAGAATCCTGTGATGTTTTTGATGGGTGGACATAAGACTTCCCTACTTGTGGTGGACAAGAGGCGACTGAGTTTAGAATGCTGTCTGATTTACTCCTTGTGGGTGACGGTGGGTGATGTGGGCTGTAAGTAGGACTGCGGGCCTGCATACTCACAGGGGATCGTGACGGCTGTTGACTCCAGCTATTTGTGGTTGGCTGAAGATGAGGCTGAGAAGAGGAGTTGACTGGTGCCCAAGAACTGGCAGGTGTTTGAAGTGTTGCCTGAGCTTGATCTGATGCCCATCGGCTGGCCATCTCTTGAGGCTGAGCCCAATCTTGCTGTTGTAAGTAATGCTGATTATGAGGCCCCACAGGACTGCGAGAGGGTTGTGAAATCGGACTTCTTGGTGGGATATAAGGCTCACCAGAAGGACCTCTCATCCAAGGTGGGCATTTTGGGTTGATGATAGGTTTTGGGGCTACTGGAGGGGGATTCTTGAGTTTTATTGTTCTGGGTTGCATGAAGTTACAAGCTTCAGCACCTAGACTAAAACAGTCTTCCTCTGCCTCAATATAAGATCTCCTTTCCCCTTTGTTTTGAAGGTGATCTGATGCTTGTTGTTTATTAATGCCTTTCCGTTTTGACTCTGGAAGGATGCCGGTCTTAATTGCTGGCACAGATATTCGCTCATCTCTTGAGGCTATGATGTCTCCAGTTGGGGACCACACTTGCGGACTAGTGTTAACAGGCACAGGTACTTTGAATCTTGGTTCTTGCTTCCTTTGCACTGGAGTAACGGCACCAGGCATGGCAGCAGCAGTTGTCCTGTCTTGAAATCCTAGGAAGGGCCTTGCAGTTCTGTTTGGCACCAACGGTCTTGGCACATTGGATAGGTGGTTTGTCTGTTGAATATTTTCTTGGTATTCTACTTGCTGCTTGACATTTGCATCCATGTAGGTGCCTTGATCAGTATGCACATACATTTCCCTATTGTCGTAAATATTCCGTACTTCTGTGTGCTCAGGCTCTGTTAATGCCTCCACAGGTAATCCTTTACTCCTGAGTTCTTCTTGCTCTGACACAATGTCATCCATCCGTTTGCGGCGCTGGGCAAACATCAAAACTCCCTTCCCTTGTGTCTCTGGTAGGGCTTCCATTTCTCGAACACTTCCCCAATTCAGACTTAAATTATGCTGCTGGTGATAAACAGCGTACTCCTCCTCTAACTCAGAGTCACTTTTCGCCACAAAGTTATACTCAGCTGCTCTGACTTCTTCAGCTTCTTCTTCAATTTGGTCTTCACTGTCAAGCTTGTTATCACCAGTCCCGTAACTCACAAGTGTGTACTTCTTGACCCTTTGGCGACGTTTTTTAAACAGCAAGGCTCCCTTATTTTGAGGGTTGGGTGCATCAGTTAGAAGCCGTGCAATTCGCTTACATTTAGACTTTGTCTCCTTGATGTGTCTTTCTGATTGGCTCTCGTTGTGACCGAGCCCTGAGACAAAGGAAGAGAGAGAAAAAGAGAGAGAGAGAGAAGGGAGGGGTGAGGAAGATGAAAGCATAAAAAACTGTAAATAAACAGTAAGCAAATATTATTTTATTTTGGTATTACGTCTGTCAAACTAAGCTTAAGAAGGTCCAATGTTTGACTGGTTAATATTCAGTAGAGTAAAACAACTATAAGACAAATAGTGAAATTACATTTTGGTTTTTTGTTTAAGTTTCATACAATACTTTGATATTATTTCAGCTCAGTTTTTAAATGAAACCAACCTTATCATTATCATTATTTTATCATTGTTATTATATGAAGCAAGCACACTAATAACAAGTAAGAGTAATTTTAAAGCTGCCCCTGGTGAAGCAAGCACACTAATAAAAGCATCATATTTACTTACACCTAACTTAGGGGGGTCCATGAGGCAAGGAAAGTGAGGAGCTCAGTTTCCATTGCAGTCAAGTCTTACGATTGGAAAAGGGATCGGGTGTCAGGCCAGGGTGACACATGCTGTTGTCTGTCAAATCCATTTCTGCCAAGCTCATCATATGGTCATATTTTATTCTTATCCTGCTCTGACTATTAAAGCCATGGGAATTCTCCCTGTAAGTCCACCTCAAATAGACCCCACGTTACAGCATGAAAATAACCACCCATAGTGCTTTGCACAAATGATTTATTGATTAAATTAAGCATTTTGCTTCATATAAAATCGAAACAAAAAATAGAGCAAAAATTTAATTTTGTGGCTCTGCAGCTGCATTTAAAGCAACCACAAAATTATATCTTATCTATTAATAAATCATACATAATTTAAATTAAGAAATAAGCAGTCACTAAATGCTGTATATTTTGCACACAAGCTTCAAATGTCCACTGGAATAGAAGATAGATATGAGGACAGAAGATAGATACTTACGTGTGTACCTTGCCCAGTGCCTGTCCCGTCTGCACAGATCTGTGTCAGACTCTGAGTTCCACCTCTCTGCCTGCTCAGCACCCTCGTCTGAAATTCCAAAGAAGACAGAAGCAGGAGGTGCTTCACTACTCCCTCCTTCCTCTGAAGATTCAACCCTCCTGTTCCCAGACTCTGGGCCCTGCCTATTACTGGCTCCCAGTGGCTGCTCTGTGGTCAGGGTCAAGGCCAGGGTCATATCAGCAGCACAGCCGAGAGAGGAGGAAGATGACTGAGAGTGCAGTCGTGATATCTGGCCAGTGTGAGGTTCAGGATCAAGGTCAGGGTGCTCTGGTTGTGAGGAGAGTGATGTTGGTGAAGTTTGGATGTGAGGAGACTCTGTAATTGACTCTCTTGATTCACTAAGGTAGATGTTATCCTCTTCTTGGTATGAAACCTCCTCTTCGCTTCCACTAAGTTCAGGCAGGGACTGTTGCTCATATGCAGGCTCCCAGTCTTGTGATTGAAGGCGCTCTGGGGACTCTGGGTCAGACTTTGGGACTTGGGCAGGCTGTGGGTCAAAGGGGTACTCTGCGTCACTGACATCTTCTTCATTGTAGGACTCTGCCAAGGACTCAGAGACGCAAAGTTCTTGGGAACCCTCTGAACCTGACCAAGGGACCAAGTTATCATTGTTTTCTTCGGCTTCTGGTTCCATCTCTAATTTCACTTTTACAATGTCCCGGGTGTCACCAATGATACCTTCATTTAGACAAAGACAAAAAGCTTCAGGCAAAGAGCCCTTTCACCTTGAAAGCATTCTGTAACTATCACATGTTACCTATAAAAACACGAAATACCTCCACCTACTGCCAGTGATCTCCATAAACTGACAGGAGTGTAAATAATAGATTTAATGACTCAAAAATCTCAAAATGTGGTAAAATTCAAATTCTAACAATTATTAGCATTTCATTGATATGTTTACTGCTCAGATCAAGACATTTCAGCATTAGTACACTACCATGTAACTGTCTAAAATGATTCCTTTCCCCAATAGGAAGTGCAGCCTTGCTTTGGCAGTTTCATCAGGGCTGCCATCTCTCTAAATGGAATGGTATGTAATATCATGGGGGAAGCGGCATTCACATCCAAGAGTATAAACAAAACAATTGGGTGGCTGTTTTCCGAACTCCTGTTTATATAGTGAGGTTTCCTTGTCTCCACTGCTTTCATCTATCACTACAACAAACGGTGGTCAGCATTTCCATTTAAGAACTAAATCTGAGAGAGAATTTATTTTATACATAGTAGAAATACTAGGCCTCCTACTACCTCACCTAAAGTCAGTGTTTGTTTTGTCACTGATGTTAACTACATCAACAATAAAGTTTCAGTTTTGCTCATATTAGTAGATCGATATGTGAACTGAAAACTATATCTTCATAAACTAGTAGGACAGTGTAAAATGCAATATTGGCATCCAGTTGAAATTGTTCCTGTTAATGCATACACTGTGGATTTATAGACCTTGGCTCAGAACAGAGGAGCAACCCTCAACTGCTGGGAAGGCCAGAAATTACTCCACAGGACCACAACATTTCCTAAAATCCACCAGAAGGTGTCGCCATAATACTGCAGGCCAAAATGGTTACACTTAAATGAATCCACTTCCTGATTGTTCAATTTTTTTAAAAAAAAAGTGTTATATTCTGTGGAAGCTTCATATTTTGTAGTTTCATACTCATTTATCTTTTGTCCATTTGGTATTTTTAACATATCAAATTTCAGCTGTGCGGCAGACATGGACTATATGAGACAAAAAGGTCAGAGGCTACAACATACAAGTAGATCAGTTCTTCACTTGGCAGGTTTACCTCAGTTTAAAAGCTATTGAGGTTCAGGGTAATTTAGTAAATTGGAGTAATTTGGAGATTAGACTGTTAACTGTTGACTGTAAACTTTCTTCAACAGAGTCCTTTCCCAGACCCATAGCAGCCAAAGACTTAGTTTTGCTGATGCCAATACTGTGCTGTGGTACTGTGGTGTACTAAAATATTACAAAAGTTGTTTTTTCCCCACACCTCGGCAAACACATACAAACAATTAAACAATTTAGTAGGACTTTTAAAAGAGCTAAATTGCTAAAGAAATAAACAACCCAATATCATCTTTTGAAGTGTCTTGGCATCATAACCATCGGCAATGTCTTTACTAGCTGTCTAGACCAAATGTCATTTAACTAAAAAGGTACTCAGTGAAAGTATGTTTGCTTAATATATAGTAGAATTAAATAATCAGGATTCAAAGTCTAAAGCCCTGCTAGACACTTTTATAGGCTGGAAAGTTGATTAGGTTACATGACAAAAACATATCAACCTACTCATGGTTTTTCTATTATTAGAACCTCTCCAGTACTGTGGATATTAGTTGAGTGTGACGCGAGGGGAGACGCTATACCAATAACAATCAGTAGATTTGATCCCAGTGGGAGCATTAATGCGGTCAGCAATCTGGCAGATTATGAGTTGACATTTTGGCCCGTGTAGCGCTAGAGAGAGGCATGTAGTGTCCTAAATTAACATACATTTCATGTCCATCAGCCCCTATCTATTATTCTATTCTATTACTTATTGCATACCACTAAATATTGTGGCCCTATGGAGGCAGTAGATGAAAGACCAGGGGATGATATACAGTAAGTCCAGTATACATCCATTGCTGAATCATCATCATCATCATCATCATCATCATCATCATCATCATCATCATCATGAATATCCAACTAAATATCACAGCAATCTGACCAACAGTTGTGTTGGACAGAAGGAAAGATAAACTCACAGACTGACACTTATTCTTTGTTCCTGCTGCTAACAGAAACATCAGTTGAATATTTAGGTTAGTAACTAGGTAAAAATGTATTATTTCACACCTGAATACATCTGCATTTCACAAAACTAGCCCAGTTTTTTAGAGGAACACAATGAGATAAAGTATGTGGAATAGAAAACATACCTTTCCTTAAAAAAGTATATTTAATAGCCTGCATGCCCCCTTCAAATTTGTTCAAAGCTCTCACCGACTTTATTTAATTTTAATCAAATTTAAGTTTTCTTTAGTTCATGCAAGATCTGTCTTGTGTAAGAAGGACAAAGAAACACAACATGTTTTCCAGAGGGCAATCATTGTCATTTGCAAATTTAACAAATTTGAATTTCATAGTGTGTCCTGTCACGTAGTTACACGAGCACTTGCACTGGGCTGGTGGGGTCAGTAAAGCAGCACAGTGGCATAAAAAGAGTGCTTCTGTCTGTTTGAATATGATTATAGGATGCTGTTCCAGAACTTCATTCAAAAGGAACATCAGTGTTCTTAGTATTAAAATTGCAGTTAAAATTACATTGAAACTAGTATGTATCACTGTACACATACATTAACACACATGGATTGTGGCATGTGGCAAACATCACTGGATTGAACATTTAGAAAGCTGTTGAAACCTTAAATAAGTTACATTAGATTACATGACTGTTGTATTTTTACTTTACAGATGCCCCATGACACACAGGATTACTAAAAGTCATGGACTCTGTGTCCCATGCAGACCTTTCTTCACACTTGGTTCCACTTCATTTTAACACTTCACCATCATCAAGCATTACTTTGGTGCTGCAGGAATTTCTGTTTCCTAGTAAGGCAGTGAGCTCAGTGTGTTTGCTCATTGTCATGGAAACGGAGAGTCAGCATCCCTGACAAATGAGTGAACTCTTGCTCTGAAGCATGACCCCCTTGAGCACTAAGCTCCAGCAGATTAGATGTTTCCATGTTCTTACATAATTACACACTAATGAGAAGCATTATAATAGAACCAAAAACTATTGCATATACAGCTAACATTTTAACTTATTATTAAATTATTATTATTAAATTGAGCTTAAAACAGATTTTCATCAATTAAATTTACACTATCATTTAAATTAGTGAAGCAGAAATTAGAGATTAGCCTACTATTTAAGGTTTTGCTGTAAAGGAAAGAACCACAGTCATGCTAATTACACAAGTTTCAATTAAAAGAACAAAACACTCAGTGTCACTGAGATGATTCTGAATATAGCCCATTCCTATATTATTATTCACAGAGATGTCAATCAGATGTATATTTAGTAGACTTATTTGGTAAATTAAAAACTCAATGAAATCCACAACAGTAGGGATGAATGAATCATTTAAATATGGCTTCACCAATAAAATATTGTAACTGCTGTCAAGAGGAGAAATTAATCAAGGAATCACTTGCCAGACATCATCCACTACTTACAGTATTCATCCCTGAAGAAACTGTAAAAGACAAAAGTTTGTCCAGAAATCACCTCATCAATTGATATCCAGCATTGTTGTCTTCACATCCAGACTGTTGCAGTGCATGCAGATGGCAAGGAGAATATTAGGACCTGTCATGAATTGCAGATGTTCAGGTTATCTACCAACTTGCTCATAGTGCAGCTGTGTTCATGCAAGTGTGCTATTGTATTTAAAGAGAGAGAAGAAGAGGTGGTCCTGCCCCCAGCACCCCTCAGACACAGCTCAGTTAGCATCATGCAGCTGTAGCAAGTTGACATAATGAACCTGTAGGGATATTTTTGGAGTGATTTGAAATGTGCCTTTAGCTTGGTATCTGTGCAGGTATTATACTTCTGATAATAATTTCACATGTTAACTACTAAGAGAAATACAGAAAAAAAATAACTATACAAAATGAACACAGATTTACTGTATGTTGTTTTTCAGCCACTACAGAAGTTGCATAAACAATCATTTGCTCATTGCTGTCAAAATGGACTTTAAATAGGGTAAATCAAATTATGGGTGAAATTATAAAGCTGCTGTATAGTAAATAGATGAGGTAAGACTTCTGTTCTTGTTGACAGGATGCCTAACATGGAACCAACTTGCAAAAGCAAAATGGAGAAGCTACCCTGCAGCTACAGACATTGATATTCACAGTGTTACTTTTTTCCAAGACTTAAATTCATAGCCTACTAATGTATTCTTTTAATAGTCATTATTTTCTCTCCACAAAATACCCTGCTTGTTGAGTTATGATGAGCTAATTGTTGTGAATCTTTATGAAAAGCAATTCCACCTGAAAATTGTTCTTTTTATGCTCATTTCCTCATTTATTTCCTCAATTATCCCAGGGGGCAGAAGTATTTCTCTTCAATGACACCACAACATTTTCTGTAGCCCCATCTTCAGGTAAACTTTATATTTTAATCATTTTGCTAGTACGGCTCCACAAATACAAATATCAGTATGACTCACTTTGTTCAATCTTTTATATAGTGGAGTTGAATGAACATCTCGCAGTATAAAAGTGTCATCATCATCAAGAGATCTTCTCAAATGCAACATTATGCATGGAAGAACTACTTGACCGGAGTCATTTACCAGGCACAAAGTTAAATTTTAAAAGGTGTTAACTGTATTTTGTAGCATATCAAAATGTTACCACTTTCAAAACAACAATTTTATGTTGTTACTTGGAGAAGCCAGAGGCATTTTTTCCATGCACCACTGTTTTTTGCACAGCTGTTTGTGTAAGAGACCAGTATATGACTGACTAAGAAAATAATGATTTATCATCACATACCTCTGATTGTATATTCAATCTCACGCCAATTTGTGTGCTGGTTTTTGTCACAATAGAGCCCCTTTACGTTGACAGAGCATCACTTGGGTACAGTGAAATGCAATGATTAACTTAGCGTCAGTAAATGTGTCTTGCTCAGTACTCTGTCACCTTACTTATCCTCACTGTTTCGACATTTATCTTTCTGTCGACTCTGGAGGCACAGCAAAATGAAATTTGACAACATACTTTCAGAAATTAATGGATTTGGAAAATTCCAAATTCGGTTAGTCCTGATTCAGATCCTCGCTCGAATTACTATGCCAGGTCACTTCCTGCTGAATAACTTCATGGCGGCTGTTCCCTCTCACCACTGCAACATTAGTGCTCTGGATGATGGAGGTTTCTTCGGGAATTTGACTCAGGAGCAGAAACTGGCTGTTGGTATTCCAGCAGAGCAGGATGGGACTCCGAGCTCCTGCCTGATGTTTTCAGAGCCTCAATATCAATATCTGTCAGCCTCAAACAGCAGTGAGGATGCATCCATTGTTCAGTGTCAGAATGGATGGGTGTATGACAACAGCACCTTTAAATCTACTTTGGCAACAGAGGTAAGAGTCATTCATTATTCATTATTACTTATTAAAAAGTAAGTTGTATATTACTAATATAAAAATACATATTTCTTGTTATCAGACAATATTTGGCATTCTTTGATGTTGAAATTGTTACTAAGTAAATGTTGTTTATTTATTTTAAAGGACCATGTACAATATTAAACATAAATTTTGCCATTTGATGTATTTTACCAAAGTTAGCTTAACACTAATTTTCATCTGCAGTAAATATAATGTGTGCAAAAGTAAGAAATATTTTGTTATGACCAAGTAAAATTTTGTAATGTTTTCAATGGTTTTAGTGGGATCTCGTGTGCAGCAGGAAAGCGATGAACAGAGCAACGGCCACCATTTTCTTCATTGGTGTTATGTGTGGAGCCCCTTTATTTGGGTTTCTAAGTGACAGGTAGGGGAAGAAAAAACATATGCCTTCCATATTTCAAAAATGCCCCTAAATATTTGTTACAAATGTTATATAATATCAAGTCCTAAAAATGTTCTAAATCAATCTAAAAATTGTTTTTGTATTGGTACATACATAACTAGATACAGCAGGTTTAATGTTCACAATGTTCAACATCTTGTAGTTCAAGGAGTTAGCATTCTAATTGGCTAATTAGCACAAAACACAAAGTACAGACATTGTCGAGATATTTCACTCAAAAGCTTGAACTATTAGTCGATTAATCATTTAGTCAATCAACAGGAAATGAATAGGCAACTATTTTGATAATTGATTAACTATTCAAGTCATGTTTTATGTAAAAATACCCCAAATTCTTTGATTCCAGCTTCTCCAATGTGAAAGCCTATTTGTGTTTTTCCTCTATGATATCATACTGGATATCAATAAAACAAGACATTTTTTGTCAATGTCTCCTTGGACTCTGAAAAACCATCTCAGGTGGAAATATTTCACTTTTTTATAAATATTTGGACCCAACAATTGATTAATTGAGAAAATAATCAACAGATTCATTGATAATGAAAATAATTGTTAGTTAGATAGAAAGCAGCCATGACAGATGACAAAAATACATGAAAACACAATAAATAAGACATTAAAACACCAGTAAGGCACTAAAACACGATAAAGACACAACTGATACAAACACAAAGGCTATGGTGATTAAAAAATCAGGTGACTGAGTGAATAAATAAATAAATACTCGTCAGGTTAAGAGTTAAGAGTTAAGAGTCAGGTTAAAGTTAATCCACAGACGGTGTGATGTCACTGGGCCTGTGACCCACACAGGCACAAAGAGCTGCTACAACAGGCTGCCACTTGTACGGCGCCATTTTTTTTTTTTAGTTGCAGCCCTACTCAAAACTAAAATGTCAATTTTATGGTGGCGCTAAACATAAAGTCAGGGTATATCACAGTCATTAAGATACGTCATCTAGGAACCATGAATGTCTGTACAAAATTTTGTGCCAATCCAGCCAGTAGACATTTGTGAACTTTGACCTGGTGGTGGTGCTGGGGGGAAAGTCAGGGGATCACCAAATTCAGTATCCACTCTCTTGGGACCATGAACTTCATGTACAAAATTTCAAGGAAATCCACCCATTAGCTGTTGAGATATTTTGGTCTGAACCAAAGTGGTGGACCCACCATTGGCATCCCTATGGGGCATCCCTACTGGCATTTCCTATAAAATATTATACATAAAATACATTTTCAAAATATCTCCTATGCTGTGAATTTTGAATATACATGCAGAATATTTAACCCAAAGTTTTAAGCAAAATAATTACTCATTCTTATTCTTTTCCTGAGCAGGTTTGGCAGACGGCCGCTGTTGTTGGTGTCTTATCTGTCATCCATGATGTTTGCAGTCTTCAGTGCATTCTCCCCATCATATGTGATGTTTACAATCATGAGATTTTTTACTGGGATGACACTCGCAGGAATAAGTATCATCTCTATTGTTTTAAGTAAGTAGACTGATGATACAACAACGTTGACCTTTGATTGAGAGAGTGTAAATAATATGTTCAGGCTTTGTTCATATTGGTCTTACAGAAACATACATTTTGTTTTATATTTCAGAAATCAAATGTGCCATTTTTTTGATCTGAGTTTTCATCTGTGCTGACATTTCTACAGATGTTGAATGGTTTGGCATTGAACACAGGACCTTCTCTGGTATAATTATAAGCCTGGATTGGACAGTTGGGAACTGGATGCTGGCTGGATTAGCATACTGGATAAAGGATTGGAGGATGCTCATTCTGGTAGTGACCTCGCCTCTGATAATGGCCGTCTTTACTTGGAGGTATTCAAGTTTCATATTTTACACTTTGCAGCCTAAAATGCTGAATCTTGTGAGGTGTTGATGAGATGCTGAATGTTTGTCACTTTAGGTGGCTTCCAGAGTCTGCTCGGTGGCTTTTGGCAAATGGGAAGGCCGACACTGCTCATCATTACATTGTGAAATGTGCCGAGATGAACAACAGATCAAAGTGTATGGCCAATATCACACCAGAGGTACATTTCAACATTATTTTTGCTTTTAGATAACTGACAATAAAGAAGAAAATACTGTACAGTAAATACAGATATATTATGAATGAACAGTTTGTTTGCTTTGCAGATGTTACTGGAATCTACTGAAACTAAAACTGATGGCAGGAAGTACACTTTTTTAGATCTCTTCAGGACCCCAAATACTAGGAAAATTGCTATATGCTCAGGGATAGTATGGTAAGTGTCAATTTCATGGGATGTGTTAAAGTAACTTTTTAGGAAATTTGCTTACTCTCTGTCTTTCTGAGAGAGAGAGAGAGAGGTGAGACAATTGACACCACTCTCACATCTGTGTGTTAAATACAGAGCTGCATGGATCCAGGAGGCGATTAGCTCAGCATAGTATTAAAGGATTTGGCTTGCAATTTTCGATTTTTCTTAATGTCAACAAATCTCATGTACAGAGCTAAACCAACAATGACTTTATCTACTTACAAGTATTGTGTGTGTATCCAAGGCCTGATAAATCTTATTTCTCAGTGTCGTAGACCTCCATTGTTGTCCAAAAACTATTAAAAACACATCAATGAGCCAGACCGCTACACCTGGTAGCATGTTTCTTTGCCCCAGAGATGACTGTCATGTTAGTTACACAGACGCCACTGTGAGTGTTCCATAGACTGTATATAAAAATGGACATAGCGAGGTGTGATTTTGCTCACTGATTTGCATTGGAGCCGGTTTGAAGCCCAGAGTTGCTGCTTACAGTCGGCGCCATCTTCACCTTTTGGAGCCAGGACCTTCCAAATAAAGAGTGCGGGGTGTTGGCTCATATGTTCTGGAAACACACCTTGCTACCTTGGACCAGAGCTAACACTAGCTTACTGGGATTACCGAGCCCTGCACACTTGGGCAAACATTAGCTAACTAACACAGCAGGTATCATAATCAAGTAATATTAAACTTACCGAAATGTTGCAACAGTGGTCAGACTGAGCGAGTCCCGGAGCCAGAGAGAGCAGGTGAGCCAACTGTCAATGACAACTGTCAATCAATGCCATGTGGCAGACATTAAAACTACTAAATGGCTTTGAATCTTATTAACAGAGCAATAATTTCAAAAATGACTGCCAGCACACCTATTAGAGGGCCAGAGTCTATTGGAACCAGGGATTTTTTTGGTGTGACCATTAGTGGTATTACTTATTGTATTGACTTCCGTATTGGCTTCAATTTCAAGCCTTCTTCGTCATTTACAGAGCTTCGCTAGTATGTGCTACATAACACAACCTCTTGACTTTGTACTACATTGTACATTGTAAATAATTTTTGTATAAAGTCAAGAGGTAGAAAAACAAATTTTTGGTTTGGCTATGCACATGAGATTTGCTGACAATAAGAAAACTATGTAAAATTGCCAGCCATATCCTTTAAGGGATAGACGGGGATACAGCTAGCCTGGCTCATTCCAAAGTTAAAAAATATGCCTACCAGCACCCTCTGAACTTCCTCTAAAACTATAATTTGATGGCTTTACATTTCTCTTTGTTCATGGATTACAGAAACTAGTGAACAATGTGTTAATAAGTGAGCCTCAGAAGTGTTGGTGGGTGGATTTTTGGACTTTGAACAGGACCAGATTAGCTGATTTCACCTGTGTCCGGTCTTTATGCTAAGCTAATAATTGCCTGACCAAGCATACAGACATGTGTGTGTTACACATCTGCTCATCTAACTCTCAGACAGAAAGTTATTAAGTTTATTTGTCAGATTGTTGAGCTATTTCTTTAACATAGTTTAAGTCATATAAATCAAATACTAGGAAATATTGATTATTTATAGATAATATCTTTCGTTCTATCAATTATACAGTATAATATCAATAAGTACTTTTAATACAATATTCTATTTTCATATAATATGCAATGTTAATATTATTTAAATTGAGGCTACAAAAATAGCTTTCAGCAACATTGTCGTATACTGCTATTGCTCACTGGCTTATTCATTATCAGTAATGTGTATCATCTTATCATATTTTATGTCATATTTTTACTGTTAGAGCTTTGTATGTATTCACTGTTCACTCATGTTAAAATAAACAAGTTGGTACAAGTTTACATGCTTTTTTCCATTTTCTAGGTATGGGGTCGCATTTACATATTATGGGATAAGTCTGAATATCACAGGATTTGGACTAAACCCATACCTCACACAACTTGTATTTGCATCCATTGAAATGCCAATGAAGATTGGTGTGTATTTCTTCCTGGAGAAAATTGGTAGAAAGCAGGGTGAGACCTGGGCCATGCTGTTGACAGGGCTCTGTCTCTTCATCAACATGTTTGTTGCACAAGGTAATTTTTTGTTTCCATTGAATCTAATTGTAGTTATGTTTTACTTTATTTAATTTGCTGCATTTTCATTTTTTGAGAATTCTCTTGATCAAACATTTTCCCTCAGATAAGGAGATCATTCGTACGGCTGTGGGAGTCCTTGGAAAAGCCTTGTCAGAAGCATCATTCACCATCATGTTCCTCTACACAACTGAACTCTATCCTACAGTCATACGGTTAGTCAGCAGCAAACAGAATGTAACTGGTTTGCCCACAGGCAATGATCTTCTACTCTGTTGTGACTACATGTATTACAGGTTCACATTAACCTCAGCGCTTTGATTTTGCAGACAGAATGGGTTAGGCTACACCGCATTTCTGGCACGTCTGGGTGTGTCCATATCCCCGCTCATCATGCTATTGGAGGATGTGTGGCATCTCCTCCCTTCACTGATTTACTGTGCAGTGGCAGTTGGGTCTGGTTTAGTGGCTTTACTCCTGCCTGAAACATTAAACACCCGATTGCCAGAGTTCATCGAGGATATTGAGAAACCAAGGTAAAGAGAACACTGGAAGATTAAATGTAATTTCAATATTAAAGCAACAGTAAATGATTAGCCACCTCACTGAATGCCACTGCTAAAGAATAATCCAGTCAACTCTGCAAAAGCTAGTGGGATATGGGTAACCACAATTTATACAGTTTACATGATATCTTCATAAATACTGTTTTAATCATTTGCCTCAAAAATAAAAATTGTTGTTCTTGTCCTTTCCTGAACTCAGTAATCCATGCATGATTAAACCACTAAAGTTTTATCTATATTGCAGGGTACAATCAACAAGGAGGAAGGAGATCCAATAAAAAAATCACCCTTATTGATAATGAGTGTGAAAATGAGCCTATCCACTGTTTGTACTGTGCATAAGAGAATAGAAGAAGCCAAGAAAAGTGTAACTGCAAATTTACCTGTAGTTGGCAATAAAACACCAAATGAGAATTTGACTATTGGTTTTATTGGAATAAGACATTTAATGAATGTTAAATGCTTGTTAAAGGACCAGTGTGTATGATTTAGGGTGATCTATTGGCATATTGGAATATAATATTCATAAGCATGTTTTCATAAGTGTATAATCACATGAAACTAAGAATTGTTGTATTTTCACTACCTTAGAATGAGCCCTTTATATATACATAGGGAGCAGGTCCTCTTCTACGGAGCCCGCCATGTCTAGTAGCCCAGAATGGACAAACCAGACACTGGCTCTAGAGAGGGCCTTTCACATTTTTTCACGGGTTTTCACAGCAACCGTACATGCTTGAAAGGGGAGGGTGAGGGCGAGGGGCATTCAGTTGGTTGCAATCTGCAATCTCACCACTAGATGCCACTAAATCCCACACACTGGTCCTTTAAAGTGTCAAGTGTTTATTATTTATTATGTCCTGCTGTCATGGTACAGGGTATATGGGCCATTTCATTATCAGGTGTCAGCCCAGTGACAGACAGACTTGTGACCTGCAAAGTTCAAGCGGCTATAGATAATGGCTGGATTGATGGGGTGGTGTCATTTGCCTGCTTGTCTGTTTGTTGGTGCTGACACATTCTTCTCTATACAATGACTCAAGACAAATACTTGACAGAAATTGTACGGTCTACGGTCTTTTCTTATATATTTTTTAGTTGGAATAGGTTCCGAAGTATCTTTAGATCATATTTTAAAGGGGATATACTATGCACATTTACAGGTCTGAATGTTTAATCTGGGACTCTACTGGAATATCTTTGCATGAATTACAGTTCATAAAAAACTCCATATTTTTACGGAGATTTTAGGCCGTTGTAGCTCCTGTCTCGTTGTAGCTCTGTATGCTACGCTAACAAATTGAAACAAACTACAGTTGTAGGATTTCACTATTTTCATCATAACAGTATATAAATAACAGAAAATCACAAAAATCATAATATGTCCCCTTTAATGTGGTCTCTGTGACTTAGGCTCATTTAACAGCCTGACAGCAGTATAGAGATATTCCCCTCTCAAGTTTTAAGTGAGCCTTTACCCTCCTAACCAATCAGAGGAGGCCAAAGTCAGGGGTGGGAGCTCATGGCTGTCAATCAATATGTGAATGTACTTCTGGCCTACTACTTCTTGGGAGACTCTTGATGGACAACTATGAAACTGTGATTGGAACAATGTAAAACATTTACAAATGTTTAAACGATGAAGAACAAACTAAACACTTATAGCAGCTAATTAACCTTCCTCCAAAATATGACAAATTAATTATGAATATTCATGTGAATATAACATCTAATTTATCAGATTTTGAAAACCACATTTAAGGATCCTTATGTTTACTCTCCAGTTTCTGTATCATAATTCTACGAATAGAAGTTTCCTGTGGATGGGTCTGTCCAGCAAAACACTTCCATCAGAATGTTTGTTCATAGAAATATCAGATAATAATGAAGACGCCGCTCAATGCCAATGAAGTAATAACACAACAAATATAATTTTTAACAATAAATTCCTACTAAAATGTGTCAGTTGTAACATTTTTATCATAAACGTATCAGCTCACAGTGTTCAGTCAGTAGTACAACAAGCTAGTAGATTAGCTCGCTTGCAGAAGCGCTATCTTGACTAACCTCGCTGGTCACATGACCCTCTCCTTGCAGATCATAGTTGTCTGTTGGGAGCAGGGCTGTAGTTGTAAATAAAAAACAGCCACATTAAGACAATTACAAAGTCAGCCTACTATCACCTAAAGAATATATCAAGGATTAAAGGACTTATGTCCCAGCAGGATTTGGAAAAATTTGTCCATGCATTTATCTTCAGTAGACTCGACTACTGTAATGGTGTCTTTACAGGTCTCCTTAAAAAATCAATCAGACAGTTGCAGCTGATTCAGAATGCTGCTGTTTCTGTCCTCACTAAGGCTAAGAAAGTGGCTCATATCACTCCAGTTCTCAGATCCTTACACTGGCTTCCTATCTGTCAGAGAATTGATTTTAAAATACAACTGTTGGTTTGTAAAGCACTGAATGGTTTAGGGCCAAAATACATTTATGATCTGCTGCTACGTTATGAACCATCCAGACCTCTCAGATTGTCTGGGACAGGTCTGCTGTCTGTCCCCAGAATCAAAACTAAACATGGACAAGCAGAGTTCAGTTTTAATGCTCCACATATCTGGAACAAAATCCCAGAAAACTGCGGGTCTGCTGCAACTCTCAGGTCTTTTAAATCAAGGCTGAAGACTTTTTTGTTTGCCGCTGCCCTTTATTAAATCAAATAATTATTAATTTCTTACATTGCACTGTAACTTTTACTCTTGTATTTTATCTGTCTTTTTCTATTTTGACTTTTTAAATTTTCTATTCTCTCAGCTCTTTAATGACCGTTTTTAATTGCATTTAAATGTCCTTTTATGGTACGTTTCTTTTGTACTTTTTCTCAATGCTTTTAATGTTTTATGTAAAGCACGTTGAATTGACTTGTTGCTGAAATGTGCTATACAAATAATTGAGAATTTGGGAGGGAACTTGTACTAAAAACTAACCATTTAATGGTGCTCCATCTAATATTTGAAGGGAGTATTGCAATGCTTACAGATACATACAGTATCAACTGGCATGTATTTTAGTATTATGTCATTAGCAAATGATTAATTCTAAAAAATGTGTTACTTGTCAGATTACTTATGTACAGTTGAGTGAGCGCACTGTGTCTGTCAGCATTATCTTTCACACAGTCAGACTGTCATACTGTAGCTGACCATTAACCAACAGCTTTTATCAATAGGCAAAAGGCTAGTGGCTCACTTTCAAACTAACATCTAGTGTGCTTTGGTGTATATTCCCCAAGTTTCACTCCCAATTGAAACCTTTGCTTGTTTCAAGATGAAGTTTGAGAATGTGCTGGCAGAAGTGGACGGCTTTGGGAGATACCAATTAAGAATGATCTTCTTGATAGTAATTCCTCGTATAACTTTGCCTTTTCACTTTCTGCTTAATAATTTCATTGCGGTTATTCCCTCTCACCACTGCGACATTAGCTCTCTGGATGATGGAGGTATTTTTAGTAATTTATCCCTGCAGGAGAGGCTCGCCGTTAGTATCCCAGTCCAGGAGGATGGGACTCTGAGCTCCTGTCGGATGTTTGCAGAGCCTCAGTATCATCTGCTGTTCAACTCTTCCTACATTACTGACCTACCTAGGCTTACAGTGTTGTGCCAGAGTGGATGGGTGTATGATAACTCCACCTTCAAGTCTACACTGGCCACGGAGGTGAGTTTTATTTCAATTTACAAAGCATCAAACTTATACAAAGCTACTTTATTCTTCATTTATTGTCTCTGTTTTTCACCCCACAGTGGGATCTGGTCTGTGAGAAGAGAAGAGTGAACAGAGCGACGGCCACTATCTTTTTCATGGGGGTCATGCTTGGAGCAGCAGTATTTGGCTATCTTAGTGACAGGTGTTTGTACCTTCAGCTATGAAATTAGTGTGGTTAGATTACACTGCTTTATCATATCTGTTTTTAGAACAAAAGAGAAATTAACTAATTGCAACTGAGTTTTTACTGCACTACAATACTAATTTTAGGTTGCATTAACCTCTGTGCTGTTTGTAGTATCAGCTGTTTCAGATATCAATTTTGCCATTGCCAAATTTAACTTACGCCTGTATGGAGTCAAGAACTGAGTCATGCATCATTATGCATAAGACAGTCATAAATATAGGCAGTGCAGCTGCACTACGGCCCATGATCTGATGAGCCTCGCCTGTACTGCAGGGTCAGCACTCTAAAAATTAATTTACAATGCAGATAGTGTGCTAATGGACAATCTGATCAGAACATAGATGCACCAAAGAAATAAGCAAATCTCATACTTCTTATTTGGAAAGTGGTTAAATTAGATAATACTTAACTATTAGCATGTACAGCATAGTGTCACTGAGTGGATCTCCACAGGGTAAAAATAAAACTCTTGACCTGACCTGACTCTATTTCTCTCCTTTACTCCAGCCATTACATTAACACTAACCACACAACGAACATCTATATTTCATTTTACACACTGTAGCCACTTTATAAGACTTCTTAGACAACTTACATGACAACCCTGAGTTAATCTCTATTATTTTTGTCTCCCAGGTTTGGCAGGAAAAATGCACTGCTGGTGTCTTATATGACAACCACCCTCTTTGGATTTGCAAGTGCTTTTTCATATAATTTCATCATGTTTGCTGTCATGAGGTTCTTTACAGGATTTGGAATTGCTGGAATCAGTATAATCACCATTGTCCTTTGTGAGTGTTATAATTATAATTATAATTTTTATGCAATTCGAACCATGGTAATACACACACACACACACACACACACACACACACATATACTTATAGATAGATAGATAGATAGATAAGTGACTTTGGCATTTAAAGTCTTAAACTAACAAAACTCTAAACAAAAAAACTTTTCTTCACACAAAATACCACCACAGGCAGTACTGAACATCACTGCTTAACACTAACCTTTTTATCAACAACACAATAAATATTATAAAATAAGGTAAAATAATAAAATACATTAAAAAAAATATGACATGTTGCATCTGACTAGTCAGTAAACTAGTCATTTATTCTATCATAGTCATGTCTGTTTTAATAGATTTCATTGGTCATCATAGGTATTGAGTGGGTGGACATCAAGCATCGGACTGCAGTGGGTGTTTTAATGAGCATGGATTGGAGTGTTTGTACAGCTCTGCTACCTGTTGTGGCTTATTTTGTGAATGACTGGAGGTACCTGACCGCCACAGCAACCAGCCCACTGTTTCTGGCAATGATCTGCTGGTGGTGAGGAAACATTAATAACTGAGATTTCAGCCATAACCAGCAATTTCCTACCTATCCATTTTAACAATATGAAGCTGCCGTAACATCAGCATGTCATGTGTAATTGAGTGTTTAATACATTTTTTTACAAGCACAAACAATGCTTTTTACAGTGTTTAAATCTCCTTACTCCCATTTACAGAATGAGTTCTACTTTTGAAGTGGCAGATGTGTGACTTAATAACCTTTTTCAAATCAAACTTTGTCACAGGTGGCTCCCAGAGTCTGCTAGATGGCTGATAAGCAATGGAAAGGTCAATACTGCTCATTTTTATCTGAGCAAGTGTGCAAAGGTCAATGGCAGAGAGCAGTTCATGGCTGACCTAAAGCCTGAGGTACAACATTTCACCTAATCTGTTCATTTCTAGTCAGAAATTGATACCCAGTGTGACTCCTTTATCTGACTAAAGTTTCCTTCTTACTCTCCAGATTTTGTCCAAAGTAATACTTGTAGAAAATCAAAACAGAAAATATTCTTGTTTGGACCTTGTGAGGACACCCAGAATGAGGAGACTTGCTCTATTTATTGGCATTGTGTGGTACTGTACATACTTAATTTTTGCCTTTAAACAACTTTTAAAGGTGTTTACCTTCTAAATCTTGCAAAAATGTATAACGTGTTGACTCCACTGTCCATATATGATTGCTTAAACTGAGAACAACAAACTTTGTTTAAAAATGGATGAAAAATTTAAACACAGCATGTCCGTAAGTCAGTGGTAAGTGGCTGTGGACACTGAGTCTGTTTCACCATGTAGTGAGTATTGACTTATATCACAAAGCAGAAGTACTGTTGCTATGGTTACCTGCAGCTTAATATACCATACACACTAATTTAGAACAGTGGTTTGATTTATTAAGATGTCCTCTTATATGATTTTTACAGATACCTGCCAGCCAATCAGAAACTAGTATTGCATTTAAAGTTGAAAACACATATAAATATACACTGATAACATATATTTTCTCCTCTTCTGTTCATAGGTTCGGGGTGGCCTGTACTTATTACGGGATCAGCTTGAATGTCACTGGATTTGGTGCGAATATTTATCTCACACAGTTCCTGTACGGTGTGATTGAACTTCCAGCAAAAGCATTCGTCCTTTTCGCTCTGAACAGAATAGGCCGAAGGTTGAGTCAGGCTGGAGCACTTGTTCTGACTGGATTCTGTATATTCTGCAGCATGCTTATTCCTGAAGGTAAATGATAAATAAATGATCAAGTGTGTGTCTCTTTCAAACTGTAAGGTTATTGTGAGACTACTGTAGCTACTGAAACAATAACAGATGACAACAACAACTGAAAAAGCAAAACTTGGAATAAAAGTAAAATTTGCATTTTTGATTTTCTAAAGGAAGAGTATATAAGTAAAGAAACAACCACCGGAGGACGCCAGAGTCATGAATAGCTAAATTCTACATAAAGTGGTGTTTAAATGTCCTTCCACAACTTTTTCTTTTCAGATATGGGGGTGTTTCGGACAGCTGTGGGTGCTTTGGGCAAGATGTTCGCAGAAGCATCTTTTACAACTGTATTTCTGTACACAACAGAGCTCTACCCAACAGTAATGAGGTCAGTGAATTAAAAAGAGTTTATTTTACACATTCAGAAACAGCATCTAAATCTATCTGGAGGCAATTTCCAAGTTATTTATGCATGAGTAAGTGTTCCAAATTTTAGGGAATTGTGGTTCCTGAAACAGGCTCCTGATTGTTACAAGCTTGTTGTATTTTTGGTTTCACAGGCAAAACGGATTGGGCTACAGCTCCTTCTTGGCCCGTATAGGTGTGTCTGTATCCCCCCTGATCATGCTCCTTGAGGAAGTGTGGGTCAGTTTACCGAATACTGTTTTCTCCCTGGTGGCCATTGGTGCAGGCCTGTCAGCTTCTTTTCTCCCTGAGACACGAAACGTCCGCCTACCAGAGACTATTGAGGATGTGGAGCAGACAAGGTAATGGGCTTTATTTTTGACTGCAACATTCACCATAAGAGTTACATGTTATAAAATGAAAATGTCTTTTGTTTTTCAGAAGAAGATCAATCTCCACAGCTGATGAGAAATCTCCGCCTTAAATGTTTTCTTCAGTGCAACCAGAATGCCATAAAACTCTGACTTCCAATGATTGGTTGCAGTGAGTTGCAATGAATGTCAGTGGTGGTAGTATGTTTGAATATTAAAAGAGTAAAGATTTAAGTGTTTCTTAAACCTGCATCAATTGGCCACTTGATAGCAGAGTCAAGCATTTATATATTATCATCTTATATGGCAGGTTTGTTAACAAACAGTTGCCTATTTAGGCACCCAGCAGATACGTAATAACATTAGCGTTCATTTGGAGTTATGTTTCTGGTGAATGCAAGTCCAATATTCACTGTCTTTTAAGCTCAATTTTTGGTCTCCATTAACTCCAGAGGGAAATCTGGCTCTTCAGCAGATAAATGATCCACTATGTTCACCAGCTATTCGCTAACTTTGTCTGGCCTTTGCTGCTCATCTGCTCACTGTGTCTGGAAACAATGCTGATGAGATCAGCGGAGCCATTGAGAGGGCTGTAAAACCAAAATAATGAGCTGAAAGATGTTGAAATGCTCTGTAGAGCTCAGGGGATCACTACAAGCAACACTGTTCATCTACATCTAATGTGGTCCATTGTTGACGTAGAAATAATGAGTATAGCTGCTTTAAATAAGCACAATAGTATAACTTTCTACAATATAGTATTTTAATAAATGTGATCAAATCTATTACAGAAGGACAAACTGATTAATTAAAATTTCTGTCGTTACACTTCACTAAAAAGAGGAAAATGCATCTTTCAGCATTTTGAGGGTCATACTTTTGGTTTAGCTACTAGACTGATTAATATTTAACATAGCAGACAATCAAACAGCAGTGGCTTCACTTCCACCTAAAAAATTAAGCACCTGACGGCCAGAGTTCGTCAAGAAATCTGAGCTTTCAAGGTAAAGAGAAAGTGTTGTTAAAGGATGATTCAGTGTTTTAATATTAAGGTAACAGTAAACTATTATCAATCATCTGGAGGTCAAGATCACAAACTTGGAAATATACAGAAAAACTTAAAGCAAGGCCATCACAGAAATGAGGCAGACTGCAAAGGCTGGACCATATGTGCTCTGAAGGTTTGCTAAGACAGATTCCTCGGGCAAAAGAAAACCATGGAAGACCAGAAGTGACCTGGCAGATGAGCAAGCCAAGATGAACTTAATTTAAACTGAGGCTCAACATGTCGACAAGGATAGGGAACAATGGAGGGAGCTCATCATGGCCTTATGTTGCACAGGAGACAAAGAGGATGAAGTAAACTATGAGCCACTGAACTCCACTGCTAAAGAATAATCTAATAATTCCACTTATTATACAATTTACAGAATATATTCCTAAATAATTTACATCTGAGTTTATCAAAGATTTTGTTTGAATTATTTGCCAGTGTAAAAATAACAATCTATACTGTAATTTATGTTGATATCTTTTTCTAAACTAAGTAATGTGCACATGATAAAATGATGAATAATAAAAAATAATAATAACAACATTTTGATAATGAAAGGCGGGATGCTGAGTCTGTCATAACTGTAACATGTATTTCCATGTCTTCATGAAGTGGTAGATTAAGTGATTTTGTATTTTGCTCTAAACAAGTAATATGAGTCACATGTTTTTTTCCCTCTTGTTTGATTTCACAACAATAATGTGTTTTGTAAAATTTGTTTAAAAAGCGCAGATTCCAATAAATGCTTGAACCAACAGTCAACCACTATTTGTGTGTTTGAGGCAATGATCCTACAGTATGTGCATAATTTAGATAGTAAAGAGATACACAGTTTACGCTGTTACATTCAAATCATTATAAAACTACAGTAGGTCTATTCAGTACTGTCAGTTCAAGATTCTCCTGGGTGTGTGCGTATGTGTGTGTGTGCGCACGCGCGTGTGTGTGTGTCAAAGTCACAGTCAAAGTCAAAGTATCTTTATTGTGCCTTGAAGGGAAATTTGGTTTACGGCCAGGATATACAGCAACAAACAACAGGACGTAGTGAGCAGAGTGAAGGAGTTAAAGGAGTACAGTCAGCATTAAGGTCAAAGTGCAGAAGTCAAGTAGGCAGTGTGCAAATAAGCAATATCTAGACAACAATAAAATACTATCTACCATTTAACAATTGAATGGCAACAGGGACAAAGGAAACCTTATATCTCTTAGTCCTCATAACGGGCACCCTCAACTGACAACCTGAGGGTAACAGTTCAGACTCTGTCCAAAGGGGGTGATCTTGGCACTCCAGAAGGAAGTAGCCTTTCTGAACACCTGCCTATTATAAAGGTTGGTAAGCTAACTCCTCCCTGAAATCTTACTAGCCACTTTGATGATGCTACCAAGCCTATTTTTATTGGCCAGAGTCAAATTACCCTACCAAGCAACAATGCAGAACATTAAAACTGATTCAATAAAACTTCTATAAAAGAGAGTCATCATCTCAGGAGACATTAAGAGAACACATTTTCCTCAGGACAAAAAGTCACTTTTGGGCCTTTTTTGTCTTGGAAACAACATGAGATTCAAAACACAGTTTGTTGTTGAGAAGAACACCCAAGTATCTATAGCTGTCCACCAGCTCAATGTTAGCACCTTTAATGCTGGTTAGTACAGGACTAGGAAGGGTCTTCATGAATCTGATTATGATGTCTTTAGTTTTAGACACATTTAGTTGGAGAAAGGACTCATCACATCAAGATACAAAATCATCTACCACAAGCCCATGATGTTACTCCTCCCGTTCAAG
The DNA here is from genome assembly GCF_910596095.1 of Thunnus maccoyii. NCBI lineage: Eukaryota > Metazoa > Chordata > Actinopteri > Scombriformes > Scombridae > Thunnus > Thunnus maccoyii. The sequence continues at coordinate 17,038,401 of NC_056534.1, forward strand.
AAGACTAATAATCACAGAGTCATCCACAAATCTGATAATGAGTCTTTTAGTGTGGTTGCTGCAACAGTCATTGCTGTACAAGATGTAGAGTAGTGGAGAGAGAGACAGCAGCCTTGAGGAGAACCAGTGGAGGAGTGCAGCTGATTGGAAAAAGAGCCATTTACCCTCACACACTGGGACCTATCAGTCAAGAAGTCCAGTATCCAGCAAACTAGATTAAAATCCAGTTTAAAAAGTTGAATTAGCTTTTCTGCCAACAGATGTGGCTGGATAGTGTTAAAAGCTGTGGAGAAATCTATAAACAGTAGCCTGGCATGAGCTTTTGTCCCTTCAGGGTGGTGATACAGAAAATGTAGTAGTGTGATAGTAGCAAATTGCAGGGGATCAAGGGATTTCTCCACCTGTAATAAAACCTCATTTTTAATGAGCTTCTCTAGTGTCTTCATAATTAAAGATGTCAGCGCTACTGGTCTGAAGTCATTTAATATTGCTTAATGTGTGTGTGTGTGTGTGTGTGTGTGTGTGTGAGAGAGAGAGAGAGAGAGAGAGAGAGAGAGAGAGAGAGAGAGAGAGAAATTGCATGCATCCAAACCTGAGCGTCATTATTTCATTATTTGTCTGTTTTGGTACATTTAACCTGCCTGCCTGTATGCATAAATCCACATTACAGAGGTACAGTACATGTGTTTGTGTACACCTCTGTGCAGGTGTAAAATTTGTAAAATGTCATTAAATGCACATTTACAGTAGTCTCTTTTTGTATAGTGTGTGTTTATTATAAATTAAACAACAATAATAAACATTATATAATGTACCTTTATTATTATTATTATTATTATTATTATTTTATTATTATTTACTATAAAAGTGAGGCAGTGAGACAGGAAATAACCCAGTGTACAGGGAATATTTAACCCAGCAATAGAGTTAACTTCACTCACTAGTTAGGGTCAAATGAACAACTCAGCATTCTGGGCTAAATGGTAAAACCCAGCAATTGTGTCAAACCAGCCCAGTGTGTGCTCTGTCCCATAGTTACCCAGAAGTTGGGTTATTTTTTAGCCCAGCAGTTTTTTGAGTTCTTCTACTGGCCAGTATGAACAGGAGGAATGATTCTGGCCAGAACAACCTATTTCAATATTCAATTGGACATCTGACAGTTGTTTTAAGACAGACATTAAAAATTGTGAACCTTTAAAGGCAATGCCTGGGCTGGGCTTAATCAGTTGCCTATTGTATTGTATAACATTTCTCAGAAAATGACTGACAGTCACTAGAAATCCCTCTATTACATAGGAAATCATTTACAGTCAAGTACTGTATCTTTGTGAAAATGTCTTGCTGTTTTTTTAACTCCTCAGTGCTCAAAGACATGGAATTCATAACACCTACATATATGATAAGACATGCATGTCGACATATTTGCTGTTTAAGGCAGTTAATGACCTACACATCATTTGGGCCTGACCCTTTTCACATTGATGCATTTAGGTGTGTAGGGGGGAGCTATACATGACAAATCTTCCACTGTTGGACATGACACAGCTTTGTGTCATACAGTTTAAGTGTCTAATGGTATGCCAGTGACAATAGTTGGGGTAAGACATTTCGTCTGGGGATTCAAACTGACTCTCTAACCTTAACCCCTGAGCAAGCATTGTCAGTTTGTCTTTGTTATACAGTCTCATTGCTGACCATTAACCCACTGCATTTAACAATATGTAAAACTTTCAAACTTACATTGTGTGTGTTTTGTGTTTGGGAATAATTCCTCTCCTCTCTAATGTATTAAGATCAGAGTTTTATAACCTTTGCTGCAGTCATAATGCTGTTTATATATGATTGTAAAACAAAAAATGCTGCGTTCCAGTGTAACAATGCTGAATTTTGCATCCAAAAGTACAAATTCATGGCTTCTTTTGTTTGCTGTAATGCAATAAAGAGATGATATTTAGTAAGGAAATGTAAACTAAATAAAATGATGACTCATTTCACTACATACCGAAGATCCTACTTTAACCATTACCATGAACGCACATTGTCCTTCACAGCTTCATAGACAAAAGTTAGTTTAGTGGTTAAGTGAGGTAAAATATTCACTCATTTCAACTGTAATCCAGCAGCCCTTGGGATAGTCAAGGGTTGTCTCGTTTGGTGGCAAGTTGTCAGTCTACTTCTTCTTCTACTTCTTCTGCTGTCATTGGCGTATGAAGATTATATTTTTTTCAGTTTCAAATCAAGGTATTTTACACACATTGGGAGGCCACAATGAGGTTTGAGAACATTCTTTCTGATATTAATGGATTTGGAAGATTTCAGAAAATGATCATTGTAATCAACTTCATTGGCCGCTTCACTATGCCCTGCCACTTCATGCTGAACAACTTCATAGCGGCTGTTCCTTCTCACCACTGCGACATCAGCTTTCTGGATGATGGAGGTATTTTTAGCAATTTATCCCTGTCGGAGAGGCTCGCTGTTAGTATTCCAGTCCAGGAGGATGGGACTCTGAGCTCCTGTGAGATGTTTGCAGAGCCTCAGTATCATCTCCTGTTCAACTCTTCCAACATTACTGACCTACCTACAGTGTCCTGCCAGCATGGATGGGTGTACGACAACAGAACTTTCAAGTCTACTCTGACCTCACAGGTGACTTACATTTCTTTTTATTTGTACAATATCAAACAAACATAAAAGTACCCCTTCTGCCAAAGAACATCATGAACTTGTCCTTTTTCTTTATTTTTTTGTACAAGTGGGACCTGGTGTGTGATAAAAGAGGGAAAAACAAAGCCACTGCTACCATCTTCTTTGTTGGAGTGATGTTTGGAGCCATGTCCTTTGGGAGTTTGAGTGACAGGTATTGCAGCTTGGCTGTCAACTGAAAGATGTAATTACCGAGTGTTTCAACCATTCAATAAATTACATTTGGAGACTACGTGACTTTCCACAGGTTTGGCCGAAGGATCATGCTGCTGGTGTCATTTGTGTCAGGAATGCTGTTTGCTGTTGCGAGTGCTTTTTCTTCATCTTACGTGATGTTTGCGGTGCTGAGGTTCTTCACTGGGTTTTGCATCAATGGCATTGTCATTGTCTCAACAGTCCTCAGTAATTATATATTTTATTCTCTGGGTTGTTTAATTTCTAAACTAATTCTTAAACACATCCTACATTATGTTGTGTTGATTTCAGAAGTCAAGGTTACCAAATGCAGGTCTATAAAACATAAAAGAAGTGTATTGTGATCCTTGCAAAGCGACAAGCTTCTTGTTCTTTGCAGGTGTGGAGTGGGTCGACATCGAGCACAGGAAACTGGTAGGAGTGATCGACAGCTTATCCTGGACATTTGGGAATGCAGTATTTCCACTTATTGCTTACTATGTGACTGATTGGCGGTGGCTGATTGTTAGTGTCACCTCACCTCTAACCTTGGCCATTATCACCTGGAGGTATGACTCAAAATATCAAAACTTTAAGTCCAACAGAGGCATTTGCAATAAGCCCTTATCTGGAGGGTTTGTGCTTTGGTTGTTTGGTTAACATTTGAGAACCAAGATTTAAGATAAATATAGGAAAAGGAGATAGTTTGCACACTAATATTGCAATTTCAAAATTTGAGTAGTTTCAACCATCAAGGTCTTTGTCTGACAGGCATCGATAGGAAAGTAGGTAGTATATACAGACAAAAATGAAAGCCCCATCTACAATTAGTTATATGATACACTAAGAAAAACATTCAAAAACAACCTACAAAGACAATTTGATAAGGACCTCGATGATAGAAATGTTGCCTCATTAAACTTTGGGATCTTGCAGTATTCAGTGTGTGGACAACAACAACATTCTTCTTTTGCATTCTATCTTTGTCTTGTTGATATGCACAAAATCAACCACATTTGTTGGTGATGTATCCCAAGCATTAAGTAAAAAACATCTTTCCTTTACATTAGGTGGATGCCAGAATCAGCCAGGTGGCTCATTGCCAACGGAAAGCTGGAACAAGCTCAGACCTATTTGAAAAAATGTGCCAAGATGAATCAAACAGAGGAGTTAACCAACACACTTAAAACAGAGGTTAGCGTATTCCAGATGATGGTGAAGTCAAGTAATAAGAGTCAACAACATAATCTTGGACCTGTAAATTATTCTTTACATTTTCAAACATCAAATGTTTTAAGAATAATGTTGCTCGTATTCTTTCAGACACTGTCCACTATTGTTGTGACAGAGAAAAGAGACCGGGCTTTCTCCTACCTCGATCTGATACGAACACCTAGAATGAGGAAACTGGCTCTATGTACTGGTATAGTTTGGTATGTATGCTTTATGATTTTAGGTTGTAAAATATCTGTGTTCATTTTTTGATTACAGCCATTTTAAAAAGGTTTCCACTTTCTCTGTCTTTAGGTTCAGCGTGGCAACCGCATTTTATGGCATCAGTTTCAACATCACAGGCTTCGGGGTCAATATCTATCTCACTCAGTTTATCTATGCTGTAGTTGAGTTCCCAGCCAAGATATTAGTTTACTACTTACTGGATAAAATAGGCAGGAGAAGCACTGAGATGGGAGCTTTGCTGATTGTTGGAGTGTGTCTCGGAATCAACATTGTGGTACCTAAAGGTGGATATTCATTTATTTCCAGACTTGCATCTAAACCTTTTGGTCATTTTGTTGTTTTATGTGATTGTTTCAGGAATAACAATGTCGTTTGTATAATCTCTTTAGGATTATACAAACTTCTGTAACAATGCATTATTGCATAATTTGTTTTTGTCCTCTCAAATTTCTTTTCTTAGATATGTCTGTTGTAAGAACAGTGGTAGCAGTCATTGGCAAAGGGTTTTCTTCTGCATCCTTTGCAACTGTTGTGCTCTACAGTTCTGAGCTATATCCCACTGTAGTGAGGTAACTATGCACGCCTTTCTTTCCACCATTATTCTGTCAGCCTAAAAACTTTTCATGGATTTGTTTTAGTCAGAAAACTATGAAATGACTACACTCTGTACAGAACTCAGCTGCCAGGCTTTTAACCAGAACTAAGATACACGATCACATCACACCTGTTTTAGCCTTTTTACACTGGCTACCTGTTTGTTTTAGGATTGTTTTTTAGATCTTATTGATTAACTTTAAGGCTGTTCATGACCTGGCTCCAGATTATATTTTAGACCTTTAATTCCTCATGAACCTGTGCGAGTTTGAGATCCTTGGGCAGAGGTCTTCTGTCTCTTCCAGAGTCCAGGCTGAAAACTAAAGGGGACAGAGCCTTTGCCATCAGGGCCCGAGGCTCTAGAACGACCTGCTCGAGGAATAAGGCTGTCTGAGTCAGTGTCTTCTTTCAAGTCTCATCTTAAAACATACTTTTACTGGAAAGCATTTCCTAATTTTACCTGAGCTGCCTGCTTATATATTTTTTTTAATTTGATTTTATTTGTTGCTAATGTCATGTTTAATAGTGTTCAAACCCTGAAGAGGTAGAGCCCTTCTTTGTGTTGGTTTATTATTATTTGTCTTCTGCCACGGCTCAAATTGCTGTGAGCTGGAATGAGCTAAAACCATGAAACTTGGCACAATAACTGGAAATGATTTGCATGCGCTTCTCAAGAAATATGAGCCCAATCAGCCAGATGGTGGCGCTATAATTAACTCAATTTTTGAAAGGCCACGCCCCTCACACTGTAAGTCTAACTGACTTGAAATTCCAGCTCAATGTGCTCTACAAAAAAGCCTGTCCTGATGGACAGTCTGCCATGATGGACTTTTTGCTAATTTGCATAAACTGAAAAACAGTGAAATGAATAGAACTTTTTGAATTTTGACTGTATCAACATCAAATTTGGTATACAGCCTTGTGGGACTGAGATACAAATTTCTTTAAAAATGAGCAAGATCAGTTGAAAAACATGGCCACCATCAACCAAAACATCATTGCAAATATTGGCCATAACTCATTAACTGATTGTCTAGTCATCATAAATTTTGATACATAACTTAAGTCCGTGATTGGGAACAGGTCTACCAAAGCATTTTGAGCCCGGCCCATAGAGGGCGCCAAAAATACCACAAACGCGTACCTGAAAACCCAGT